>NW_022900928.1:123053368-123084766 GCF_012274545.1 Fukomys damarensis
TATACATATATATATGTATATGTATATAGATTCCCTCTTCCTTAAATCACTCCAGTACCAGGTACAAGAAACTATCCCTTGTCCAGAGTCTATCAAAATTACTCAAACTAGCTAATCCTAAACTTCATGTATAAATCAATCTTGATTGTCAATACATTTGGATTAAGAGATTCCTGAAGAGGTGATTGGATTGTAGAGGTAAACCCATTGACAAGTTCATAGATGAATGGGCTATGAGGGTTGGAGGAAGTGGGTCATGGCTGTTGTGACCTTGGAGACTGACTGTCTGGTCCCTGGCCCCTTCTTCTCTGGCTTTTCTCATGCTCTCTGATCCTGGATTCCATGAGTTAAGCAGCTTTACTTTACCATTCCTTCTTGCCTTGGAGCCACCTAGCCATGGACTGAACCCTCTGAAACCATGAGCCACAATAGACCTCTCCTATCCTTTAAGGTGGTAGTGTCACGTATTTTGTCCCAGTGACAAAGCGGACCAATACATTCAGCTCACCCTTCCTCACCTTTCCCTTCCTTAAAAACCCCAATAAAGACCCAGTCCTTTCATTGCCCTCTCCAACTTCTGCCTCCTGACTGATCCTACTGCTTTCCTGTGTGGCACAGCTGATCTGCTTTACTTCCCAATTATATGGAACTGTGCATAAAATTGCCCTTTGATATCTTGAGACATTGGTTCCAGGATATCTTCTGAGGACACCAAAATCTGAGGATGCTCAAATGCCTTTGCTGTGGTTTAGATCTAAGCTATCCCCACAAAGTCTCATATGTTCAGAAACAGGACTTTGGGGATGGTGATTTAGTTCAGTGGCACCTCACCTGCCTTGCAATCACAAAGTCCTGAGTTTGATCCCTGGTGCAGGAAAAAAGAAAAAAAGCAGGACTTTGGGAAGATGGTTAGATCATGGGATCCTATGCTCAGTGGATTAATCCATTGATGAGTTTATAGCTGAATGTGCATTAAGGGTTAGATTAGAAGTGGTGGGTCCTTGTAGGCATGTCCTAGAAGGGTATATCTCTTCCCTCTTTGTGATTACTGGCTGCCATGGATTAAGCAGCTTTCTTCCACCATGCCATTCTGCTGTGGAACCAGCCAACCATGAACTAAACCCTCTGATATCGAGAGTCAAAGTAAACTTTTCCTTCTTTAAGTTGCAGGTATCAGGTATTTTATCCTAGTGATGGAAAAGTGATTAATATACTTTTGTATAAAATGGCATAGCATTTGCATATAACCTATGCAATCCTCCGATATACCTTAAATCATCTGCAGATTACTTATCTAATACAATGTTAATATTATATAAATAGTTATTATATTGTATTATTTTAGGGAATAATGATGAGAAAAATCACCATATACGTTCAGTCCAGACACAGTTCTTCCCTAATAGTTTTGGTCTCTTGTTGGTTGAATCCATGGATGAGGTGCCTATAGCGAGGACTGCAGAGATATGAAGGGTCAACTGTATAAACTTCTTACTTCACGACAATCATTGCTTTACCTGAATATCTTACCATGCCTGATTGAAATAAACAGAGGGTACATTTTAACATATGTGATGTCATAGGACTTTCTTTAGTCATAGACTTTTTTCTATGTCTTCTTGCCTAGACTGTAAGTTCCCTGAGAGAAGGTTCCGTGTCTGTGCTGAGTGTTGTATCCCAGTACCTAATACTTTTGAGATGCTCTACAAGAGAATAAATAGCCCTTGTCCCTAAAGTGGAGTAGCAATATTAATCAGGAAGAGGGAAGCAGGGACCCAGTGGGATTGCATGGTATGGACCCAACACACAGGTGTGGATCCATTACAACTCTAAGACAGGGAGGCTTCCAGGTAAGTGGTTGTTGGACCAGCTCTCAACCCCATCACCTAGATAAATGAACCCAAAGTCACTATGGCCTGATACCTTGGTGTGTGGTGAAGGGGATCAGTGACTGGTTGAGAAAGTCTGCAGTCTTGAAGAAACACAGCTGGCCAAAGTGGCTGGTAAGTTAGTGTTAGTATGCCCCATCCCAATGGGTCTCAACCACCCATGTGTTTTACCTAAGGTTCTCTACCATATAGGCAGTAAAGGACTGGTGAAATAACACATGAGCCAGGAAGAAGCACCAAGACACAAAAGCTCTGGTTTAACAAGGGGAAAGTCATGAGTGGGTGGGACTTTGCTTTTAATATTTGTCTTAAAGAGAAGGTATCTGTGTTCTCAGTACAACCTTAATTTGCAAGTACATCCTTGAAGCTCAAGGGCATTTAGGAGCACAATCCAAGTGAAGGCTGACACAGCTGTAACCACGAAAAACAGTCCAATAGCCACTCCCCTACCCCCAGGGCTGAATCACAAAATAGAGGGGTGTCATTGTTCCTTCTCTCTTTCACTTTAAAATGCATCACAGAGGCTAAACATACATCCTGCTTCTCTTGGTAGAAGCCCCTGACCTGCTCTTTGACACAACACATCCAATTAAAAGCCCCCATCTAGCACCTCTGACCCCACCCGTGGGAGACAGGCTCTTCAGCTCAGATTCTATTTCCAGCCGGGGAGACAGAGATGCTGAGCCCTGAGAGGTGATGCATCCAAACACCTCACCTGGTGTTTTCTAATTGACAGCCCTAGAGCATCACGTCAAATATTCTTCCCTCCAAACCCAATTAAGTAGCTTGGTCTCCTGGAATACGTGTTGTGTTATGTTTTCCGTTTAAATTTCCTCATAGCTCTGTTTTCCATCTGTACTCCCCAGGATCTAACCACCTCCTGTAGGCTGCATACTCAGGTGCCAGGAGGCCATTTTGCTTGTTCGCAGTCCTACAAGATGGTGGCACTTGTTCTACATACACAGGTCTTTAATTTATGTACATTGCCTTCTTCTGCTGCATGTCTCCTTCCATCTCTTGTGCTTTTTTCTCACATATGCCTGTGCCTCTATGGCTTATCCAAGGTGGGAATGTGAATCTAACGTACATGATGTGGTCATGCATGTCCCATGCCTCACCCGGCCACTGACCCAGTGATGGGTACCACAGTTGCTTGACCCTGAAGCCCTACAGAGCCTCAGAAATTATCCTTAGGCATGTTCCCCTTATATCTGTGCAGATTCCTCTTTGCCTAAGTGTCAAATTGCTCTCCAGAGGCTTCTGACTACTCCTCTGCCCTCACATTCTCCCATACTTGCCAACCCCTAGCATTTTATCCAAACTCAAATGTGCAAAGTGGTGACTGATTCCTGGAATTTGCATTTATCTGACTACTAATAAGTATGAACAATCCTTCATGGCCTTTTGAGCATCCTCTTTTGGTAAATTTCTCCATTTATATTCTTGGCCCACTATTATTTTGTGGTAGCTATTTTAGAGAGTCCAGATATTAATTCCTTGTCACTTTTAGATATCACAACTGTTTTATCTCATTATACCTTCTGTTAATTTTGTCTATAGTCCAATGTTAAACAATACTACTAAATTTAATTTTGTTGCCAAATTTATCCTTTGATTAGCTGGGAATAGCCATCCAAGGTTTTGTTCTTTAAAAAAATTCTTCCTACCACTGTGTCAAAAAAAAGAAATGTCTACTTTTAAGGTTCACCATTGGCCATGTTTAATTTTTCTCCATGGAGTAAGCCATTTTTCCCACCCTACCTACTAAATCACCTAAAGTCCACTATGTCCATGAGGCTATCTCTCTGCTTTTCATTGTACTCCATGGTCCATATATCTATTCTTGACCATATGCCATATATTTTTTAGAGCAGCTTTATAGGATATTCTAACATTTAATGCCTCAAGCCAGAGATTTCATGGAGCAAAGCTCTTCAGGCATCCTAACATATTAGACGTTTATATGAAGCCAGACTCTTCCCTAAGCCTGCTAAGCTAACACCCTGCTAGATAGGGACCCACTTGGCTCCCACAAAGCAAGTCTTCTAGGTCAGTCTTCCTTACACAGGAAAAGGCTGAAATGTGCCTGGGTAGGGCAGAGTGAGAGGGATTAAAGGAGAAGTTTCTTTAGTACTTACTGATATATCTCTCTACTACATTTTACATTGCTTTTGGAATTTTTTTCAGGAAATTAGTTAACACCATGTAGTTTACCAAACATGTTAGACACAAATATCACATTATTTTTAACTCTATTGTGTCTGAAGTTGTTTCTTCTTATGTCCTAAATTTTATATTTTTCCCTGTTTTTTTTTTCCTCAATGTCACTTGTCAAAGGTGTCTTTCGAATTAGTATTTTGGTTTCGTTAATCTTCACTGGTTTTCTTTAGGCTCATTACTGTGGTATCTGACTTATTTTCATTATTTCATTTCCTTTTTTATTTATTTGCTCTGCTGCTTTATTCTTGTTATTATGATTATCTTGCTTACTTCTGAATCTTTCATATTTTGATGTTTTTAAAGCCATACAGTTTCTTTCAAAATAGATGTTCCTGAAAATTTTAGACATGAATACTTTCATGATAATGTACATATACACCTTTCTTCATTTCCTTATGACTCCAAGTTCATTTAATACTAAGGTATTCAGTCTCTTTGCATATATTTCTATTAGCTAACATTTTCTTATTCAGTTCTAATTTTATTAGGTTACAGTTGCAACACTTGGTGTGTTAGATATCTTTTTTCTAGGGTTTCCTCAAAGTAGCTAACCTAACCATGCTTTCCCTATCTTGGTGTCTCACTTGAGGAATGGTCAGTTTTGACTAAAAAAAAATCTCTTGTAATCAAGGACTTTAACTTTCAATGTTTTAAAAAGTACAAGACTTTCCTATTTATGTTGACTGAAAATTAGGGTTACTCACTAACTTAACATTTTTTAATAACTTCTTTCTGGCTAAATTTTTCTTACCAGAACAACTTATTCAACTGGTAGTTTAGTTTAATAGAAGGTATTATAAGACCTCCATAAAATTCGGTTTAAGTCCTAACATCCAACACCTTAGAATGAGATCTTATTTTGAAGCAGAATCACTGCAGATGAAATTAGTTAAGCTGATATGAGATCATACAGGAAAATGTAGGCTCATAATCCAAAACAACTGGAGTGCTTATAAAAAGATGAAATTTGAACACACATGTGCCCCACTGGGTGAATACCATAGAAGGAGAAGGACAGAGATTAGGGTAATGTGGCAGAAACCATGGCACCCTTGGTGAGTGTCTCAATGCAGCAGGGACAGTTGGAGGCTATCAAAAGCATGGAGGTGAGTCTAATGGCATGGTGACAAGTGTCTAACTGGGATAATTCATACTGGATATCCACATAAACTAGTAAGGTTAGGTAGCCTTGCCTTACCCTATCTACAAATTTCCCATACTTTTGTCCCTCTAATTGCCAATCCTGTCTTTCTAAATCCTCCAGGATTTAAAGGAACCATGTTCTCTTCATTGCTACCTATGTTCACCAGCAATGGTACATTTTGCTTTAAACTGAGTGAAAGAAAAAATGAATCCAAACCAGAGCACCTGAGGCAAGGCTTTACTGGGGAAGAAGCTGCGAAGCTACCTCAAACAATGGCAAGAGAGGGCTAGAGACCAACTAGCAGGGGTTTATAAAGGGCTGTGTGGTGGGAGAGTATTAGGAGGGTTGGGGATTGGTTGTACTGTAGGGCTAGTGAGGGGTGGCAGATGATTGGAAGGGGAGGATCACACGGGTAGCAGGATGGAGCAACAAGTTAGGTTTTGCTTCTCCAGAGGGGTAGGTTTTACACCCTTGTCCCCCACCCCCACAAGGGACTCATTTCCCATAAGCTGGAACCATTAGGAACAGAAGCCATTTTAGCATGTAGGACCGTTGGGGCCATTTTGTCTGGTAGAGAACTCTATCACTGAGAATACCAACTGCTGCAGTAACTTATTCTTATACCCCTTGTGATCTCCTAACACAGTCTTCAGACTCTACGTCTACCCCAGTCTGGGCGCTGAAGCATGATGTCCTTATTCTCTCTCTGGGACACCACACTAAAGGATGCATCTCTTGCCCCACCCATTACTGTGATTTCTCTTCAGCCTGACTGATTTCTTTAGGAGAAAAGAATTGGGAAGTATTTGCTTTGGAGCTACCGGCCCAATCTTAGTAGCAGACAGCTAATTGTTCTGAACATGCTTCTTAGTGCAGTGATTCTCTATTTACCCTACATCTCTTCTTCACCTTTGAAGACTGCAGAATAAATGTGGTTCCCAGATTAAATCTAGGAGCAGCAGACAATGCACAACCAGAGATCCTCAGTGTTTCTCTAGCTGCTCAAATGCCACATTTGCTCTGGCTTGGACTACAATACCATCCTTCTTTAACCTTGTTTTCCTGCCTTCAAGTGATTATTTGTTCTGCTGCCTTTGACTACTTATACAATAACACTCACTATTTCAGTCAGTCTTTCAGCAGGCAAGTGAAAGTTGAATGTGCCATACTGCTCTATATATCACTTAAAAAATGTTTAATTATCTAGATGGCAGACCTTCAAGGATTCCTGTTTTTTCAAGTAATCTGAAATCTGGAGCTATATTAAAGCACCGTTTCACACTTACGTTTCTTTGGTCCCTCTTGGACCAATTCCTCTTTGGTTCCCAGAAACTCCATCTTCAGCTGGCAATGTTACTTAATTAAAGATATTTTTCTGCAAGCTTTAAGTAAGCCTTTCTAATTGCAACAGTTTCACATCACTTTTGTTCACATTGATAAGTTATTTAAGCACCATGAATAATTCAAAATCAGGTTCTGAATTGTTAATCAGAATAGATAGCCTTGGTTCAGCACTCTTAACGACTTTATCTGTAGCAGCAAGCCTGAAAAAGGGCCCTGGAACCTGAAACTATTTCCTTCAACAACTTCAAGCTCTGCTATTAAAGCACAGTAAAAAACCTCCAAACACAAACTTTGCTGCTGCTCAAAGATAACCTTCCCCCTGCTGCTCCCTGATGCTTATGCTCCTGCTGATGGCTTTGTGTAAGGTGATACACTGGCAACCTGTGTCTCTCTGCAGATGTAATTTACAACTGCAAATATCTCTGCATGCTCCTCCCTCAGATTTGCTGTCTCTGTGAGGGACAAGGCATCAAAACTCCTTCCTACCTAAGGACTGTAAAGCAGGCAGAATTTAATAAGGGTCCCATTTGAGGAGAAATTGAGATTTGCTCTTTGTATCAGCTAGTCTTTGCTTCATCTGTTGGCAGAGAGCACACTTCTGAATCTGTAACTCCAGCTGCAGCTCTCAAAATCAGCCCCAGCCTGTGCACATAAATGACCACCTGGTGAGTGCACTCAGATGAATCATCACCTCCACCAGCCAGCAGCTTTGGCTGACTCTGTGCATCTCAGTCCCCTTTCTTTTTTTTTTTTTTTTTTTTTTTTTTTTTTTTCCTCATGAGTTTATTGGTACATTTTAGGTATACAGTGCGGTTACATTCATTATTGGGACCTTGTACCTTTGTATGACAGGTCTTGGTTCTCATTTTTTTCCCCTTGTCCCTGCCCTCCCTTCACCCCCTCCTATCCTCCCACTTTATTTTATCATATTTTTTCTTTTCTCTTATTACCTTTCCCCTACCCTTCCCACTTTCCCTACACCTTTAGCCCTTTTCTTCCTATTTTGCATTGTCAATTATCTCATTAGGATCTTATGTACAATTATAGTTTTTCACACCAGAGAAATTATTTGGTATTTACACATGTGTGACTTATTTATTTCACTTAGGAGTAAATCCTCAATATGTATCCATTTTCCTATGAATGAATCTATTTTCTCATTCTTTATAGCTGAGTAATGTTCCATTTTATAGAAAAACCACATCTTCTTTATCCAGTTTCCAACTGATGGGCAAATGGGCTGTTACCAAGTTTTAGCTATTACAAACTGTGCCACTATAAACATAGGTATGCATATATCTCTGTAATGTGATTCTTTTAATTCTTTTGGAAAGATATTCAGCAGAGGGATGGCTGGGTCAAATTGAACCTCTAGTCCCAGCTCTTTGAGGTATCTCCATATTGATTTCCATCATGGTTGCACCAATCTGCACTCCCACCAACAACGTAGAAGGGTTCCTTTCTCCATCCTAGGCAACAGAGACATGGCAGCAGGTATAACAATTCCCAATTTGAAACTACACTACAAAGCCACTGTGATAAAAACAGCATAGTACTGGCAAAGAAACAAACCTGAGGATCAGTGGAACAGACTGGAAGACACAAAAGCAATTCCAGAAGTACTCAGCTACCTCATCTTTGAAAAGGAGCTGACCATCCTCAGTGGAGGAAAGATAGCCTCTTTAATAAATGGTGTTGGAAAAACTGGATCTCAACCTGCCAAAGATTAAAACTGGACCCTTATCTTTCACCATGCAGTAAATTAAAATCCAAGTGGATTACAGATCTAAATATTAAAACAGAAACACTAAACTTGCTGGAAGATAAGTTAGGCAGAACTCTTGAAGACATTGGCATAGGAAAAGACTTTATGAACAAATCCTCAGTAGCATAGGAACTAGCAGAAAGAATCAACAACTGGGATCTCATCTTATTAAAAAGCTCAGTCCCCTTTCAAATGCAGGCCCGGGAGTGATGCAGAGGAAGCCACAGAACAAGCTGTTTGGAGCACATCAGTGGTTCCTTCCTCCCCAGGTGGAAGCCCAGGGATAAATGCTCGCTGCTCACTTATAGCCCTGTGACCTCAACAGGCCTCCCTGTGCTTCATCTTTAAAGCAGGATGTGATAAGGTAGTACCTACCTCTCAGAGGTACTGTGGGACTAAATGAATCAATCTTCATACAGCACTGAGAACAACCCCTAGCACAGAACACACATTCTAAACTTTTGTTGAATAAGAGGCCATCCCACCCCGGACCACATCCAGGAATCATCTTCTCTCTTCTCTTTCTTTGCTCCACTCATTCTCTACCACCTCCATGAATCTCCTTTTTCATGGTATCAACACACAACGGCCCCACCCTTTCTCACTCCCAAATAACACATGGAGATGATGGCGTTCTGGTCCCTCTTCGGTACATATCCCTATGTTTATTTTGTCTCTCGAGTATTTACAATTTCAAAATTCTTTACACAAATTTAAGATGCTTTTAGTCACCTTTTTACCATTGGAAGGAAACCCTAGGTGTTCTCAGTTTAAAGAAGGAAGGATTTATTTTGGTTTACAGTGTCAGAGGCTTCAGTCCATTGCTTTAGGCTCCACTGTGGTGAGGCACAGCAAAAAAGACTACTCACCTGTGGAAGCCAGGAGTCAGAGAGGGAAGGAAAGAGCTATAGAAAAGCTTTCTGGGCATTTCTTATTCCAATGAGATAGGTCAACATCCAATGTTAATCATCACATGTACACCACACAATGCTTTGATATACATATATATCATGAAAGAGTTACTACTGATATGAAATTTAACAAATTCATCATCTTCCCTTTTTTTGGTGTGAAAAACCTAAAATCATCATAATTTACCATGTCACTCAATTCTGTGCTCCTAGCAAATTTTCATTATAAAACATTATTAACTATATTTCCTATTACATATTATAGATCTCTAGTCATGTAGGATTACTCATCCTACATAACTGCAAGTCTGTACCATTGTATCCACATCTTTCCTTTTCTTCTCATGTGTTCTTAACCTCCCCTAGTGTAGGGAGCCTTGGGTGCTGATGGGCTTTATTCTCATTAATCGTGAGGATCTGAGTATTGACAGTTTCAGCCAATCTGGTACTATGAAGGTAGTAGGAAAGAAAAAAAAGGTAATAATGATGGCAGAAATAAAATGAGAAGTGCTAAGCCTGAGAGTGGGTGTGTCAGGCTCCCAACCCCTGGACATCCTGTCTGTACTATCCCTCATTATTTCAATTACTTGTTGGAAGTTTGTGTCTTCTTCTAGACTAAAACCTCCCTAAAGGGTAAAATTATGTCTAAAATCACACTGGAAGCAATATTTCTGCTGCTCCTATCATTCCTGTGGCTGTTACTCTGGTAGTACCCCCCAAACCTGGGTAGCAGTGTTGTTCACGTGCTGATGCAAAATAGCCTGGGAGTGAGAGGATTTAGTTGACCATTAACCACCCAAAGTCACTGCAGTTAGATTTTTGCATAGAAAACAGTACAATTTGCACAGGGTTAATAAATTACCTTCTGCCAATCTTGCAACGCCAGAGAAATTCTAACAACCTAAACCTGAAATTCAGCATTAGGAAATTGGCTGTTCCACCTTAATCTCACAAATTTACTTCTTTTTTGACATGCAGGAGACATCTATAAAGTTCAGCATTGAAACAAGAATGGGAAGGGAAAAATCTAAAATCATCATAATTTACCATGTCACCAAGCTCTATTAGACTCTGCAATTCATCCTGCAAGCAAGGCTCGGTTTGACTAGGGTGGAATAAGGTACCTTAAAGGTGGCTGACATTCGGTTTGTTTCCATTAATTTGTGAGAATAGAGAAATAAAAAATGTAACAACCACAAATTGCTCTGGTGACATTTTATCTGTTTTGAACATTTTAGCAGAATGGCAATGACTGCATGTCCTATTTCAGAACACTCAATCTAGAACAGCTCATTTGTCCTGGAGTTGGTCAAAAAGTTATTTTTCAACAGTCAGAAAAAACAACCAACATATATCATTGCTATTAGGAAAGATGCCTTAATGAGACAGATTTTCATACTTTCCTCCCCAAAAGAACATTTTGAAAGAAGCTAGAAGTATGTAAAGTCATGAAAGTCTAACATAGAAGGATGGGGACTATTTGGAAGGGAATCTGAACTGTTACAAGCACTCTTCCTGTGAAAGGAGTCCATGAGATAACACTCTTCAGCCTGAGACTTGTTCTTCTCCAAGTACTAACTCGTTAATGCTCCTATTAAAGTATAATTTTCAAAAAATTAAAAATATGATTCTTACATTAATACAAAATAAACACATGTCAGATATTCCATGCAACTCATTAATTAGTAAGCGACCAACCCGGTGAGATACAACACTGATTCAAAGGATAGAGATGTGTCATATGAGCAACAGACCACTGAATTAAATTTGCTAATATGTAGTTACAAAGCTGGAAAGTGTCCTACTAGGCAATAAACTGTGACCTTTGTGTGACCTGTCCTAGGAGTTGGAAGTATTTGCTTTTTCCTCAACAAATGTAAATTCATTGCTATCAGTTTTGTACAAGCCGATGTCCACTCTCACAGAATCATCAAATTGCTCACTCATTAGTCAATGGGGTGTTAATAAAAACTATAATCATCTAAGATTAGAGAACCCCAGAAGGGATGGCCTTCCGAGAAGCAGGTAGCTCTGCACTGAAATACCTCAGGATGCTGTCCTGCAAAGCAAAGTATCATGAGCCAGATGGATTTTACAGCAGAAATTTATTTCTTGGTTCTGGAGGCTGGAAATCCAAGACCAAAATATCAGCCACTCAGGTCTCATTCTGAAGCTCCTTTCTTAGCTTGCAGCCTGCCTCCATGTCACTGGTGTGCTCACACTACCTCTTCTCTCTGCAAGCTCCCTGGTATCCCTTCTTCCAAGGCACTCACTCCATTCGGGGGTCCTCAAGCTCATGACATCATCCAACCCTAGTCACTTCCCAAAAGCCCCATCTCTACACGCCATCATTTCAAAGTTTAGAAGTTTAACATATGCATTTTAAGGTGATAAAAACATTCGGTTCATAACAACTGCCTTTTGCCTTTTCCCAAGACTTGGGCCATCTTTTTCTAACTCTCCAGATATTTCAACCTTATAATAGAAAACAATACCTGTTCCATTTCCACTGTGAGGTAATTAAAACACTAGAAAGTAGTCAGAGGGAATGCACAAGAGGAAGGATATTCTGAGCAAAGGAGTCAAGTTGGATGTGAGAGAGTTGAATTTATAAGTTGCCAAACACAAGACTTCTGACCTCCCGGCCAGCTGGACTTTTCTGGAGATGGCTGGCCTGTTATCGGAATAACACTAATGAATACTGCGCCAATCACACATAGGAGAGCACCATCTTGTGTGCCTACTGAGAGTCAGGCCCTTCAAATTACAGGAGTCCTGCATTGTTATTATTCCCATCAGACAAGGAAATTGCTTGGCCATAAAAACCTGATGACTCGCTCAAGGCCACTGCCAGGGATGACAAAGATGGGCTGAGTCTAGTTCTGGCCAGCTCCACTGCCTTTGACTCTGCATGCACTGCTGTCGTGACTTCACCTTGACTTGCTGATGCTGCATTCGTGAAGCATGTCCATTATTCCCTTCTGTGGGGGAGACAGTGGTGGGGGAGACAGTGACATCCAATGCACACTTGGTATCATTCGGGGAGGTGGGAAAGACAAGCAGAGGAGCAGGATTTCCGTGGAGGAGATCAGAGCCGCTGCTTTGGAGATGTCAAGAAGTCAGTAGAGCAGAGGGCTGCGGAGATGTAAATTTGTGAGTCGTCATCATAAAGATGTAATTTAATGTGATGAGCAAATTCATGCCTCCCAAAGAATGCTCCTATGCAAGAATAATCACCAGAATATCAGCCAGGCCTGACACCCAGGGGTATGGCCATGCAAGTTATTAACATCCTGAAATGCTCCCATAGCAGACGATTAACAGCAGCTGCCTGGACACTCCCAGAAGCTGTCTTCCTCTGCAGGCCATGCCCAGCACTCCAGGGCCTGCCCAGCACCCAGCTACCAGGAGCCAGCATGTGGCACAACAGAGACCTCCAGGCAGTGACATTTTAAATTGGTCTCTACTCGTGCTCTACCACTTAGTAAATATTTGAGACATCAACCACAACACACAAAGAAGGGTTTTTGAACATTCAACCTGTGCCAGGCACCATGGGAGGCCCTCTATGGGATTCCCTCACTCCATCCTCAGAGCCATCCTTTGTAATAAATATTGATATCATTTCCCTGATACAGCTGAGGACACTGAGGCTCAGAGGAGTCAGTAACTGGTAATGGACGACTCAGGTAGTGAGCACAGAACCAGAAGCTGAACCCAACCAGTCCAACTGGGAGCCTCTAAACCATTCTGCTTCCCCAGCTTTGAAGACAGATCCCAGTCCTTGGCTGGGAGCTTGACAGCCCTCAGCAGGGTACAAAATATACTCTACCTCAGGCCCTTCTTTCTTGTCTTTCCAGGGCAAGGAGTGAGCAAAGTTGTTTTCTGGGACTGAGCTCAGAGCTGTTGCTGCATGCAGTGCTGAACAGTTAACTTTTTCAAACACTCTCCTCTTGGGTATTCAAGAATGGGAAAGTGTTTTATCTACTCTTTCATGCCACACTGTGTGGATTACCTGTGCTGCCCATACGTATTCACTCAGAGAATCACTCTGTCTCACCTTTCACAGTAGATAGCACTGAACCAATACAAATGAGCACACTCACTCACACTTCAAGAATAATGTGCAGGCACAAACAAAAACAGTCATATAGATGATTTTCCTTTATTTCAAAATCATAATGATTTAATGTTGATGGTGAAGACCTCAAACTTAGAAGGAGAAGAGCTCCTTGGAAGAAAAATTCTCATCTCCACTTCTCCCTTACAAAAGTTCTGACACATTACACACTGCATGGTCTTGATATAAGGGAAATAAGGCAGATGCAAAAGGACAAATATTATAAAATTCCACTAAATAGACAATCTCTGGAATTCATAGAGAGTGGAGCAGATGTCATCAAGATCTGGGGGTTGGTAAGAAGGTGAGGACATTCCTTAATGGGTACACAGTCTCTCTTTGAGATGATAAAAACACTCTGGAAATGGATACTGGTTAAGTTTGCATAACAAGGTAAATGTATTCAATATCACTGAATTGCACACTTAAATTGCCCATCAGTTGGCAACTGGATAAAGATGTGGTTTTTCTATAAGATGGAATACTACTCAGCCATAAAGAATGAGAAATTAGATTCATTCATAGGAAAATGGATACATATTGAGGATATACTCCTAAGTGAAATAAATAAGTCACACATGTGTAAATATCAAATAGTTTCTCTGGTGTGAAAAACTATAATTGTACGTAAGATCCTAATGGGATAATTGACCATGTGAAGTAGGAAGAAAAGGGCTAAAGGTGTAGGGAAAGTGTGAAGGGTAGGGGAAAGATAATAAGGGAAAAGAAAAAAATATGATAAAATGAAAAAATGGAAATAAAGTGTTTGTAAATGGGGAGGGGAGGAGGGGATGAAGGGAGGGCAGGGACAAGGGGAAAAAATGAGAACCAAAAGACCTGTCACGTAAAGGTACAAGATACCAATAATAAATGTAACAGTACTGTATACCTAAAATGTACCAATAAACTCAATTTTAAAATTGTAAGAATTGTTTCATATTACATGTATTTTTACATAATGATATTTTAAAAACACAATCCAGTAAACTACTTACAGAAAAGTAACTGACAAAAATTGGCCACTTAAAAAACAGAAAGCTGGATACAATGGTGTACACTTATAATCCCAACCGCTGAAGAGGTTGACACAGGAGGACTGCAAGCTTGAGGTCAGCCTGGTATGCCCCTTTATAGAAATAAGTATAAATATAAAAATATGTTGACAATACAGCTCAGTGGTAGAGCACTTGCCTAGCACATGTGATGCCCTGGATTCAATCCCCTGTACCCAGTAACACACACACACACACACACACACACACACACACACACAGCAATAAAAAAAAGATGTAGATTAGTAACACACACACACACACACACACACACACACACACACACAGCAATAAAAATAATAGATGTAGATTGTGGTGATGATTTTATGGGTACATAAATATCTCCAAATTTAACAGTCTGCACTAAAAATAAGCATAGCTTTGTGTGTCAATAGAAAAAGTTGATAGTACTATATAAAGAAAAATATGAATAATGTAGAATGGATTTTATAATACATGTTAAAGGAAAAGTTATTTTTCCAATAGCTCAGGGGTCAAGAGGAGAGAAACTGTATTATGCCACTGTGAAGTTCTTGCACGTGAAGTGATATAATATCACTTGCAGGTACACTTCAATAAATTCAATGTGGGGTATCTTTTTGTTCTGTATTTTGGTTTTTGGTTTTGTGGTGTCTTTTTGTAGTCCACACTGTCCCCAAACTTGCGATCCTCTCACTTCAGCCTCCTATGTGCTGAAATCACAATCATGTGCCTCCATGCCCAGCTTAAAGATGTACATTAAACCATAGTTCAAACTCAGAATATTGGGGAAAGACTATGAGCTCATTAAACAGAAGATAATGGGTTAGTCCATCATGAGAAGTTCACTGCATTGAGTCTTAGTACTATTTCGGTTAATAAACATGCATTAACCAGTGCTGTGTGAAAAACAGTGTATCAAATACCTAGAAGCACAAAAAGCCCTGCACATAAAGACAAAGAATGCACAATCTTACTCATATGTGGTCTCTAAAACAGGTGAAGTCAAAAGCAGAGTAGAAAGTGGGGAGTAGGAACAAAGAGGAGAGGCTGGTCAAGGGGTACAACATTTCAATGGTACAGGATGAATATTTCATGTTGCTCTAATGTACCATATAGTGACTAGTAAATAATACTGTTCCATATGCTTGAAATTTGGTAAAAGTCCATCTTGTGTTTTCACCACACAATCACTAACATCAGAGCTATATGAGATGATGGATGTTTTAATTAGCTTGATTGTAGTAATCATTTTTCATTGTGTATTTATACCAAAACACCATAAATATATATGGTACAATATATACAGTTACAATTAAAAATATACAATTTTTATTTGTCAAGTATGTGCCAATAAAGCTGGAATTTGAAAAAAAGACAGTCTCTGTTTTAGTTCAGTTAGGGAGACTCTGTGTTGATTGAAAAAGGAAAATATAACACCAGACAGCATGAAATATATGCTATAATATATAAAGAAGCAATAGTATTGAATGAGATCACAAATACACCCACCTCAAAGGGAAAATAGACAACTTTGATCAGTGAAGAAGATATGCTTGGCAAAAGAGGGAGACTGCTATAAAATGACCTCTGAAAGTAAATCCTCTACTGAACTTGAGCCAATGGTTGTGATGAAGAATCAAACTCCTCCCCATGGCCTGCAAGACTCCTCTTGCAAGGACAACACTGCACCAAAGGGACTGTGAGAGGAGCATTTAGAAAAAAGAAATTTGGAAATGTTTCTGTTAAAAAAAACTCCTGTCTCCCAGGATCCCAGCCATACACTCCTTCTCATCTACATAGCTCAGTGTAGAGGATGCTGTTCAGCAGCCTATCTAGCTGTCTGATTCTACATTCATTCTTTCCAGCAGATTAACTGATACAATGGGGCATATTCATTAAGTCCAAGATTCAGTATTTTTTCAAGTTTGTTATTTGGATCATAATGTTATTTGCATCAGAATGTCTTGGGTGAAATACTTGTCATAAACACAAGCTATTATTTTATCATATTTGGGACACTGCTCATTGGTCTTGCCAAGAGATTATACATTTTATGAAGTCAAGAATTTCTATCTTTTTCACCATGGCATTCCCACCTTTTAGAACAGCAATTGTCAAGGCATAGGCATTGCGTTAGAACTTGTGGAGTGTGATGGTTAAGACTGTCAAATTGATTGGCTTGGCAGCCAGCTAGGAGATTAGTAAAGCAGGTTTCTGAGTGTGTCTGGATGGCTTGGTCAAGGATGTAACCTAGCACCTTCCCCTTTGGTGCTGTTCACCTGCTCTGCTTCCCCTCTGCCATGCTCTGCTGCCAGGAGGCTTCTGCCTTGGAGCCACTCACCATGGCCTGAATTTTCTGAGACTGAGAGCCCAATTTAATTTCTGCTCCTTAAATTGTGGGCATCAGGAATTGTGTTCCAGCAATGTGAAAGCTGAGTAATACACAGTGTGAATGAAATCTAAAGACAAAGAGCAAAAGTATTACCCGTTCCAAACAGACAGGTAGAAGGGCATATTCAATGAATAAGTAGCAATTTTATAAATTCATTGTGACATTCTGAATTGCTGGGTGACATCTATATAAAGATTCCAGGATAAGAATGATGAATGAATGATGCATTCCTAAGTTAGGACTATGACTTCATACTTGTTGTTCAATGAAAAAGACAGGAATTAGCCTGGGTATAACAGATGATTAAATGCCTACAAAATCAGGTTAAGGGATGGAGGAGCTTACCTCCAAGTTCTCACCACGGTGAATGCAATGCAGAGCCAGAAAGTTTATACAACTAATATGACCACTTTCAATTTCAAAGACCCTTCAAGCCACAAAGCCCGTGACAAGAATGGAATGTGGAACCCAACTACTGCTCCAATTCATTTCTGTCAGAGCTTAAGTGTTCATATACACTCTGACATCCTATCTCCTTCCAGGTCTCATGAAGGTTCACCAAATGACTAAACCTAATCCATAGTCAGAACCCCAGCTGTAAGGGCACAGTGCAGGATAACATCCTATTTCCAGCTTCTTTTCCTCTCTTTATGTGAAGATGGTGAAATAAAGGTTGAAAGAGTCAAGCCAAGTGATGAGCCAAAGCTGAAACTAAACAATTAGGTTAAAAGAAGAATGAACTCTGCATTTGAAGTAACCTATAAACAATGAAAACATTTTCTATTTCCATTTTACTGGACAGATTTTGTTCATAAATTGGTAGCTCTTTAAATATAAACATGGATTTAAAAGCCTAACACTAGAACCCAATTACGAGCATATTTTTTATTTGTGTACTTTATAGAGAGTTCTAATCAATTTGCTGCACAAACAAGAAGTTGATCTTATAAATGTTTTTCTAATACCTGTTGAATCTTGTTTACCTTCCCCATAATACAGTAATGAAACAACACTGCCAAAATAACTTCAGTATGCTTTTCACAGTCACTGATGCTTTGTTCCCTTTTAATGGTTAAAACAAAATAGGATTTTACATCAACAAACTCTATAGCAATAACACGGGTTAAGAGAAAAATGGGGGCCGGGGATTTAGCTCAGCGGTTCAGTGGCCTGCCTTGCAAGCACAAGGACCCGAGTTCAATCCCCGGTACAAAAAAAAAAAAAAGGAAAATGGGTGCACCTACCTATACAGGAGAGATCTTAGAATGAATTGAAATGTCATAATGTGCTGGAAAAGTGAATAAGATAATGAAAACATCTATTCACTCCCTAAGTCACAATAAAGACACTTAAAGAAAAAGTTTTTAAGGAATGTATTAAAATATTCTTGTCCAGCAGGACTTGATATTATTGCCATATCAGGCCACCAAGCGGGATGACAACTGCTCTCAGCTGAGGTCTCTGTCACCCTGTCTTACAAGTCTTGCAAAAGATGTCCTTCACATACCAAAAAACATGGTGGAGCAGGAGGATAGCACTCTTGAATTTTTCTCTGCTTCTCAGAGAGTCAACCCAAAGTTCAGTGGTTTTAATAGCCCAGGTAGAATGAAGGTAGATTCAGAATTACATAGAGCGGTGAGCTCACTGCTAGGTCTTGTATTTTAGGTCAAACAGTGCCAAGTTAGAAGAAAATAGGTCAGCATTTCTAAGTCTAGTCTACTACCAAGTATGTTTGAAGCTTTTTAAATGATATGGTATCTATTAAGCATTTTACAAATGTGGTCTGTAAAAAATTCCTACATGTAGGTGCCATATTGTTCTTGTACTTTTCTTGTTTAATAAATAGGGAACCTGAGGTATGGAGAAATGAAATAGCTTGCTTAATGTCTCACAGCTCCTAAATAGCAAAGCAAGATACCCACCCAGCCAGTCTCCAGAACCCACTGTGCCACTCCCTAAATGCCATTGCATTATGCTTCATAAAAGAAGACCTAGCAGTGCCACATTTGCGAACTGTCTAGTGTACTCTCTTGCTGAACCTATGGGATTTCTCCAACTTGGGGGGCAGTAAGCCTGCACATGGCCTATTATTGCATGCACTCAGAGACAGTTTTTTATTCTCTATATCTCAGGTCCAAGCAGATAATACAAATTCCTTATAGGTACTGCAGAGACCATCTGGCTGTTTGCAAGTATGACTGTTTGAAAGTGGACAGATTTTTATATTAAAGCCCCTACTCTGTACATTTAAACGATTTGTTTAAAAACGTAGGATGTTCGTGAAATTTGCCAAAGTTGGTTATAAAGCTTAAACCTGACTCTAATAATGAGAGAGAAATATGTTGACTCACAAACAGAAGAGTACAGAGATTTCAAGTGGGGCTCAATTTAGGATTAGGCCAAAATCCATCTCTCATACCTATGGTCTGAGCACTTCCCTAATAACATAAACCAACCCCCTCCAATAGAATCCCTACCCTTGATTGTCTGCCTGCTGTCATGTGACCAACTGGGGGCCAAGCTTCCCATGGAGGTGGGGTGCTGGGTGTGGGGTGCGGAGTGCAGGGTGTGGGGGCGGGGAGCAAACTGTCTGCCCTGTAGAGCAACAAGGACTTGCGACTCTAAGGTCCTGATCAGCGTCTTCCTCCTCCCACATTTTCTAAATTTATGCGGGGATTTTGAAATGCTGGGGTTAATAATATTTTTATCTTTACAGTAAAGAAACGATATAGGAAATGGCCTTAACCAATACCAAGCATGCACTAACCTTATTTCCGTGTGTGAAATAAGACACATCTCCAAAATAGGTTCATCGAGTGAACATGTGCCCTGAGTTTTCAGATGATTCTCTCAAAAGATTTCAGTTCCACCTATCTCAGTCACGGTGGGGGAAAAATCCTGTACTACATTACAAAAACAAACATACAAGGCGCTATCAAAACCTATGGCAGATGTTTAAAACTTTTTACATGTGTATTTGCAATACATAATAACTGCATTCATCAGGGGTGGTACATATACGCCCTGCATCTTGATCGTTTTAACCGCCCTTTCTCCCCCTTCCCTCCCGCTTCCTCCACATCCTCTTCCCCTGTGCTCCATCTACCTCCTTTCCTTCATCTCTCTTTTATTTTGCTCTTTAAATTATTTATATTTTGGACTTCTCATATTAGAGAAACCATGTGATATTTAACCTTCTGTGTCTGATTTATTTCACTTAGCGTTATGATCTCGATTCATTTTCGTATTGAATGACTCAAATTTATCTTTACGGCTAAATAGAACACCATTTTCTTTATCCATTCATCGTGTGATGGGCATTTACAGCAATTTGTCAAATAAAAATATTATGCTACATCTTTGTCCCCTTAATCCACCAGATCTGACACCACATGACTTCGGGCCCTTCCCTAAAGTCAAAATGACCATGAAATGTATGTTTGAATCTTATCAGGACATCAAGGCACCCAGGACAGCAAAACTAAGGCTAACCACGAAAGCGGACTCGCTTCAGAAATTGGCAAGCATGATGGGACAAGGGTGTTGGAAGCCAGGGGGAATGTTTTGAGGATTATTAATAGCAATGTTATTCAGATTATTCACACCAGAGAAACTATTCAGTATTTACACATGTGTGCCTTATTTATTTCACTTAGGAGTATATCTTCAATATGTATCCATTTTCCTATGAATGAATCTATTTTCTCATTCTTTATGGCTGAGTAATATTCCATTTTATAGAAAAACCACATATCTGCAATAATACAGAAGATCCTAATAAGATTACTGACATTGAGAAGTGGGAAGAAAGGGGCTAAAGGTGTAGGGAAGGTGGGACGGGTAGGGGAAGGGTAAAAAGGGAAAAGAAAAAAATGTGAGATAAAGAAAAGATGGAAATAAAGTGATTGTAGATGGGGAGGGGACGAGGGGGTGAAGGGAGGGCAGAGGTAAGAGGAAAAATGAGAACCAAGACTTGTCATGTAGAGGTACAAGATCCCAACAATGAATGTAACTGTACTGTATCCCTAAAATGCACCAATAAACTCAATTAAAACTAAAAAAAAAAAGAAAAAAAATAGCAATATGTTGTTTGCTGTAATCAATTTTGTTAAATTTAAACATTCACCATAGTTTTTTGTCACCTACCACACATCGACCAATTTTATTATCTTCTTTACAGTAGTGTTTTTTTTTTTTTATGACATACACCAAAAAGATACATTCTCATCCCAAGGCTAAAGGTTAGCCTTTGTGCATAGCTCCACATAACGTGAACAACTCTTTTTCTAGTAGTATTTTTTTCAAAGGAGTAGACTTAAGAGCAAATGCCTCACTTCTGGCAAGGGTGGAATAAAAACAAGCAGAAAGATCAGTAGTGATATGGCCCCAGCAACGTTTCTTTTTTCTCATATCTAGGCGACTGTATTTTCCTTCTATGGAGGCTTTGGTGAAACATGACCTTGTTCAAGTCATACAGGGTGCAGGCAGGAGCTTAGAGGAAAAAGTCCCTAAGGGGCAACAAGAAATCCAACTTCTTGTGTGAGCTTCAGTACCACCTTTCTGTCTAAAACCAGCAAAGCAGGCCTGGGCACATAGGTGTTCCTGCTCGCCAGTGCCCTCTCGTGTTTGGTGAGGATGCTGGCTTTCATCTCAGGATCCTCTGCTTCCTCTGAGAAGGCAGAAGTTGGTCCTCACCAGTAACAAAGTGATAGCATTTAGAGCCAGAATCCGATTTCTTCACCTTGCAGAGCCTGAGTAGCCCTTCCAAGAAGCAACATATTGGCACCCAGAGAATGGACAAGGAGCTGTACTTAGAATGGGGAAAAGGCTATAGTCAGGAGGCAAAGGAAACCGATACAACTCCAACTGCACAACGATGATGAGTTCTGAGAAGCAGGGCAACCACTGGAGTACAAGAATTCTCTGGAGTTCAGAGCACCCTCTCCTACTGGATCGGTAGCTCCTTGAAGAATGACATTAGGCCTTGTCATGTTCTCAGTGCCCAGAACATGTTGACTCACAGAGTCCAGGGATTTCAGAAGGAGCTCAATTCAAGATCAGGCCAGAATCCACCTCTGCAGTGCTGATGGTGGATGGGGAAAAAACAGGCTGAGTTTAGGAGAAGTCCTGGAAGCAGACTGCCTTGGGCTGGGGCCCACTGTGTCCTGGATGACCGAGGAGGAGGCAGGGAGGCCACAGAGATGTTAGCTATGGGACTAAGGGGCCTAGGACCAGGTCCACTCCAGCTGACACATGGCCCTGGTCCTCAGTGCTCAGCTGCGCTGGCTTCTGGGCCAGGATGCTCCGTGGCTGGGACCGGGATGATGTGGCCTGTCTGGTGACCGGGCTGGGGTGGCTCCCGTCATGAACTCAGTGGATAAAGGATCAGTGCAGTCTCTGCATATTTCTGGTCTACTCACAGCAGAAACGAGTCTAGGCCTCTCCGTGGCGGCCAGGGGAGCAACATGGTGTCCCCACCCACAGAACAGATTCTGCCGCCTCTCTTCACCTGGAATCATCTTCCTTCCAGCGACAACTTGGCAGCTTCTTGATGGAAGCCTTCGCTTCCACACAGACACACCAGGAGGTGAACAGAGAAACTCCTCGCCATGGAGGACTGTGGGATAAAGTCCCGGCTCTGCTCAAGAACCCCATCCTCACCCAGTCCCCACATCTACCTGCGCCCAGTCGGGAGGCTGTGGTCTGGGGGCTCCAAGGTGCCCGGCACTCCCTGGTCCTAGGGGAGCTTCCCTAGGGCAGCAGGACACAAGTCGGGGAGTCCCCCTCCTGCTGTTTCTCTGTCTCCCTCCCACTGAATCTCAGCTCCAGACACCTGCACAGTGCTGCTCACCCTCCTCCCTCCTGCAGGATGCACGGGCATCCTTGACCTCTCCTTCACCCTCCACCCCCCCCCACAGGGCTGCAGAGTGACTCACTGTGGCTTCCTACAGCATAGCTGATCCCCCATGAGTAGGACGTCCACGCTCATGGAGTCACTTCTCATGCATCTGTACTAAAAATCAGAAAAACATGTGAATTTACACTCACGTGGAAACATGCCAGATGTTATTGTTGGCTGCGGGCGGTCACCACCACCGTCCTCTGCAGTAGACCCCACAGCAAGTCCTCATGTCTATCTGAGACTCTTCCTTCCGACCGCAACTCTTCCCTCCTCTCCTTCCCATAGTTCCACCCTGACAATTAAAAATGACACCATGGGGACACAGAAAACAGAAAACACCTGGCTTGCCCAACCTCCTTGAGCATTGCCTGGGTCTCTGCTGGATGCTACTTACATTGTGTTGGTGGAACCCCGAGGATGGCAGGCAGCAACAGCACAGGGCCTACAGGTAGCCTGTGATGCTCCTCTTCAGAGACTTCCAGCATCTCCTCCCACTGCTGGCAGGGGTGGAGATTGTGCAGAAGCTGGAGCAGGGAGTCCTAGGGCCAGGCAGGCAGGACTTGCTCAGAGTTGAGGGTCCTGTGAATGTGAATGGGTAGCTGGGAGCCTCTGCCGCCTTGCTCTCCTGGGGGCTTCACTCTGGGGAATAAGGGGCCAGTGCAGAACACAGGCTCCCTGTCCCTCCTATGGGGGAGGAGAGATGACAGCGCAAGACCTGTCGAGGGTTTGAAGCCCAGCCCCGGAGTGCCTGGCTCTGCCACAGCAGGAAGGAGGTCAACTCCTGGATGTACTGCTTTCTCCTCACTGAGTCCATGACCTTTAGTATGTTGAATCCCATCCCAGCCATAAAGCTCAGCATTGCCCTCTTTGTGGGCCTAGGGAGCAGCCCAGATGGACTGGGGAATGGGACACCCCAGAAGCACTGGTGCTGCATCATCTCCTGTACTATTGGCCTCACCTGGTGTTGGAGTTGAGGAGGTCTTGGGCATCCAGGGAGACGAAGTAGAATCAAGAGAACTTCCCAGAAAGGATCTTTTGGATTATCTGTGGTTTATGCCCATAAAAGGGGAGCTTCCCAGGAGCCACTTGGTACATGATGACCCCAAGGGCCCAGACATCCAGGGGAGGGCTTTCATACCTCCCACACAAGGTAGTTTCTGGCAGAAAATTTCAGTGTGGTGTAAGCTACAGTCCCCTCCTGCCTGGAAAGGAGCTGGAACCCTAACCCAAAGTCACAGATCTTAGCGTGGCTTCAGGGGTAGATCAAAACATTGTGCAGTTTGAGGTCCCTGTGTACAATTCCCCGGTCATGACTCCCATGATGTCATGAAATATCCCCAGGGCCCTCTTTCCTGGCAGCCTGTAGTTTTCAGTCCTGCAGTTGTGTTGCCACAGGTTTTCCGCTATCACATACTCTAGGACCAGGTGTACTTTGTCTTTAGTTTCAATGACCTCCAGTAACTATATGATGTTAGGGTGCTGAAGGTCCCTCAGGATTCCCACCTCTGATGCAATGTAGGCTGCTGGCACCTATGCCTTCTCCAACTCCTTCACAGTGACCAGCATCCCTGTGCCATGACGTTCGGCTTGGATGATCTTACCAAAGCCACCTTGGGCAATGGTGCCCAGCATGTCGTAGTTTTCCTGGAGGCTGTGTATGCCTGAGCTGGTGGCGAAGCCCGGCCAAGACGTTCCTTCACTGCACTCACCACCCACACTGCCCATCATGATGTAACCAAAATATCCACTCTCCACACCACCAAATCAGTCACCAAATCACCAACAACATTCTCTGTCCAAATCCTAGGTCACCTGCAAGAGATTGATATGATGAAAACCCCACCTGAGCCATGGCCTCTATATAGCTAACAGCTTTGACTTCACCTGGGCTCCCATGAGGTCACAGTACAAATGGGCCCAGGCAGAGCTGGCCACACCCCCCAGGGCCACCTTGCTCTTGCCCATAAGGACCCTTTGTTTATAATAAAAAACGTTACAAAATTTCTTGCTTGTGTGGGTTACGGAGATGGACACATAAGTTTTTCGAAATGAAAATCTGTAGGATGCTCCAAAATCCTTTTCCTTTCTGGTCTGAGAATCTGTAATACCTTTTGTATTTAGAGATATCATGATGTCTACACTCAACATATCCAATTCTTTTTTCTTTAAATTCTTACTGGTGTCAAAGTGATGCTGCAAATTCATTGACATTGGAGTAATGTAATATTCTGTTTATGAAACACGTGGAGACACATTAATGCCTAGAAGCTAACAGGAAGATGCCTATCATAATCATTCTCCCCAAAGACAATGGAGAGAGAAGTGCTGTACAATTAGGCCCTTGCCTTGCCTCCATTTTTGTTTTCCACAAAAGTTTTGTCTTGTTTTGGAAACATAAATTTGTTTTGCAGGACTCCTGCTCAATGTATCAAAATTATTTGAACTGTGTGAACTTTCAAGAATGTTCTGTTAAGCTCTGCCCCCTCACAAGAAGGTTCTGTTAAGTTCCACCCCTTCTCCAGAATGTTCTATAACTCTGCCCCTCTGCTTCAGGAATGTTCTGTAACTCTGCCCGATCCCCTGCTTCATTGAGCATGCTTGCCTACCCTGTAGGTCCCTATATAAGGAGGCTCTCATATCTGGTAGAGCTATCAGACTCCTTTGAGCCCACCAGGGCTCACAGGCATAATAAAGGAGTTCTTTTCTGCCTCTTCAACTGACCATTGGATTCCTGAGTCTTCAAATTACAAGAGCTGTGTTCCAGATGCCGCACTGAGCTGTAAAGCTCATCTGTGCCTCAGAGCTGTGGCACTTGGCTGTGACACTGAACTGTAACTAACATTTGGCCATAGCCCTCATCTGCTCTGCTCTGCCACAGCAATAGTTTTGCAGGATGTCTCAGTCTGGGTTGGAAGTTATGGTCTTTTATGGCTCAAAACACTTCACTCCATACTCTGCTGACCTTTCTGGTTTGTGTTGAGAAGTCTGCTGTGATTCTAATGGGTTTACATTTGTAACTGATTCATTGCTTTTCTCTGTTTTACTCTGTTCTCATCTTGGACTTCCTGGATATTGACTATGATATGTGGTGGAGAAGGTCTTTTCTGATCATGGCTACTCAGGTTTCATATGCCTCACTTAGTCTTCTGTTGTTCTTTCCCCACATTCTGCAAGTTTTCCACTCTTTTCTCTATAAGAAGATTTTTATGCCATTTGTGTTGTCTTATGATTTTTCACTAATGCCTATTAGTCTTCTCAGCATTACCTAGTGGCTGTTGGATCTATTGTCCATGATCAGCTGTTAGAAGGTATCTCTGAGTATTTGGTCACTGTCATCAGCCCTGTGTTCTAGTTCTAACATTCTGTCCTCATGATCACTTGCACTGAAATCTCTTGGATTTTTGTTTAGTAGCTTTTCATGGACTCTAATTCTTTGATAAACCACTCAATCATGTTCTGTTGTCAGTTTGTTTTGGTCAGCTAGCATTGTGTTACTGTCTTCTGTAAACTCACTAATCATTTTATTTGTTCTCCTTTTTTATCATTTCGAATAATTCAGAAGTTCAGTGTTTTTTCTCCCCTATGGATCAGCTTTGGGAGGATCTGGGAGTTTTTAGAGGCATTTTGTTGCCTTGTCTTCCTGTTAACCACCTCATTGAATATGCCCAAAGCAGGCTGTAGGCAGTTCAGGCTATAAAGAGTTAACCCCATGATTGGCTGTGGGGCTTCACATTTGGGTAACACCCAAATTACATTCCCAAAATTAAAACCTTCTTTACTAAAAAGGCAAACTTATGTATTAACCACAACCTATTTTTTTTTTCTGTTCCTAATTCAGGAATGCTTTGTCTCTTGCTTTATAAGCCTTGCCTACATCAGCAACATATCCATAGCAACTGCACATAGCCCCTTTACCTCAATCTTAGCTATGATGTTACCAAAAAATATCAGCAACTTTGGTTGGCCATGGTCTTTTGCTGCTCACTCAACACTGGCCATCCTGGCTCCCCATTTGTCTCTTTTATTCTGCCTCTGATTCTTTCTTCTAGCCATGCGTCATAGCACACGGCAGTAGATCAGGACCTGCTGCAGGGGCCCCCGGTGTGCCTATGTGTGTCTGTGTGTGGGTTCTGAGGTTTGCAGTTCAATTGTCATGGAAAGGCTTTACTGCTATTGTGGAAATCTGTTTAGTTAGGGTATGTTTTTCAGTGATGCGTTCTGGTTGTGGTGAACCATGGATATTTTTCTCTGTTCATTTGCTTAAAGTTTTAAGAACATATGTATCTGTGCTTTTCAAGGATCTTTGCATCAGTTATTTTTCTGTGATGTTTTTGTCTGCTTTGAATAATCACAGCAACAGTGAGTTCATGAATTGGGAAATATTTTTTTCTTTTCAAATTCATATGACATTGTGTAAAATTGTGCCATTTCTACCAGTGTTTGATAAAATTTGCCAGTGAAGCTATTTGAGACTGAAGGTAGTAGGAAGCTTTTAACCAATTCAGTTTCTTCTACAGATGTGAGGCTCAGACCTTTAAGCTTGGATCACTCTTGTCTTTCAAGAAATCTGTCCATTTAATCAAAGTTGTTGAGCTTATTGGCCTGAAATTCTCCCCTTATCTCTTTATCCTTTTAGGCTTTAGGATTGTTCCATAGTGCTATCCCAATTGCTAATTTCAGAGCATATTTCATCATAGTGAGAGAATATTATATGATTTAAATCTTTTTTAATTGTTTGATATTTATTTAGTGACTGCAACTATGGTTCTATCTTTGGAAATTTTCTTCTGTGTACACTGGAAACCAGTGAATATTGCCCTGTTGTTTTGGTAGAATGCTGCTTTAAATGTAAATTAGTACAAATTTGTCCATAATGTACAAATCTTTGGGTCCTTACAAATTGTGTTTAATTTTTCTATCAAATTGTGAGAAGGATGTCTGACTTTGTGTATTCATATGTCCTTTTTATTTTTATCAGTATTTTCTGTATTTGAAGCTGTGTTATTAGGTACATAAATGTTCTCAATTCTTCTATGCTTGTGATCAACTGATGTCTTTCTCAAGAAACAACCTGTTTTACCCTTGGTGATCATATTCACTCAAAAACTGACTTTACCTGATCTTCGTGTTGCCACTCCAGCTGCTTTGATTCATTTGGGCATAGTTTTCTGCATCCTTTTTTGACTAAATTGTGCTTTTGTATTTGCAGAGAACTATAATATTGATTATGCAAAAAGCAGGCTGTAAAGAGTTAACCCCACAATTGGCATGCTTGTAGAAGTGAGTCTGGCTGAAGCCTACGTGCCAAGGTCAGAGTAAATCCCACCCAAATTCCGTTCCACAACTAAACCTTCTGACTAGAGACAATGTTCTAATTACAACCACATATTTTGTCTATTCTGTTCCTAATTTGAGAATGTTTTGTCTTGTCCTCTATGAGCCTTGTTTACATTAATGTCCATGGAAACCACATGTAGCTTGCTTTTACCCCAGCTGATTTTTGCCAATAAAAGTCAGTGCCTGGGACTGGCCATGGCCTTTGTTGGTTGCACTGGTATTGGTCATCCTGGAATCCTGCTTTCTCTCTCTTTCATTTATTTGTCAGGAAAAGGGTTTCTGCATTTATTCAGTTCTCCAACTTACTGCAATTATAACTATAGATTATACCTGTGCTATGGACTGAATGTTTATGTGCCTCAAAGGTTATATGTTGAAGCTCTAACTCCCATAAGACCATATTTGGAAACAGAGCCTTTAGGAAGTAATTAAGTTTAAATGTAGTCATAAGGGTAGGTGTCCAATTCTGATGGGATTCTTATGAGAAGAGACACCAGAGAGCTTGCTGTCCTTCCCAACATGCACCATGGAAAGGCGGCACGAGGACATAGTTAAGTCATCAGTAAGCCAGGAACTGAATCAGCTTGTAGCCTAATCTAGGACTTCCCAACCTACAGATCTATGTGAAAATAAATTTCTATTTTTTAAGCCACCCAGTTGGTAGTATTTTGTTGTTTGGAAGCCTGAACACACTAAGATAAGTTGGTTGTACCCATTTTTCTGTCTGGCCCAATTTTCTTCAGCAAGTACCATTTGTGAAAGTTATTACTTCTGTTTCATAAATATTTCTGACTCTATATTCTGGGTACATATGAAATTGCACTTTCCTATCTGTCTTCTTTGAAGTTAGGGCACAGCCAAGAGACTTTACCTGGACAATGAAAAAAGCCGGGCCATGAGTCACTTCATTCCTTTCCCTAGCTGGGGTGATCCTGGAAATACCTTAACCAACATACAGTTTCCATTACCCAGGGTTTTTGAGTGACTGTGATGAACATAGACTCAGCATTCACTGATTAAGAAGTAGCCCTACAATTTCTGGGGTAATTTTTTACTGCAGCATATCCTGGCCTACTCTGATATAGCTTCTAAATCACAATAAAATAAAAAAAAAATGTAAACCTATCAACATTTAAATAGCATCTGCTTCCTCATGCAGTTATACTGTACTTAGAACAAGTAAAACCATGCTTGCTGTCATCTACCTTGTGGGGGGAAAAGGCACCGAAATATGCCCTCAAATCCAAAAACCTGTTATATTACTTTGTCTTCAGTTGTTGGTAATTCTGTTCTGTTTGATCTCTGATATTTCTATTTTCATACATTGCTAAATGTTGCTCAGCCTGAAAAGGAGGACTTGTTAAGAAAGTTTTCACTAGGAGCAGCTCAACTTGGAACACTCCTTCATTATCAGATTGCCAAACTGGTGAAGGACAAAAAAATAGTCTTCATTAGCTTTCTGTTGCTAGGACAAAACACCTTACATCCATAACTTAAAGAAGGAAAAGTTTATTTTGGTTCAAAGTTTTGGAGTTTTCAGGCCACACTTGGCTGACTCCAAGGCAGAGAATGATGGTAGAAGGGTGTGGTAAAGGAAAGCCACTCACATCATGGCAACCAGTAAGTAAAGTCAGATGAAAAGAGCCAAATAGGACGTAACCAGGGTTCAGGCACACCTCCATGATCCACTCCACTCAATAGGCCCCACCTCCTGTATTCATCACCCTTCCATCTATGCCATCAAATTATTATCTCATCCGTTAATTTATCCCTCATGATCCTATCACTTTCCCAAAGCTCATTTTTAAACATGTGAGACTTTGAGGGGACATTATAAACCTAAATTATAGCATAAGAGATACCATTGAATAGTGTATTAGTCAACTTTACTATTCCTAGGATACAATAACTGACATCCACAATTTGAAAGAATTAGGCCAAAGCAAGACTGAAACTCAGCAAAGCAAGCATTAAATCCTGTAGCTGCATATGAAGGCATAGACTGGTGAGATAAGAGCACCAGTGAGCCTTGGGCAGCCTCTGTGCTGGAACACAATACTTGACACTCACAATTTAAAAGGATGGGTTTAATTTACTTCACAGTTTCAGGGGATCCAGTACATGGTCTGCAAGTTTCAAGGCAGGAACATCATGACAGAAGAGCATGAGAGCAAAGCTGCTTAAGAAGCAGGCCAGAGTAGCAGCACCAATGAGGAAGGGATGAAGAGCCAGATACAGTACCCAAGGTCACACCTCCATGATCCACCCAGACACACCCGGAAGTGTGCCTCAGCAATCTCCAAGATTCCCCTTAACCCCAGCAAGACGAGATGTCAAGATTAATGATCATACGTGGGTTGCCACCATGGAGGAATTTGGAAACTGAAACTAAAGGTTATGACTCTTCTAGGAATGAAAATGAAAAGTGATCAAAAAAGGTCAAAAGTTTTCAAAATATGAATCAGGAAAGATTCTAAGTCGGTTTAAAGTAAGTGTTTTCATCTATGGGATACTAATTTTCCTATTATCCATCTTACAAATTAGAAAACTCTAGAAGAAATTAGGTATACAGTGTGCCCACTAGAAGGAGGCAGTCAAACATCAGTGAAAAGACAGAGATGTTTGCTATACGTCATAACAAACAGTTATAGGGCTCTTGTCAGAAACACAACATGACTTTGCTCTGAACTCACCATTCCTCATTCTGCATAAAGTATGAATAAAACATTGGGCACTATTTCTAGAAGAATTAACTTGTTATAAAAATGGCATTGGTGAAAGAAATGCAGGAGGCAAGAGTCAGTCAGGCAGTAAGACTATGAATGTCATATCACAAATTTTTCCATTAAAAGTAAATGCTCCACATAAAACGCTCTGCTTCACAGTAACTACCCTATTTGCAGTTTCTGTGAATCAAGCTTGGCCTTTCAAATGCGTAAGAGTGGACCATACTGTGCCTTGCTAATTAACATCTTCTCCAGTTGGTCTGGAACCTGGGTGGAAAAAACACAACTTGCAGCTCTCCATTTAAAGCAAATCTCTCCACAAATATTCTCTGAAATATATAATTTTTCCCCTTGATTTCCAAAACATGTAGCAGGTAATAAAATATTTTTGCCTCTCCCACTTGCGCTGTCAGAATTTCTATAGTAAGAGTACTCACAGTTACTGAAATAAAGTCCAAAGGGCCCTTGAAAATATAAAGTTAGAAAAATTCCAGAGAACGTGAATAAGCTCAGTTCTAATGCTCCCTCTGGTATCTCCATTTTGCTTACTCAGTTACTCTCAGGACATTATTTCTTTGCCATCTTTCTGGCATTTTTTTTTTTTTTTTTTTTTT
>NW_022900928.1:123084990-123089910 GCF_012274545.1 Fukomys damarensis
TTTTTTTTTTTTTTTTTTTTTTTTGCCAAGGGCTCTCCATTTTTTCACTGTACCAGTCTTCTCTTATACTCAAACAGGCTATTTTTCCCTCTCCATCTTACTCTTCAGAATCCACCACCTCAAGCAGGATTTAGTCACTATCCTCAGTGAATTTTGAGTCCTATTTTTCTCATGTGTTCCTTGAGCATGACAGTAGAACACTTTTAGCTTCAAACAACAAGCTACCTTCTTAAATGTCTTAGTGAGAAAGAGCAGTTATCTCATGTAATAAGGATGCTGGTTCAATTATATTATCAAAGGTCAAGTTCTTTCCTTTACCCTACATTTTGTATGTCACTTGGTCTTTAGGTTAGTTTACTAACATCACTTGCAAGCACAACAGCATTCCAAGATATAAAATAGACCATCTGTTCCTTTTATATATTTTAAGAAGCAAGAAAATTTATCCATGTCTGTAGAATTCCCCTTACTGCCATATACTTAAATAGGTTCTTTTAGGGTGGAAGACAGGAGAAAAGTGTTTGATGTGATCTAAGCAATCAATCATGTTTGAATTCTAGTTCAGTTCAACCATCTTCCTTTCCTACAGCCTCGCCCTTGGGCACTGCTGGGACACAGGCAGCATGGATAAGGAATACTCACTAATGACAGCTCCATGTCTTGATCCTTGATGACTTGAAGAGTTTAGCTAGTCATGCCTTTCCTTTCCTAGCAGGAGTATTTAAACTTCCCTGTTGCTTCATCCCCTGGTACTAACATCTCCTCCTCATTACATTTTCTCACTTCCTAACTCACAGGGAAAGGTGGTGATACCAGACAAGAGGGCCATCAGTTTTCCCAATCAACCCTATCCTATGAGCATGGTCAATCTGCCCCAAACTGTTTCTTCTACCTTCCTGTGACAACAGAAAAATTGCTCCATATCCTGAATACACCTGTATTTCACCTCTATTACAACTCCTGTCATTTCTCCCGTTTCCAGGACCTTCTGTCTGTATGGCCCTCTCTATTTTTAATCACTTTTTTACAACTCACATAACAATACATGATTCTATCAGCAGGTTCAAGTTTTGGCTTCTTTTTTTAAATTAAAATACCCTTTTTATGCCACATCCTTACTGACTCTCACATTATATCTGTTCTTGCCTTCACAGGCAAATTTCTTGAAAGAGTAGTCTCCACTTCCTTTCCCTTCTTCCTTTCTTACTTCTGCTTATGCCCAAAACTATTGAAATCTGGCATCTACCCCATCATCCCACTAAAGCACTGTCACAGTGCTCATTAAATACCTCATTACTTAATCTAAAGTCACCCTGCAGGCTATTTCTTACTTGACCTCTTTTGTGATCTGAATGTTTGTGCCCCTTCCCAATCCCTATGTTGAAACTTAATCTCCGATGTTATAGAATTAAAAGACATGGCCTTGGAAAGTGATTAATTCATGAGGACCTTCCCTTACACGAATTGATTCATAGTCTTATGAAAGACAATGAGAGAGCTTGTGTGTCTCCTGCCATGTGAGGACACAGCAAGAAGTGACCATCTATGAAGAACAGGCCCTGGCCTAACACTGAATCTGATAAACACATACACCTTGAGTTCTACTGCCCTGCCTTGTGCTGCTTAGCCATTCCATACTCCTTCCTTTTTAGGGTTTGGGTGACCTGCCTTCCTTGCCCGGGAATCCAGTGAGAGCAAAGTCTTTGTCCCTGACATCCACAGCAACTACCACCAGGATGAGCAGCTCAGAACACTTTGTTGCGTAAGTGCTTTTCCTTTCCCTTTTCTTAAATTTTCTTTGTGTCCTGTCCAGCCCTTACAACAAGTCAATTCAGTTCTTCTTAGAAATATTGATTCCCACATACTTCTTAGAAATATTTATTTTAGCAGTTCCTCTATCCTTGTAGTTCCCAAACCAGGCTAGTAATCATTGGGAAAGTTTTCTAAATCATCGTTTGCTGGTCTTGTCTGTAGACCTACCAGTTCAAAACTTATAGGAAGCTAGGATTAAAAAATATTTTAGATTACATTGATCATCAATAGACTGAAACCCCTGCTATAATCTTATGAAGGCATGATTTATATATGACTAATTAGTCCCAATTGATATATGAATGAATTATATGACACCCTTCCCAAGGAATCAAAAATAACATGTCTTAGTTAAAACCACCTTCTTCAAAATCCCCTTAAGATCTGAATTGTAATGGAGAGACTTTGGGAAAGATGATGGGAGACATTCCATTCAACACTATTTTTCTGAGCGACTCTGGTGTCCTGATCTCTGGGCCAGCCAGTCAGAACCAAAATTAGACAATATGTGGAGTTTACAACCTACTGGGAAGAAAATTTTATGTATATGGTAGAAATGTGTGTCAGCTTTCTGTTCCTGTGACAAAATACCTAAGATAAACAAAGGAGAAAAGGTATATTTTGGCTCATGGTTTCAGAGATTTCAGTCAATGGTGGCTTGGTCATGTCATTGTGGGTTTGCAGCATTGCAGTTCATCGAGGCAAGGCCATGTGGTAGAAGATACTGCTCACCTCATGGTGATCAAGAAACAAAGAGGAAGAGGAAAAAAGCAGCATCCCAATGTGTCCTTCAAGGGTTGCCCGCCCAGGACTTAACTTTCTTTTACTAGGTCCCACCTCCCAATAGGAACCCTTGAAGAACATTCCAGATCCAAGTTATAACAGCATAGCATAAATTTGAAGAGTTGAAAGAAATATACAAGAGCAGTGGAACACAGAAGAAATGCTATTACATTGGGGCCATGAAAGGTGAATAGTACAAAAGATTCTATGAAGTAACAAGGACAAAGATCAGAGAAGCAAAGAAGTGTGGTCAAGGACCTTTTCAATCAAATTAGATAATGGAGAAAGGAGTCAAAGTGGGGCAGGTAGAGAGTATGACCAATGGTCAATGCAGTTGAATGAGGAGATTGGAGTTCAATCAGGGTGGGCTTTGAATGCTGAATCACAGACTTAACTATATAAATGCAGCAGGCAATATTAAAGTTTGGTGAGCTTCTTTGTTTTCTGTTTTATTTGTTATTTGTTATTTGTTTTAGTAAATAAAAGGCTTGCAGAGTTAGATATCCTTTTACTCAATAGAACATGTTTGAAAGTCAACTATGTCTAGCACTTTTCTGTGTCCTGGAAATGTGGTGGTGGTTAAACCAAAGTGCCCATGTCACCACAGAGAGCACAGGAAAGCTTTGCTTGGAAGAAATAAACCTTAAAATTGCCTAATAAAGCATTCCAATTGTTCACCTACTAGACAGTCAAGGTCTGAGCCAGGGCTGGAAAAACAGATATGGAAATGAGATAATGGACTAATGTTTAAGAATCCTTAGAGAGGTTTATAAGCAATGGAAACCGTATTTTTTAATGTTTCCTTAAAGAGGATATTGAAACCAATTAGTATCCACGGACCTCCTAAGCCAGACTATTATTCCAGGTGCAGTAGACATGATAGCAATGCCATAGGATGAGTCAATTTGCTGAGCAAAAACAAAAATTAACACTTCAGCTTTGTCTTTAGAAGATATGGGACATGTCCCTGTTCTAATCAAATTTGAAGCTGCTCTAATGGATGTGTGCACCAAGTCATCTGGGAACAAAGTTGCTTATGATTGTCTGGTTTTTCATAGTAGGTGGAGAATGTTTCCAATTCACAATGAAAATGATCTATCTTTTTTATAAACTCTAATTTTTGGATTGAAAGCTCTCTCTCTCTCTCTCTCTCTCTTTCTCTCTTTAAAACATGGATAATTTTTAAAGATCAAATTCTAAATAAAGATGTTGATCACTTCAAATTAAATTATCCCAACGAATCTGCTCACACTTCTACCACAAATATCCCTTTATCTCAGTAGAAAAAGAAGGAATGGTGAACTTGAATAACTTGGATTGAACATAATTTTGATTTCTGCTTTTGAAATGTTTGATTCACAGTGCAAATGTAGGAACATGTAATATTTCCTACAAGTAAATGAAAGCTGTCTCACAAACCTTTTGTGTGGCTGCTTAAGACCCACATACAAGTTGATCCTGTAATCAACCCATGCTGAGTGGGTTCTGGTTACATGGCCCAGGGCTAGACTCACACTCAGCAATGTCTCTCCTGTGAGCTGTGAAGCTAATGCCTCCCCATGAAGTCCAGACTCTCTGCACATGTCTGCTCAGTGTCACAGGAGCACAGTGACCCCAACACTTTAATAACAAAATCCACTCTAGGGTTGACTAAATGATTAAATGCTCCAGGTGCCCTCCTAAATAAAATTGTCATAATTCAATATTATTCTAAATACTCATCTAATTAGCTTTTATTATTTCAAGCAAGCTGATCAGGGTACGGGTATATCAGTTGGAATGTTATTCTTGCCAAAACAAAATTGAGGTGAGGAAAGTGCCTTTCCTAAGGCCACAACTTACTTACTTTACATCAGATGTTGCATCTCGAACAAGTCATGTACTCCATCTCATCTTTAGGTAACATCGTCTATAAAAAATATTATAGAGTCACTCAGTGCTGTGTGGTTTCTGACTGTCACCGCCAAACCTGCTCCCACCTTTCTGAAGATCCCTACTCTCCTCGTGAAATCCAGTCTTTGCTCCCCCATGGTCTGTAGCAAGTGGCACCCGAACAGGGACCTGAAAGAATCTTTTCTCAAGCCCTGTCTCAGCTGCAGACAGAGGTCGCTGCTCTACGGCTGAAAAACAAAAAAGCAGGAACTGCCACGACCACTCCAGTGGAGTCTGCGTGACAATGCTGGTCACCTGGCAGAAACCAGACCAGAGTTCTCTGCATGCCACAGCTTGAAACACTGTTGTGAGGCACATTAGCAGAAAAGCCCTTTAGGGTCTGCGATCACCCGGCGGCGTGCGCTCGAGCTCCCGGCCTGCGCTCGAGCTCCC
>NW_022900928.1:123090301-123158756 GCF_012274545.1 Fukomys damarensis
AGTTAGGCCTTGTAGATTGTGTTCAGTCTCAGTCGTGAGGAACAGCCATTGGCTAGCTAAGACCAGGGGATTGGGTTCCGCATATGACTGTGCATGTGGTATAATATGAGATCAGAGATAGCCTGAAAGAGGACCTTCAAATTCTTTTTCTTTCCCTCTCTCTTTTCTCTTTTTTCCTCTTTCCACCCTAAAATTTCTTTCTTTTTTCTGTCCTCTCTCTCCAACTCAGTCTCTTGCTCCACCATAGTGTCCCTCATCTCCCTTTTTATTCCACTTCCTGAATAACTCAGACTTCTTTTATTATTTTTTGTGTTTAGGAGGGGTTTCTCTTTATGTTCTTTTCTCCAGTCATTTTACCTCACTCATGGCTCTGTACCTTCAAGGGAAGGCAAGCGCCTGTTACTGTTAAGGGGATATATTCCTGTCCTTATTCCTGCACTCTCTCTATCCCCCCTGAAGTTAATAGCTTTGTAAAGATAGTAAGGTAATTCTACAACCTCTGGATTCACTTCAAACCTGCTCTAATTCTTTCACTTATCTAATTCTCTCATTCTAAGTCTAACCCCCCATCCTAAATGGTAAAGATGCTATATTGAAAAGCATATTCACTGCAAACATACTATGGGCTGCTTCTTGAAATTAATTTAATTCACATGAGTTAAAGGTGATACATTAATGACTACCACAAGTGGTCAGTTGGCAAGCTGTGCCTGATCCTATTGGGCTGCTGAATGTATCAATTGGGACAAAGAGTGGTGATTGATTTAAAGAGTTGTTTTCTCTGATATTATGAAAACGAGAATGTCTATGAGTCATTAGAAACTCAAAAGCTAAAACGCAACTATATTAGGAAGATTTAAGTAATACCCAGAAATTAAAGAAGGACAACCCAACAATAAAAATAAAAATGAGAAAACACTTAAGCAAGACACAAAAACAGATATCCAGTTCACCAATAGCAAATAGTAGGACAAATGAGGATGAAAAGTCTGATAGTGAACCAACAGGACTCCCTGGACCCATAGCACAGGAGGTAACAAAATTGATCAATCAGGCTCTAGAAAAATTCAAATCAGAAATAATTTCCCAGCTAGCCAGAGAGATGATGAGCAAAATAGAAGTCATGATTCGAGACTCTAGAGCAGAAACTGAGAAAAAAATAGATGAGCTCAAGACTGTGATAGAAGCCATGAAGACTCAGCATAAGAAAGACATGGAAACAATGAATGCCCAACAGAGGAAAGAAATGGAATCCATAAAACAGATTCAAACAGATATCCAGGAGATTAAAAACTCTATTGAAAGTGTACGAAACAGAATAAAAGATTGCGAAGATAGAATTTCAGATATAGAAGATAGGATAGCAGTCAGTGACCGTGAAAAAAGAGGTCTATTAAAAACAGTAAGGGATCATGAGAAATCAATCCAACAACTCCTAGACGATACAAAGAAAAATAACATAAGACTGATAGGAATTCATGAAAAAACAGGAGAAAACACAAATGATATAAAAAAGCTCTTCACAGAATTAATGACAGAAAACTTCCCAAACAGAAGGGAAGAATTAGACATACAGATAAGTGAGGCATATAGAACCCCAACTAGCCACGATCAAAAAAAATCTACACCTAGACATATAATAATCAAGATTCCAGAAATCCAACAGAAAAACAAAATACTACAAGCAGTAAGAGAAAAGAAACAAATCACATGCAAAGGGAAGCCCATTAGAATCACAGCAGACTTTTCAACACAAACCCTTAGGTCAAGGAGAGCCTGGAGTGAGGTATTCCAAGTCCTAAAAGAAAAGAATCTCCAACCTAGACTTTTGTATCCTGCAAAACTCTCTTTCAAAATAGATGGGGAAATAAAATACTTCCACGACAAAGAGCACCTGAGAAATTTCATGAACACCAAACCAGCACTGCAAGGAATTCTAAACAATATCCTAGAAAAGGACAACGAAATTCACAATAACATGAGGCCCAACAGACCAAATCAAATAGGCAAGGCAAGAAACTAAAAGGAGATGGGAGAAAAAGTAAAAAGAGTCAACAAATGGACAAAAACATGACAAGAATAAGTCAAAATATATCAGTTGTAACCATCAATGTTAATGGCCTCAATTCACCAATCAAGAGAAACAGATTGGCAGAATGGATTAAGAAGCAAAATCCAACAATATGTTGTATACAAGAAACACACCTAGTGCAAAAGGAAGTCCATAGACTGAAAGTGAAAGGATGGAAAACAATTCTCCATGCGTCAGGAGTCCAGAAAAAAGCAGGGGTAGCAATCTTATTCTCAGATAAAGTAAATTTCAAACCAAAACTCATTAAGAGAGACAAAGAAGGACACTACATCCTTGTAAAGGGAACAATTCAAGAGGAAGAGCTGACAATCATAAACATATATGCACCAAATATAAATGCCCCCAACTATATAAAACAAATATTAAGTAACATGAAAAACCAAATAAGCACTAATACAATTGTAGTGGGGGATTTAAATACCCCACTATCACAAATTGACAGATCTACTAGGCAGAAAATCAACAATGAAATAATAGAACTGAACCAAGCTTTGGAACACATGGACTTAATAGATGTTTATAGAGTATTCCACCCCCAAAAACCAGAATATACATTCTTTTCGGCTGCACATGGATCATTCTCCAAAATAGACCACATACTGGCTCACAAAACAGGTCTAAATAAATGCAAAAAAATTGAAGTCATCCCCTGTTTATTATCAGATCATAGTGCAATCAAACTAGACATCAATAGCACAAGAAACTATAGAAACTTCACAAGCACATGGAAACTGAACAACACTCTCCTAAACAATCAATGGATTACAGAGGAAATTAAAGAAGAAATTAGACAGTTTTTACAAATAAATGAGAATGCCAATACAACATACAGGAATCTTTGGGACACAATGAAAGCAGTTCTACGTGGAAAATTCATAACATTGAATGCCCACACTAGGAAAACAGAGCGGGCTCAAATAAACAACTTAACGATGAAACTTAGACTCCTAGAAAAACAAGAGCAAGAAAAACCCAAAGCTCGAACAAGAGAGGAAATTATAAAGATCCGAGCAGAAATCAATGCAATTGAAATTAAGAAAACGATACAAAAAATAAATGAAACAAAGAGCTGGTTTTTTGAAAGAATAAATAAAATTGACAAACCCTTAGCTAATCTTATCAAAAAAAGGAAAGAAAAGGCTCAGATCCATGCAATTAGGAATGAAAAAGGCGAAGTCACAACAGATCCGAAAGAAATCCAGAGGATCATGAACACCTACTTTGAGAACCTGTACTCTAATAAAATGGAAAACACAGAAGAAATGGACAGATTTCTAGATACTTATGAATTACCAAAGTTGAACGAAGAAGATAAAAACATTTTAAACACCCCAATCACAATCAGTGAAATTGAAAATGTAATTAAAAACTTACCAACAAAGAAAAGCCCAGGCCCTGATGGATTCACTGCTGAATTTTACAAGACATTTAGAGAAGAACTACTACCATTACTCTTCAAACTTTTCAATGAAATTGAAAGAGAAGCTATACTTCCAAATTCATTCCTGGAAGCAAGTATCACTCTGATTCCCAAACCAGAGAAAGATACAACCAAAAAGGAGAACTACAGACCAATCTCCTTAATGAATATAGATGCAAAAATCCTTAATAAGATACTAGCAAACAGAATACAGAGGATTATTAAGAAGATCATCCATCATGACCAAGTCGGATTTATTCCAGAGATGCAAGGGTGGTTCAACATACGAAAGTCAGTGAATGTAATACATTATATTAACAAAGTCAAGGACAAAAACCATATGATCCTCTCAATAGATGCAGAAAAAGCATTTGATAAAATTCAACACCCATTCATGATAAAAACCCTGCAAAAAATTGGAATAGATGGTCTATACCTCAATTTAATAAAGGCTATTTATGAAAAACCATCAGCCAACATCATATTGAATGGCCAAAAACTGAAAACCTTCATGTTAAAATCAGGAACAAGACAAGGATGCCCACTATCGCCACTTCTCTTCAATATAGTTCTGGAAACATTAGCCACAGCAATTAGACAAGAGAAAGAAATTAAAGCAATAAAGATAGGAAAGGAAGAAGTTAAACTATCATTATTTGCTGATGATATGATACTCTACATTGAAGATCCAAAAAACTCCACCAAAAAACTTCTAGACTTAATTGACAGATTCAGTAAAGTATCTGGATACAAGGTGAATACCCAAAAATCAATAGCCTTTCTATACACAAATAACAGACAGACAGAAAGAGAAATAAGGGAAAAAATTCCTTTTACAATAGCATCCAAAAAAATGAAGTATCTAGGAATCAATCTAACAAAAGAAACAAAAGATCTCTACACTGAAAACTACAGCACTCTGAAAAAAGAAATCGAAGAGGATATAAAAAAATGGAAAGATATCCCCTGCTCCTGGGTAGGAAGAATCAACATAGTGAAAATGGCCATACTACCGAAACTGCTATATACATTCAATGCAATGCCAATTGAAATTCCAACACTATATTTCACAGAACTAGAAAAAAGAATCCAAAAATTCATTTGGAACCACAAGAGACCTAGAATAGCAAAAGCCATTATAGGCAACAGTCACATGGCACCAGGTGTAACAATTCCCAATTTGAAACTATACTACAAAGCCACTGTGATAAAATCAGCATGGTACTGGCAAAGAAATAGGCCTGAGGATCAATGGAACAGACTGGAAGACACAAAAACAAATGCAGATGTACTCAGCTACCTCATCTTCGACAAAGGAGCTCACCATCCTCAGTGGAGGAAAGATAGCCTCTTTAATAAATGGTGTTGGAAAAACTGGATATCAACCTGTCACAGATTAAAATTAGACCCTTATCTTTCGCCATGCACTAAATTAAAATCCAAATGGATTAAAGATCTAAATATTAAAACAGAAACATTAAACTTGCTGGAAAGTAAGTTAGGCAGAACTCTGGAAGACATTGGTATAGGAAAAGACTTTATGAACAAATCCTCAGTAGCACGGGAACTAGCAGAAAGAATCAACAACTGGGATCTCATCTTACTAAAAAGCTTCTGTACTTCAAAAGAAACCATTAGCAGAACTAAGAGACAATCTACAATGTGGGAAAAAATTTTTACCAGCTGTACCTCAGACAAAGGACTATTATCAAGGATATATAAAGAACTCAAAACAATCAGTCCCCCCAAATATAAAGACCCGATCCAAAAATGGGCATCCGAAATGAACAGACATTTCTCATACAAAGAAGTGAAAGCAGCAAGAAAATATATGAAAAAATGTTCCACATCACTGGTCATTCGAGAGATGCAGATGAAAACAACACTGAGATTCCACCTCACCCCACAAAGAATGGCTGCTATCAAGAAATCACACAATAACAAATGTTGGCGGGGTTGTGGGGAGAAAGGAACCCTCCTCCATTGTTGGTGGGAGTGCAGACTAGTGCAACCACTATGGAAATCAATATGGAGATACCTCAAAGAGCTTGGACTGGAGGTTCCATTTGACCCAGCCATCCCTCTGTTGGGTATCTTTCCAAGAGAACTAAAAGAATCATATCACAGAGAAGTATGTGCACCCATGTTTATAGCGGCACAGTTTGTAATAGCTAAATCTTGGAAACAACCTATTTGCCCATCCGTTGGAAACTGGATAAAGAAGATGTGGTTTTTCTATAAAATGGAATATTACTCAGCCATAAAGAGCGAGAGAATAGATTCATTCATAGGAAAATGGATACATATTGAAGATATACTCCTAAGTGAAATAAATAAGTCCCACATGTGTAAATACCAAATAGTTTCCCTGGTGTGAATATTCTGCAACAATGCATAAGATTCTAATAAGATTACTGACATTTAGAAATGGGAGGAAAGGAGCTAAAGGTGTAGGGAAGGTGTGATACGTAGGGGAAGAACAAAAAGGGAAAAGAAAAAAATGTGAGAGAATGAAAAGATGAAAATAAAGTGTTTGTAGATGGGGAGGGGAGGAGGGGGTGAAGGGAGGGCAGAGGTAAGGGGAAAAAATGAGAATTAAGACTTGCCATGTAAAGGTACATGATCCCAACAATGAATGTAACTGTACTGTATCCCTAAATGTACCAATAAACTCAATTAAAAAAATATATATTATAGAGTCTCAGTTGAAAAAAAAAAAGGACCAAGAAAGTAAAAGTCTTCCTAGAGATGCTCAATCCAGTAAGTCCAAAGGATCTTTGGATAAAAAGATGACAATTTGTGAAATCTGAATCTGAGCAGTAAAGATGTTTTATTTCACTACCGTGAGTTTGGCAATCAGCAATTTGGCCTCAGGGCTGTTGCTTGCTCTAGCTTGTCCATCGTACAATATGAAACTGCACATAGGCAAATTAATTAGTAATAAGTATACCTCAGGGAAAGAATGATCTTTGTTCTTGAGATTTACAGAATGAAAAGTGCCTCATGACTAGGGAATAAGGATCAGGTATGTGCCACTAAGCCCACTCCCATGAAAAAGTGCCCTCCAGTGTAGAAACACCCAGCAACTGCTGCATAAACCACCTTTAACTCAGCGTCACAACAAGATGGGCTTAATGACAAGAATCCCTATCTTTGCATCTACCCAGCTTTTAAAGTCACCTTTCTTTCCTCAACACCTAGTCTCTCAACTCAAGTGGCCTGTCCTGTGGCAAGCAGCCAGGCTTGTTCTGGTAATGGATGCATTTAGCTTTGGGAAAATATCTTCCTCCCTCCATCCCTGTCACTGTACTACTCATTGATGGATTCATCTTGGCTTCTTCGGTTTTGGAAGTAGGAGGATAAGTCCTTCAACAGAAAGTTGGTTGGCTTTGAAGAAGAGATGCAATCCAGACTTCCCTTTAGCAAAAGAAGACTTCCCTACATTGCCAGGCACTGGAAGAAGAAACAGAATAAATCTGAATATTGAATAGATGAGCACAACTCCATCAGACGGGAGCGAATTTTTTCCAGAATTATGGAAGAGAGTAACATCTATTTTCTTTTAAGTCATCAAAGTTCAGTTGGGGCAGTCTGTAAGGAGTTCCTGAGACCTGGAGATTACAGATGACATACTCAAAGAAGCAGAAAATAGAGGTGTTAAGATAATCAGAATAAGAACATTGCGGTTTTATAAGAAGTCGAGCCTGAGACATGAGAAAAGACACAGAGATGATTCGGACCTAGGGGTGCTGCAATAAAGCACGTCCAGGCCTTTCCTTTTCCAATGTGCAGAACATATCAAGAAACATTTTACCTGAAAAGTGTTTTGCAGCAAAAACTAAACATACAGGGGGAAAACATTTGAAAGAGGTTTTTATGTAAAGTACTTGCTACTATAGGAAGAGAAAAGACAGGAGTGATAAAGAGGGGTACATGAGCTGATAAAACAATAGCAAGTAGAGGTGAGAGATGCCACCCCTGATGTTCTCAAGCTCAGGAGATGCCCCTTGTACTTAGGAAAGACACTTTATCCAGATCATTTTTTTGATGGCACCCTCAGGTCCCTTGTCTCTGTGCACCTTCCACCTCAGCCTTTGTAATTCACTTTCTTCAAGGCTCAGTTCAGATCTTGTTTCCTTAGAAAGCTTTCCCTGGCTCTCCCCTCCAAGACTAAGGGAAGACACCTCCGTCATGGACTCCTCTCTTGTCCTCCCTACAGGGTTGTTCTGTCAACGTTTGTTTTGTGTTAGGAGGCTGTAGGCCCCAGTCGGCCAATGTCTGCATCTTCTGTGCTCACACACCACGTTTCTCACACAGCATGAGCTCAACGACTGCTCATGGACTATAGCAGCAATGTCTACAGCTCACATTATAAGAAATGAACGGAAGCAGAGTGTCCCCATTTTCCTTACTGCAGAGAGTAGGGTCACAGAGACTGAGGACCTTGAGGGAATTTGTTTTTTAAAGAAATGACGAGGGCATGATTTGGGATTTCTGCTTATAATACTTTAGTTCAGAAATGTGATAGTATCCAAAGGTAGCCTTTGGCATAATTGCAAAACAAATGAGTTAAGGCTAAAACACTCATTTGAAATTTGCAATAAAATTAGAAATTCATGTTTTAGAATACTGGCTGGAATTGCAGAACAACTCCTTAAGGAAAATCTGATGTAGTCCGGAAATGAGAAAGAGCCCTAAAACTGCCTTATTAACCACCACTGAATTTTAAATAGCTGGAACATTAACTCTTTGCTTCAGGGGGTCTCAAAAGTGAGAGATCTTGTGATGCTAATTGCTAAAGTACTCCAATTTGTTTCCAAGGGTCTGAAACACCTCTTAATTGCTGCTCTGTCTTTGATCAAGGCAAAGGAAAAAACCACGCATGTCAAGTTCATTCTGTAGTTCCAATGTCCAACAAAAAGCATACATGTTAAAGTTCTTAAAGAATAACCCAAAATGCAAAACTGGGGAGATGGCAGAGCTTTTCATTGATGATAAATGTGAATAGAGACATGTATCTTCCTGGAATACAAGGTTCTTTCTCAAACTGGTATGGAGATATGATCATCACTCTCTTCCATTTCAATTTTGCAGAAATGGGTCATATTTCCTTTTTTTTTTTTTTTTTCTTTGAGACTGCCCTGGAACTCACTATGTAGCCAGGCTGATCTTGAACTCACCGTGATCCTCCTGTCTCAGCCTCCCGAGTGCTGGGATTACAGGCGTGAGCCACCACTCCCAGTTTGGTTCATATTTCTTTAAAACAAAAAATTGAGTGGCTTTGGAGGGTGTTAGGAAAAAAGAGCCAAAAACGAGGACCAGACCAAGACAATAACAAACCTTTATTAAGGGGAGGATCAACCCAGCTATCTCCAAACAAAGAAGGAAAAAGCAACATGATAGAAAATGGAGCTTCTTTTATAGGAGCGGGATGGGGTTAACCTGAGCTGGAGTTGAGTGAGGTAGTATTAAGAGATTGGACCAAGATCTGTCATGTAGAGGTACAAGATCCCAACAATGAATGTAACTGTACTGTAACCCTAAAATGTACCAATAAACTCAATTAAAAAGAGATTGGAGGAGCCTGTGACATCACTAGGAGGGGCTTGTGATATCACTAGCTGCTACGAGATAGCAAGTATCAGGCTATTCTTTTGGTGGAGGAGGCATGATGGGAAGAAGAAGCCTGTCCTTTTTTGGGAGAAGCCATATTTTAACATGGAGGCTGCTATTTGACATGGAGCCATTTTAAGGCAAGGGAAATCTAACAGACGGTAGTATAAAAAAATCCCTCTTGTTATATAAATCCTCTTTGGGAGATTTTCGTTCTCTTTTGGTAGGTCTGTATTTATCTTTTAAACCTCTGTAAACATTAATGTTTAATTTCTAAAGCTTTAATTTTATAGATTCAATTTTATAGAGATTACAAGATTACACTTCTTATCAGAATATCAAAGTATTCTGGGGCCTTTGCATATTTTCGTTTCATTAGTTTGGATTGGTTCATTCATGTCATTTAAAAATCTCACACACATACACAAAGGTGCACAAAACTACTTTAGGATTTCTTGAAAGCTGGTTTTTATTGATTTGCTAGGATGAGCTAACAGGTAATTCCCATTGCCCAAGGTCATGGTTGCAAAAGATATTTCTTCTTGTGACAACTGATGGGCATGGGCAACTTATTGTAGAAGTTGTTGAATTTTTATGTCTCATGCTGAGCATAACATCCTAGCCTTGGGTGTCTGGATCCTATGATAAGGCCAAAGGACTTGAGTTTTTCTGGCTTGTAAAGAAGTACAAGATGGAGAGCAGAAAAGAGAGAAGAAAGAAAGAAAAACATACCAGCTCCAATAGACAGTTTGACAAGCTAACCCTGTATTATAGTCTTAGACTAAACATTTACATGATCAAATGCCTACATGCCGAGCTGAGTAGGATCTGACCCAAGGGATAAGACCCAATATGAAGCCACAATATGAAGAGAGATGCCACGTCTTTGGTCCCACTTCAGTCATCCATCAGGTTTTTGTAGGTTCAAGTGAAGGGTCAGTGTTTTCAGCAAAAGCAGGCTCCAGGTCTCTGAAAAGTCACTCTGGCAACTGTTGTAATGGCCCACATGTCAGAGGCATTGCCTCCACACAGCAAATCTAATGGGAAGCTAATAATATATTGCCCAGCTGTGTGACTTCCAAAATGAAGTGATTTTTAAGTTTACTAAGAGCAAGTAAAATTAGATGGCTTATTTAGGTTTTTGAGGGGTAGCAATTTCTCATTTCATGCAAACATTGTGCATCTGCAGTTTGATTAGTCTCATGACGGGTCTGTTGATACATATCATGTTACAATGGGTCATGGTTTCCTGTGCCCAGGAATTTATTTTGTGTCTCAGAATACCATCCTGCTATACTGTTCCTGTCTCAAAACTAGTACACTAATTTATCAGAAAATATATATATATAATTTTTAATGAAAAAGATATTTTAGAAAAGACAGAATATTACATTATAATACAAATCCATCAGAAGCCAGAAAAGCTGTGAGAAAAATAAGGATAAAAAGAATAGAATTGGGTCTTTCCATAGTGAATATAAAAAGCAATATTCCCCCTAACCGTGCTCTCTGAATGAAGGGACTTCACTATTGTATGAAAATATACAGTATCTTCACTTAGTCCCAGCAACACCCAATATAACATAGAACACTTGTTGGTTGCTCTTGCAACATTCAACATTTAATTCTTTCCTACTGTGTTTCCACTTTCTTCTATTCATTATACGCAGGAAAGGTGACCCAATCCTCAGTCCAAGAGTAAATCCAGATAAGTCTTAGCCTTTCAAAGAAGGCCTGTTCCTGTAATTGTTTTAAGGTTGGGTATATATTTACCTAATCAAGGAAAGATGGCCCCTCTTCCTTTACTAGAAGTTGCCAGGTCTGGGTCCGATGCATACATCTGTGGCCAACATCTTGTGGCCTATGGTGGATGGGATGTCATCTTTTGAAGAACACACAGAGTAGACAAATGAAGAAGACCTGGATCCTTAATGTTGTTATTGAGCTTCTCAGTCTACACATCTGGGAGACACCCTACCCCAGACTCATTCTATGAGATGATGCATTTTTCTTTCAGTGTTTAAGCCACAAGGACTTGGAAGTTCACTGTCACTAGCAGATAAAGACATGGTCACTGACAAAATACTTTGAGTTTCAGGGCTGATGGTTAGCTCAGTAATAGAACACTGTCCTAGTGTGCGAGGCCCTAGTACCAATCCCCAGCACCACAAAAAGGAGGAGGAAAAAGAAGGGGGGGATAAAGAGAAAGTAGAGGAGGAAGGAGAGATGGAGGTAGAGCAGAAGAAGGAATAAAAGGAGGAGATGGTGCTAGAGGAGGAGGAGCAAGAAGAGGAGGAGGAAGAGGAGGAGGAGGAGGAAGAGAAGAAGGAAAACAAACTGCTCTCCCACGTGCATCTGATTCCACCTCCTTTACAGCACTTCTGTTGCTCCTCCCATTTTCCTCACTTCCGGTTTGCCTTAGGAGAATCTTCAGTACCTGGAACACACTCAGAAACTTTGCCAATTACTGCCTTGTGACTTTGGGCAATTTATATAATTTTTCTTGGCTTTGATTTTCATCACATGTGAAATGGAAGATGTAGCAGTACCTAACTCATGGGTTATTGAGAGTACTGAATTGTTTAAAATAGGGAAAGATCTATCTTCCCTATTTCCTATTATCTATCTTTCAGTTTGCTCTTACTTTATACTTTGTGTTTATCATACAAGACAAACCACACTATATCTAAGCTTGTGCATGTGATTTATTTCATTTAACATCATGGTCTCAAGGTACTCCACACATTATGTACTACAAACATGTACTAATAAAATTTTTTAAAGGTAGGGAAAGGTGCTTCATAGAAGAGCTCTTGCTAACTAGTATGTATTATAATTATAGACTCAAATGTCCCCTTGGTTAGAAATACATTTTTTAACCTCCACATTAGTATCAGCCATAGAGAATGTGATAGGAATATATTTTTGAAGACCTAAACAAGTTCTCACAATAAGACAAACAATTTACTTTTAATTTAATACATTAAATGGGTATTGAAATACTTCTGGGCACTCTTCATGGAAGCATATATCTAGAAACAGTAAGAAAAACATAACCTGGGGAAATTGCCCAAGCATTTTCCTGAGTTCCTGGGAAATCCAGTTCTACAGTTTGACTAACGTGTACATAGCCATACTCATATGCACACACATAAAATATCTCTGTGGCAAAATAAGAGTGGCTCAACACCAGCTAAATACCATGGAACAATTTATATTCTTCCTCAAGACACTTTTTAATTAAGTTTATTGGTACATTTTAGGTATACAGTACAGTTACATTCATCATTGGAATCTTGTACCTTTCCATGACAGGTCTTGGTTCTATTTTTTCCACTTGTCCCTGCCCTCCCTTCACCCTCTCCTCCCCTCCCCATTTGCAAACACTTTATTTTCATTTTTTCATTTTCTCATATTTTTTCTTTTCCCTTATTACCTTTCCCCTACTCTTACCACTTTCCCTACACCTTTAGCCCTTTTCTTCCTATTTCACATTGTCAGTTATCACATTAAGATCTTATGTACTGTTATAGTTTTTCACACCAGAGAAACTATTCGGTATTTACACATGTGTGACTTATTTATTTCACTCAAGACATTTTGAACAACATGCAGCAGATCAGTTCACTCTCTTGGTTCCCTCTAACCTCCTCAGTACGCCATAGCCAGAGCAATATATCAGATCACAAATAGGTCATATCACTGTGCCACCACAAGCACCACTTCACATCATTTGATAGCTTTCAATCACACCTGGAATAAACTGCAAACTTCTTAGCACTGCTCCACAGGCCATGTATGTTCTGGCCCAAAACTCTTTTCCTTCCTCTCCCCTGTCACAGCCCCTCTAGGCTCTTGATATTTTCTGCAATCCACCAAGCTTTTCTTGGTATCAGGGTCTTTGTACTCCCTGCCTTATATAATGATAATAGTTACCTGCTTTTCGAAGAATATTCAGCATAAGTCACTCCATTCAGATGAACCTTCCAGAAGTGCCCTCTCTGAGCCTTAACAAGTTTATAATCTATATACAGCAGCAGTCATTCTATTCATGGCTCTATGTGTTTTCTAGCTTCTCACAGATCTATTAGCTCAATGAAGACAGCAACTAAGACCTACTTGGGCACAGTTATATTCCCAAATCCTGGTGCAGGGCCTATAGCACAAGTATACACACACACACACACACACAATTAATAATTGAATAATAGATGAATGAGTGAACATTTAGAAAATTTATAGGGCCTCACTCTTCCCTTCTTGCAAATATTACAATTTACTTATCCATCCCAAACAAATAAAAAGTACAGCTTCTCCCAAAATGTCTACTTTTCAGAAAGTAATCAGTTTTGCAGTTCATTAAACCAAACTTGTATTTGTAGCAGCAAATCTATGTGTCCTGTCCAATTCATGGTCAGTTTGAAATAAAATGGATAAAAGAATATATGAATTTGGTCAATTAATGCATCTTAAAATATATATGTACATAAATATAGTCACATATATGCACCCATGTGCTGTACATCGGCATCTCAATTGGGCAGTGGCAGATTGCTTACCCAGCAGTGGTCCTGTAAGGTAACAGTGGAGATGAAATAGTTCTATCTCCAAGGATTTTTATTCTACCTTCTGTCTACTTTGATATGTCTAGGTGCACAAGTATTAGCCACTGTGTTACAACTGTCTACTGTCCACAGTAGAGAAACTTGCTGTACAGGATTGTAGCCAAAGAACAACAGGTCATGCCACATATTCTGGGTATGCAGTTGGCCATATGTCCATGCTTTTGTAAGCACTGTGTTCACACTGTGCACAAATCACCCAAGAAAGGATTTCTCAGAAAGCTCTCCTTGTTAAGAGATGTATGATAGCATGTGCATCTTAAAATACACTATACATAATAAGTGGAAAATGTATTTCATGTATTCATATAGGAAATTTAAAAATCCATTTCAAAAGTCAACACTTCAAATGTCATGTTAGCAAAAGCTCAGGGAAGTTAATATTTTCTTAAATATTAGTTTACTTTTAAACAATACTATTGAAGACTATTAAATCCATAGTAAAAGGTAAAATTCATTCCATGTGATGTGAAGCCATTAAAGGTCCAGAATTTTTAAGTAATATCCAGTAATGAGATAATTCTTAAATAAAGATAATTTGTAAATAAGAAATCCGGATCTTGGGCTTTCAAATATGACACCATGTTACCAAAAACTTTACAAAAAGCATAGTCTACAGTGATGTAAATAGGATAATAATAATAAATAGGGTAATTAGTAAATGAATAAGAAAAAACAAATGTTCATTATACAATAATCCCAAATAATATATAAATATTCCCTTCTTACTCCCCAAAAGGGAATTTAATTTGCCTCCGCTCCAGTATGATCTAGACCTACTAACTCACTTCAAAAGAGAGTATTGGAAAGAAAAATTGAATTCTATAATGAAGAAACTCAGCAGAATCTAACCAAGTGACTGAAAGCTAACATCACCAGCAATAAATCATGTGCTAGCACAGACTCCTGATAAGGCGATAGGAATTCACTTTTGTGATATTCTTCCCTAAAACCCATAGCCTCGGGCTGATCATGAGGAAAGCATCAGACAAATCCAAACTAATAAACTTCAAAATTCAAGACCAGTGCTCCTAAAAACTGTCAAGGTCACTAAAAGCAAGAATAGATTGAAAACTATTACAGATTGAAGGAGACATAATGACTAACTGTAGCTCAGTGACCTGGGTTGGATTCTGAAACAGAAAGAGAATTTTAGTAGAGTAACTGGGAAAATCCAAATAAACTTGAGAAATTAGCTAATAGTATTGTACCAATTTAATTTCTCTGTTTAATAATGTACTGTTGTTATATGAGACTTATACACAGAATCTCCCCATATTATCTTTGTGACTTTCCTACAAATTTTAAATTATTCCAAATAAAAAGATTATTTTTATTAAATTGACTTGAAGGGCCATCTAACCTAATTGAAAGTCTGAAAAGTTAGTAATTTAAGTCCTTATGTGAAACCTGCTTAAGGTATAAAAAGAACAGAACACAGATTGGAAGATGGATAATATGGCTTTAGAGCTTTTAATCTAATTCTTAAATTATTTGGAATTTCCTTTGTGTTCATTCCTTTTCATCTTTTGATACTAAAGTTAAGTGCTCAGACTTCTGGATCAAGAAGTTCAAATATAGAACCTTTCTGAGATATAATTATTGTTATTACAGTATTAATTATACCTTTAGGATCACAATGCATTCCAAATTTATACTTACATATGATTAGATCAAGCTAAAACTATTACAACTTCTCTCCCACCCACCTGCATTGGTACTGCTTTTCTCCTACAGTTATTGTGAGAATTAAATGAATGCAAATCAGTTATAATTTCTGGCATAGAGTATGTCTTAGATACTTCCTCATCCCTAAAACACAATGCCAACACACACAACTTAAGGGAGGAGAGCTTTATTTTGGCTAATGGTTTCAGTCTATGGTCTGCTGGCTCTAAGACACAAACAGGATGGCAGAGGGGCCTGGCGATGAAAAGCTGCTCACATCATGGCAGCCAGGAAGCAGGAAGTGAAAGGTGGAGCCAGGAAGGGAGAGGAGCCCTCAATGACGACCTCCTAACAGCTACTCCATTCTGAATTCATTAGTTAAATAATCCACTGATAAGTGCAGCAACCCCATGGTCCAATTATCTTCTAAGAGCTTCACCTCTGAAGACATGAGACTTTGTGGGACATTCTAAATAAACACCTTAGCAATATATAGTCAATGTCAGTCTTGTTTTTTGCTACTATTATCTTACTTTTTTTTTACTGGTAATTTTCTCAGCTCTAATCTTAACTTATTAAAATTCCCATTAGCTGTGCCTACTCTGCCTTTTAATCAGGCTGCTCAGTTTTTATATTAATGCCTATAATTTTCCATAATTTATTTTAAAGACCTATTTTGTAGTATATTGCTATTTACAGGTACATGTGACTTACACACATGCCTCTATTTTCTTTCTTTTTTTATTTCTCATTGAGTTAATTGGTACATTTTAGGTATACAGTAGTTACATTCATCATTGGAATCTTGTACCTTTACATGACAGGTCTTGGTGCTCATTTTTCCACTTGTCCCTGCCCTCCCTTCACCATCTCCTCCCCTCCCCATTTACAAACACTTCATTTCCATTTTATCTTTTTCTCACATTTTTTCTTTTCCCTTATTACCTTTCCCCTACCCATCCCACTTTCCCCACACCTTTAGCCCTTTTCTTCCTATTTCACATTGTTTATTACCCCATTAGGATCTTATGTACTATTATAGTTTTTCACACCAGAGAAACTATTCAGTATTTACACATGTGAGACTTATTTATTTCACTTAGGAGTATATCCTCAATACATATCCATTTTCCTATGAATGAATCTAATTTATCATTCTTCGTGGCTGAGTAGTATTCCATTTTAAGAAAAACCACATCTTCTTTATCCAGTTTCCAACTGATGTGAAATGGGCTGTTTCCAAGTTTTGTTTTGTTTTTTTTATTGAGTTTATTGGTACATTTAGGGATACAGTACAGTTACATTCATTGTTGGGATCATGTACCTTTACATGGCAAGTCTTGATTCTCATTTTTTCCCCTTACCTCTGCCCTCCCTTCACCCCTGTGCTGCTATAAACATAGGTGTGCATATATCACTGTGATATGATTCTTTTAGTTCTTTTGGAAAGATACCCAGCAGAGGGATGGCTGGGTCAAATGGAACCTCTAGTCCAAGCTCTTTGAGGTATCTCCATATTGATTTCCATAGTGATTGCACCAGTCTGCACTCCCACCAACAATGGAGAAGGGTTCCTTTCTCCCCACAACCCTGGCAACATTTGTTATTAGTTGATTTCTTGATAGCAGCCATTCTTTGTCAGGTGAGGTGGACTATCAGTGTTGTTTTCATCTTATGCCTCTTTTTTCTAATACAACATCTTAAATATGTTTTTTTCCTCTCTTGCTTTATACTCTTTCCAGTTACTGGAAGAAAAAATGCTTCCTGTATATTCTCTGATGAAAAAATAATAATAATGAACTGTTTTCAAGGTTTTTATTGTGACCTCATTTTAAGTGACACTTGTTTTTCTCTCTGGTGTCATGTTTATTGAAACATACTCTGGAGAAGTTTATATTTTATCTCCATTACTTGCCTCAGAAAATCTCTGCTCTGGGGCTGAGGATTTAGCTCAGTGGTTCTGTTGTCTAATTTCCAAACACAAGGTCCCTAGTTTGATCCCTGGTACCAAACACACACACACACACACACACACACACACACACACACACACACCTTAATAGTTCTGTTTCTCTGGATAATCTAACATAGCCTTGTTTTAAAAAGGTTTCCTAAGATGTGTTTTGTACATGTACAACTCCTCATGATCAATGTAATCATTGTGTACTGCAAATATGTGCTAATAAAAATAATTCTTTAGATTCCTATTTTTATTTACCCAAAAGCTTGAGGTGTTTACAGAAGGACTTCTTTATTAAGCAACTGTTTTTTCAAAGAACCCATTAAAATTCTTAATATTATTAAAGAGAATTTTTTAATCCACAAAACAAAAGTGCTAGGGTTTATTTTCCTTTTCTATTAAAAGTGTATTACATGAATGCAAAAAGTCACAAGCAATAATTCTCACTAAAAAAAAACTTTCTTAAAGTATTTTCTGTGACAAAACAAACAAATCAAACCCAATCAACTGAGATTATTACCCATCACATTTTAATTATCAGAGGAAGAAGTTTGGAGGAAACATTCCCAGCTTAACACGCTGCCTTAATTTCTAATTAATCCAAAAATTGTCACTTCAAAAGACCAACCAACCATTTAGCCATGTCAGTAGAATTTTGCAGATATAATTGTCAATAGGCAACAGTTCAGAGCTTCCTAATAAAAGTGAAGTGAGAAGAGCTTTCTATAGAGACATCCTAGGATTAAATAATTTCAGTTGTTAGGAGATTGCTATTTGATAAGCATCCATAGCTCCCTGCCTCTGAATATTAATAAAAGGTAAGGATTTCTACTGACTTCAAATCATCTCAGACACTGACAACCTGCTGGTACAGATCTAATTAAATTGACTGACTTGACCATTTTGGCCAGGCAGGTTTATTTGTTTGTCTCCAGAGTACGACGAGTGTCTTAGTCAGTTTCACCTGCTCTAACAAAATACTTTGGGTTGAGTGACTTATAAGCAATAAAAATTTATTTTAAGCAACTGTGGAGGCTAAAAGTCCTAAATCAAGTGCCAGCATAGTTGGGTTCTGCTGAGGACCCTCTTCCAGATTGCAGACTGCTGATTTGTTCTAACTGCACAGGGTGGAAAAAGAAGGAGTTCTTTGGGGTCCCTTTTATAAGAGGATTGTCCCCCCTTTCCAAAGGGTCCACACTCAGGACCTAATAACCTTCCATAGGCCATCACATGGAGGATTAGATTTCATCTATAAATTTTGAGAAGATGTAAACATTTGGTCATAAGACTCAGCACTGAGTGCCTCTGGACACGTGCATGCACACACAAATATGAAATGTCACATTTAATTATAGGAATAATTATGTCAATAGTAACACTTTTTCTGTTTTAGAAACCAATTCAGGCTACCATGCTGCATGATGGTTTCTCAATTTCACAGTGATAGCAATCGTTCAAAATTAGACAGTGTAATAGTGGCACAATTTTGCATATATTAAAAATGTCTGAATGATAAGCAAGTATCTCAATAAAGCTGTTATTTAATGTGTAGTACAATTTGTTTTTGGAAAAATATAGCTTTAGCCAGGTAAAAATCACCAAATTATGAAAGTAAATATAGTGTTAGCATCTTTAATATATGAAGTATATCCATGTCAATAAGAAAAATATAGAGAACATAGGCAAAACATGAATATACAGTTCATGAAAGAAGAAATATAAATGATGTACATAAAATGTTTATCTTCACTTGTAGTAAAGTACAAATTGAAGTCACATTTTTGCTTAGCAGATAGACCAACATTACAGAAATAGTGTCCCAAGGGTTGTATAGGGACATAGGCCTTCTTATACAACTAGGTTAGGAGTTTACACTAATCATCAAGCCAATTTAGCAATACATATAATAATCCTTAAAAATGCATCTATTTTGACCTTATAATTCCAATTCTATGATTTCATACTAAGGAAAAATTAGACACATTAACAAAGATGTATGTGTATATCAAAGTAATTTTATGGTAAGAAAATAAAATACTGGAAAAAATCCCAGCACTCGGGAGTCTGAGGCAGAAGGATTGCCATGAGTTCAAGGCCAGCCTGGATTCCATATTGAGTTCAAAGCCAGCCTAAGCATAAAGAGACCCTGTCTCAAACAAACAAACAAACAAACACTAGAAGGAAACTGCGTGCTAAATAATTTGAAAAAGTCCAAATAAATTGTTTTACTTGTAAAATGTAATTTTAGCATCCAAATAGAATGAAGATGTACCTTGCTATATTAATTAATGTGGAAATGTGCTCATAGTATATTATTAGCCAAGAAAGGTAGGTTACAGAATTATATGCAGTATCTAATATTAATTTGAATATATATTTTATAGATATCAGACAGATACAGTATATATTTATAAATATATCATATGCATTTATTATATTCTTACAATATCAAACTATTATTTAAGTTCCAATAATTCTCTTAGTAATTGTTATATATTTATATGTTTACATGTATATGGAGAGAAATCTTAAAAGATACATAAATGTTAACAACCGTTATCTTTGGCAAGACATTGAGTGATGTTTTTCCTATACAGATATTCCTCATCTAACGACCCAGTTCTTTTCCTGTGATGAGGTTGTTAAGTGCATCAGTCGCTATATGAGGAAATGTGTGCGGTACAAACATTACAAAATTCAGCACAAAGAAATGGCCAAAGGAAACTTCAACTTGATGACTTTGCTTTCATTTGCATGATTCTTATGTGAAGTGCTGTAATGTCTAGCAAAACACAGAACTGCGCTACTGCACTGTGCATTAAAATGAGCAAAAATTGCACTTCCGTATAAACAAGGTGGTTGTATCCCCCAAAAAAGTCACTGATCCTTTATAAACCAGATGTGGAGAACTGTACAGAAGAAAAAAAGATGGATCGTAAGTCTAAGCTGTAGGTCCTAAGTCCGAACAGTAGTTAAACAGGTAGATCGTTAAATGAGGGATATCTGTATGCTAATTTCACTCATCATTTTTATGCAACATAAAGTGCATAATGTTTTATTGAAGTATAAGCAGATACAGTAGTAGAGCAGATTGAAGAAACACTTAGGCTTTTGACAGAGTCGAGATGGATGGCCTTGTCTTTCCTCAATGGCTTTGAACAAGTTGCTTCACTTCTCCATCCATTTCGTCAGTAAAACATTTCTGAAGTTTTTAGTGACCCAAAATATGTTAAGTTTTTAACACAGTGCCTATATGCAATAAGAACTCAACAGATGGTATGCAATAAGAACTCAACAGATGGTCTTATCTTCATTATTATCATCATCAATGTTATTAATATGAAGGAAAATTTTCCACTATTCATAAATATAAGGCAGCTTTTAAATGTCCACACACAGACCTTACTGGACCATGTCGGATGGGAGGAGGGCTCCCACTACCCTCAGAGCTGGGCATTGGCCAGGGAGAAACACTGTTGCAAAGCTGCCAGATTCCTTTGTCATGGAACATTTTTCATTAAAACTTCCTAACAGTATTAGCTGTTTTTCTAAAAGAGACTATCAAATCATATTTAACTTACAGTTTAAAATTGTGCTGGTAGAAATGAAAACTAATAGAAAAATGGTATTGCCAAGTACAATTTATTTCACAAATGAGCTAATTATAGAGCTAACTACCTTTTATAGTATCAAGAGATGATAATACGATAATATTTTATAACTCACTGTAGGTTACATATAATATATGGAATGTTGCCTTATGTCATATAAATATAGTTAGGTATTATATAAAATGTATAATATAATCAAATATATTCTATGGCATTCTTAATAATATGTATGATACAACAATAAATACAATGCAACAGTATAAAACTAAGACTTTTTCCAAGTGACTGACTTCCAAAGAACTTTGAACTAAAACATATTTCTAATTGGAAGACAGGATAATATCATATTATATAAATCATTTATTTTAGGTGTTGAATTATATACTAATATGTTATATTTTGTTGCACATTATTTTGTCTCTGTTACATATATAACCTATAGGTTCTATAATCAATTACTTTGGTGTTTCAGATTTTCAGAGATTTTTAAAACGTATATGAAGTTATGTCTTAGGAAGTAACATTCTGTGGTTCTGAAATAGTAAATCAGTGTTTAAAGAACCTCCCATTTTCCTCCAAAGAATTAGGAAAATTATGAATATGAACTGCTTCTCATTACGCCCATGAGAGATTACACATGTCTCATCTCTATAATATGGGGAAATGTCCAAACAGCAGAAACTACAGACTTTGCTAATAAGTTTCAGATAAAAGGACAAATCTAATGGCCTGGGATTTACCTCAGTGATGCTGCCACCTGCCTCATAAGTGCAAGGTCTTCAGTTCAATCCCAGGTTAAAAAAAAAAAAAAAAAGGACAAAGCTAAATTGGAGCTTAGGTCCAATTGTCTGGTCTGGCTTCTTACAACTGTGAAGTCAGGTATTGTTTAGATGAAAATCTTCATTTCCCAAAATGTTCCTTCATTAATATTTGTGGTCTGCTGTGACCAGAAATCTATCAGCTCTTTTAAATTCAGACGAGCAAATGGTTGTATATGTTAGGTCACGATGGGTTACTGCTACTGGAAAAGCAAAATTAGAGTTTTAGAGATATCAAGTAGATTAAATAAAGAGAGACATGGATAGATAGATGTAACCTTTGATTGATAAAGGAGTCATTTTAAGACTACCGAGTCAAGCTAATCCAAAACCGAGAATGATGTTTTCAGCAAATGTTTAGGAGTCATTATCTTAGAGGTAGGAGGTGAGCTGTGGACTAAAGTTAAATTGCTTGCTTTAGAAAGTGAGAACAGGTTAAATGCAAATTCACAGAGTGGGCCAGGGAATCTGCATGGTTTTAAAATACCCACGCTTTTAAAAGCTGATGAAAAACCCTTTTGGAACATGGATATAAGCAATTCAAATGAACACAGTCAAATCAACTTTTGGTACACTGATCCACAGCCATCCAATGACATTTGAGCCAAAAACCTAAGAACAGACTCTTATTTTTTAAGTAAGCATTGAAATAGCTATATTGAAATAGGAAAGATTTAAATAATCTAACAAATACTTTTGCCTTCCAACCACTTTTGACATTGTTTTCAGTCCATACCCCACCTAATTGAGCAGTCCTTTTGAGTTACAAAGACATCGCTTCTGTCTCAATACCCAAGACAAATTAAATTGGCATTGTGGATTCTATAATGATATTTTAAAAGTTAACATTATTCACTACCATACTAATTAGGCTAATTGCTTTTCAAGAAAAGTAGATTTGAATATATTTCAACAGTGCAAGTTTATTCCTACATAGTTTATGCTACAGTTCAAGTTTAATCAGCAGTTCCATAATGTTTCCAAATTTAACCTTCAAGTTCAAGCATTCTCTGAGAAAAAATATTTTAAAATTTGCAGTCTCAACCTTGCCTTCTTCAAGTGCATTTCAACTAACAGCAGGGCCTACGGGAGCTGGTCCTAAGAGATGAGGACAGCTCAGTGATTCTCCAAGTGCCCTTCTTTACCAGCAAAGTGACAATCCCTCCAGGACCACTTTGAGGAGCCTTTGACTCTGTATTTACACAGGGTGATTCTGATATGAGAACACATACACGAGTCTATTTTCAGCATTGTCCCTAAATGTGCTGGACAAGATGGATAGATAAGCTCATAATCTTGCACACCTTCCTTTTCTAATCTATTTGATAAAATAATATCTGTACCTTCATTTCCCTAGAAACATTAGTGAGACAACATTATATATTAAAAAATAAAAATCTGAGTGCTTACAAGAGAAGCATAATATGACGGTGAAATAATGAGTTTAGCATTAGAAAATCCTAGATACAAAGCCAGTCAGTCTGCCATGAACTCGCTAGAGTTGAGTCTCAATTTTCATATCTTCAAAAAAAGAGATAATTTCTACCTCATAAAAAGCAAATATTTTAAGCAGCTATGATTACCACATTGTAGATACTCAATAAAAAGTAGATATTACTAAGCATTAGAGAAATTATAAATTCAAGAGATTTATGCCAAGTGAGAGTAAGAAATAAAACAATATTGTAATAGCCACTAATGTCAAGGAAATGTTTGTTACTGCTATACAACATAGCTTTTCCTGATACAGATTTCAGTTGATGGATGAGTGTTTTGTTTTCCAATAAAAGATCTAGTAAGTAGAGTATTCTCTAAGAACTCTGATCTCAGTGCCTATCAAATCTTGTAAGGAGTCAACCATGTAGAACACCACCTAGCATCCTCCTACTATCAGTATCACTTGCATAGACAAACATGAAGAACCCCTGACAGGAATACAACTCTTGCTTGATGTTGTTTCATATTTAGCCAGATGACCTGCTTTTATTTCCCAGCCATAATTTGTGACTACTGCTCATGAGGATGAGCTCTTATGATGCCATAAAGGAAACCCTCTCTCATCAATTTTCCATGAGAGGCTGGGATTACTGGGGATTGAACCTAGGACCTCTACACTGAGCTATATCTCCTGTCATGCTTATGCTGTATTTTGAGAAATGATCATGCTAAATTGTCCATGCTGGCCTTGAACTGTGTCCTCTTACCTCAGCCATCTGAGCTGCTGGGATTGCAGGTTTCTGCCAACACACAGGGCCCTCAGTTGTTCTCAAAGATGTCTGCAGGAATATGTGCATCCTGACTGAATACAAGAATGCGCTGTCTCCCTGGGATTCCAGTTTCTCTAGAGAAGGGTCTGTTCAGCCCCGACCCATCAGTGCTTCGATCATGTGAGACATCTGCAGACACCGCCCCATTGCTGCTTGTTTATCACACCAGCAGCTCTCTGCCACTCCTCTCTGAAGGCTGGAGGATCCCTTGAGTCTTGTCACTGTCTGCCCCACATGAGGAGTTTGCATGGAAAGACGGCGCTATAATATGTGTTTAGAGAGAAAAGCAATGACAAGAAACAAGCAGCACAGAGCCCAAGATTGTTATAGATCAGAAACTTCTGGGAAGGTAGAATGGAGCAGGAGGAAGAACATAGAACTTGGAGTAAAGAAAGCAGAGGTCTGAGTCTCAGTTGCATCAGTTCTGCGAGGAGTAATAATACCTAATACATGGCAAGAGTCAACTCATTTTATCCTCAGCCAATGTGACATAGCAGGAATCCTATAGGTTAATTCAACTGAACAAAGGAGCATGAAGATTAAACATTATTTGTGGATGATTCTGTGAAGGTGGCTCTAGCTGAGATAAGCATCAGTGGAATCCTAAAGTACGTGGACCTCTCTAATGTTGGCATTGCCTCATCTGTTGAGGGTCTGAATAGGAAAAAAAGACAGAAGAAGGAGGAATTTGCTCCTTTTATGTCCTGCCTGCCTACCTGAGCTGTGACACTGGGCTTCTGCCCTTGGATGAGGACTTTCCCAATTGGTTCCCCTGATTCCCACTCAGTAGGTTCGACTGGAATTATACCACTGGTTTCCAACTTTCAAATGGTAGATTTTTGCAGTAACACAGTGACTGTGTTAAAGGTCAGATTTAAGACAAGAGTAGCGGGCAGAATTGAGCAGAAATAAAGCTGCCTTATGACTAAAATTAGTTTGTCTGTCTCCTTGCCCTGGGCTACAAAATATTCCCTCATGTATTTTCCTTCTAAAGTCTTTTGTGCTGATAAAATAATAATAATAATAATAATTTAGATAGGTCAAAGCATCTCGCTCTCTACTGGAAGCCTTCAGTAGCTCCTCAATACCCACCCACTGTACTACCAAGAAAAAGACCATAACCTTTAACAAGGAAACAAAGATTTTACAATCTTCCCCAGACACACCTTCCAGCTACTGTTTTCCTTCCCACCATCCCTGTACATTGACAAGTGTGTCACAGCAACCTCGTATCTGTTGCCAGAACCCCTCTACCTTTACCTCTACCCCTCTCTCCATGATATACTCTACAAAGTATAATTTTTTTCCTAATTGTCATCGTTCAGAATAATACCCATATGCCTTGCTTCCTAGAGCTGCTATTTCATGTCTTTAGTAGCTCCTGGTGGTTTGTTGCTAACCGCTGACATTCACCCTTTGGCCTCCAATCCCTGCCTTCATGTTCATGGAGCCCTCCCTGAATCTTGGAGTGTCCCCAAGATTTGCTTTTTACAGGATGGCAGTCATAGCAGATTAGAGGCCCACCCTACTCCAATATAAGGTAATCATAAACCATGTCAACTATTTCAGAGTGGGTCACGTTCATTCTCAGGTACTGAGGGTTAGGACTTCAACATGAGTAGAGAGTTTGGGAAATAACTCAACCCAAAATGTCATGCTTCGATTTTCACATCCAAAACTCCTACTGCCTCTAAAAATTATTCTCAAATTCCCAGGTAAAATGTAAGCTCCTATGTTCTGAACGTAGAAGAGTCACTTAAATTGAATGACTTTCAAATGCTTTATGATTTATAAAACACTTTAGTGTTTCCTAGTTATTTATCTGTGTTTTTCCTGAAGTAATGCCTCTTTCCTTTTTGATCTTCATACTCTCTTCATGAACATTACCCTACTCACAGATGGTGTCGCATCTGTTTGTGGAGCAGAATTTTAATCTCTTCTCTTAACTTCTTCTCATGTAGTCACTTTTCCACTCTGTTTCCCTGCCACAAAGCTGCCACTGGCATCACCCCAAAGAGTGTGTACACCCTGATGATACTCATCATCACAGAGCTGGCCCCAAAATCATGGAGGAACCAACACTTCACATGGTCTAACACATTCCTTAACACTTTGGCTGACGCTTTGGAAGCTTTGACCACACTTGCCATATAGCGCAGACAACACTTCGCCATAAGGACACTTGTTCTGGAAGACCAGGCTGTTGTCTCACAGATAGTCATACATACCCTTTTAATTTTCTGCATGCCGTCACAATGACAATGGTTTTACTATTAAAATTTTGAAATGGCCATGATTTGCTAAACCTGCTACTGAAAACAAGAGGCTCCTCAGGTCCCTAGAACCCGGTGCTACACAGCAAAATCTAGTTTACACTGGGTAACACTGGTGTCAACTGGGAACCTTATCTCTACAGATATGGATGGTAGGAGTTCCAGAGACTACTTCTTTTAAGATATTTTGATATCCCTGAGAAAAATAAACAATTGCAACATAATACATGAATATTTGTGCTTTCTGGACAAATTATAGTAATGAATAGAATGCCTTAATACTTCAATTTCGATAAAGCTAGACTTTAAAAATAAGTACTTAAAGCCATGAGAGACAGCTATTTTGAAATGGCTTGGCTTTCAATGTTTATTTCTTGCACATCAATTACTATTTATCTTTTCCAAGTTGTCTCTGTTCTACTATCTCCTCTCTATTGGTTCCTCTCAAAGATTCCAAAGAGCCAGAATGCAGAGTAGGTTACCTTCTTTCTGCTGCCCTGGTTGTCCCTGGTTTCATTATCTCAGGTCCTAAATCAATGATTCTTATCTTTTTATATGCAATAAAATCACCTTGGGAGCTGTTGAAGGATATGGATAAGCCAATCTTAGACAATTCTGATTTAATTAGCTGAGAAAAGGACTCAAGCACAAGTATATGTCTAAAAACTTTTAGTGAGTCTAACATTCACCCACTTTGAAATTTTTGTCTTTTTCTCAAAACCTGTGCTTCTGGATGTGTGATCCACAGACCTCGTGAATCAGGATTATTTGAGAGGATTATTAATAAGGTACCACTAACTGACAATATGAAATAGGAAGAAAAGGGTTAAAGGTGTAGGGGAAGTGGTAGAGGAAGGGTAGAGGAAAGGAAACAAGGGAAAAGAAAAACATGAGCAAATGAAAAAATGGAAATAAAGTTTTGGTAAATAGGGAAGGAGGAGGGGTGAAGGGAGGGCACAGGGGATATAGGGGGAAATGAGAACCAAGACCTGTCATGTAAAGGTACAAGATCCCAGTGATGAATGTAACTGTACTGTGTACCTAAAAGGTACCAATAAACTCAATGAGGAAAAAAAAAATAAGGTATTGCTCCTGGCCTGGGCTCAGACATACTATATCAGGATCTGTGAGACTCAGGCCCAAATAACTGTTTTGAACAAGGTGCGAATGACTCTGAAAACATTAGAATCACTATTCTAAAGGAATAGTTTTCACATTTATTTTGCTAGGCCCACTTTTTGTCCCGCAAACGGAAAGCCTGTGAAGAAGCCGTGATGTCCTATTGCATACCTCTGTAGCACATACCTTTGGTTGGCTCAGCCAACAGCCAATTCTAGCCACTCAGAGAACAGAAAAACTTGACACTCACATTTTTAAAGCTGTTTTCCAGTTAGTAATGGAAGTGTAACTCTATTTGACCAGTAACTCATGAAGGGAAGGGTCCTAGTAGAACTGAGAAGCTTCTGCTTCTTTATAGAAAGGATGTGTGGTTCCTGGCTTTGCCACTCCCCACTTCCTGCTTTGAAACCAGATGTGCTGCCATTTTGTGATCGTAGGAACATATGTAAAGATAAAAAACAAATATCATTTCATAATTATTCTACAAAAATCTAATGTATAAATACTTGTACCCCAATGTCATCCGTGAGCGGGCTCACAGAACAATGTTTGAGAGCTCGGACTGGGAGGGTAAGGTGCAGCATCATCAAGCCGACTCCGAGGAGGTTTCTGGAGGCTTACGCTTTATTCAGGAAATACACAGGCGTATATAGGGACAAACATGGGGGAGGAACATGGGAGGAGCATTTAACATTTGGCGATATCTTATTGGAGGCATGGTGGAGTGATTTTTTTCTTGGGTGAGGCGAAGGAGTCACGGACTAGGGGCACAGGTGTAGCCTGTTGGACCCAGCATCTACGCACTTAGGCAAGTTAGCTCAGCCTTAGCAAGGTCTCCGAGTGAGCTCAGGAGACAGGAGTATTGCGCACCTGGACTAGCCAGGCTTGAACTTCTCCCACACCCTGATCTTTACCTCCATCTCCACTTTGACCATGCTAACCCCGGAAGTCTTTTTCATTCTACTTCCTCAGTCTAACATCTCCCTGATAAAAGAAGTGTCTCACTCAGGTCACATTTTCTCACCATCGCGGTCCTCCTACAGTGAAAACGTGCCCTTACCTTTCTCCCCCAAAGACAGTGAGGCAAGCAAGAAGGCAAGCATGGTACAGGGAAGTGGGAAAGCTTGGAGCCCCTTCAAGTTACTTATTTCTGCCTTCTGCATAAATAATCCAACATGTGAAAACACAAACTCTGACATTCTATGACTCAAGATAGAAAGGACAGCCGGTCAAGCTCCACACACTTCTAGCCCTCCAATTTTAGGCATCTGTTCTCAACCCATCCTGCTCTTCTGAGTAGCCCCTGTAGCTGACAGATTAGAGATTTTGCACTCTGACCCAGAATTCAGATTCATTAGACCTGGATGGAATCCAAGCACCTGTTTCTAAAAGCTTCACCAATGTCTAATGTGCAGCCAAGGTTGATAAGCGTAGAAAGTAAAGGGCAGCAGAAAGCAGCCTTCCATTGTGACGGGCAACTCTCAGTAAAACAAGGAAATATTTCAGTCCTCAAACAATGACCAAATGAATACCCAACTCTCTCTTCACTGTGATTTTATTTTGCCTAATCAATGAAAAAGAATTTTCAACTTGACAGAAAAATGTGGGTCCTTTCCTTGATTCCTGTATAATCTTTCTATCTAACACAAATAATTTCTGTGAAACATAAGTGCTTTAACATAAAATGAAAATGGCTTAGTCTTCTCCTATTTCTGTATCAAGTCATACTATTTCATCAAAATTGCTCCTGATGTATGATTCTGGCTGACAGCCATTTTGAATATGTACAGTGTACAAATATTTCTTAAAGGGACTGAAAGTTTTAAACATCCATTTTCAAAACATCTTGCTAAACATACAGATACCACCATACACAGTTCTGACTGTGTCTTTTGACCTCCTCTTGACATTGTTAAGCTTGTCTGTTCCTCCCCAGAAGACAGAAAGAAATACCCTGGTCTATTTTTCATTGTGAAATTTTATTATACATGAAATTCCTTTGCCGTTTGTAAATATTCTTAGCATCCAAATGCAAGACAAAATTATTAGTGAGAACTGACATGAGGTAATAACATTGTATCAAATGGAAGAATGTATTTTGTAAGGTTTTGTGGGGTTTCAATAGATTTAAAATTTAAATCCACAGACCAATAATGTAATTCTTTGTCTATCCCAGAAAAATCATCCCTTGATAACATTTTCCAACATTTTTTCCCTCAGGCTCTCAGTTTCTAAAATAAGGGTGCTCATCAGTCAGGGCTGCCAAGCTCAGCAGTACTTTGAGACACTGGATACTTTAGAGAATATAGCATGTTTCGGAATTAATTACTAAATGAAAAGCATGAAAAGATGCTAGTCATTAGCACCGGTTATTAGTCCATTCATCCAACTGAAATGATCCTCCATAGAAACTGATCTTTTTTCATTAGATGTGCTGGCCTAAATGAGATTGAGGCCTTGTAATTACCAGGAGAAGGACAGATCAATTGATTTGATGCTGTTCCACAAGGCTGTGCTTTTCATTTATATCTTGTGAATCATATGAACTACAGGGAGATCTCACATCCGTCTTTTCATTAAGGAACAGGTAATGCATTTAACTTTCATTCTATGACTCAATCTAGAGAACACAATGATCTGAACTCTGGGATTTAGAAATAAACAAACCACTTTCTCATCGATATTAGCATCATTTAGTAAGAACTGGGAGATTGGTTTAACTCAAAAACCCAATGCATTTTACAAAGACTAAGAAAATATCCACAGCAAGACATAAGGTTTGTCTGCTAAGGTTCCTAGTGTCATCCGCACCTGGGCCTGTAAGCCAGGAGAAAAAGTCTCTCTGATGTGGAAGCTTCCAGGAGTAATTCTGAGAAGGAGGCACAGCCTGCACATGGAGGATAAATTTGCACTCCTCTCACGCTGGCTGCAGATCTCCTACGCCTTGTGACCTTTTGTACCCTTGTGGTCAGGTAAGGTACAATTAGAGTCACACTGCAGAGGTAGCAATTCTTGGAAGTAGGCTAAGGTAGAGGCACAAGGGAATCTGTCTTCAGTTGACAGGACCACTTTACCTTACCTCCATGTATCCTAACAGTCTCACTTCTGCTAACCTGTGTTCATCACGGCCTTACCTATTAACACGTTACTGTTTCATTAAAATGTCGAAAAGGAGTCTCCTTTACAGGATATAATCATGGTAACTGCTTGATCCTAATCATAAACTGCTCATCCTAAGCTGCCCATGGCTATGCTTCTGATTCTCATTCTAGGATTTTAAAGTTTCACGAAATAATGTCACTGCTGCTGTAAAGAAGGATCAACTGTGAAATGTGTCCATCCAAATGGCCCTTAGAACGAGACAAGGTTGAAGCTGTTCTGAATCCAGTCTTACCTTTTTTTTTTTTCCGTTAAGTTTATTGGTACATTTAAGGTAAACAAGAGTTATGTTCATCATTGCGATCTTGTACCTTTACATGACTATCGTGGTTCTTATTTTATTCCCCATTCCCCTGCCCTCCCTTCACCCCCTTCACAAAGTCTTATCTTTCAAAGTCTTATCTTTTATTTGAAGTTTTTTTTAATCTCCAAATTACATTGACCCTCATTAAGGAAGTAGCTTTGTTCATTATAAACAAGCACAGGCACTGTTAGAAAATATATCACAATTGATTATTAGCTTCTTTTGTGGTCCCTAATTCAATAAAATTCAGCATATACTGTTTGTATTCTTTTCTGACCATTGGACCAAATTCCCTCTAACGTTGCTTTCTCTCCGATACAGGGAATGGGGACTGATTCCAAATGATAAAGAATTACACTCTTGATACAAGAGTGAGTTCAAGTTTTTGATCCCCGAGACCTCTGCCTCTGTATCTTTAATCCAGCCAGCATGTTCTCTTAGGAATGGCTCTGTCAGTCTCTGTAACTATCCTCTCTGAATGGCAGAGAAGCATTAGGATACAATGAAGGAAAAATTATTAGAAACTGAATCAAGAAAGTAGTTGTGATACTTCATGGGTAGCTAAAAGAAACTAACTGTTGAAAAGGAGTGGGATTTTGACTCAATCTTAAAACCTGGTCTCAGAAAGACATAAGGGAACTTCCTATTGGTTCCAATCAAGAAAGTTAGTTTCTTCAGGTTGTCTTGGAGGCAGAAGTGTTGGTATAAAGGCCAGGAAGAGTTTGAAGGAGGGAATGTTTATAAGAAAGGAAAATGAGGAGAAATAGAAGTTGTATCACCTGAATCATCAAGACACTCTTTAATGAGTTCTCATCTTTGCTGCCCATCAAGGTCAATGTGTATTTGGAAGATAATGGGAATGTAACTAGATTCTTTCCTACTGAGTTAGAAAGAACACAAGGTACTTCAGAATTTATCTTGAGACCTTTTGCGTAGATCTGAATGAACAAAGATAATTATGACTCAGGGGCTAAAGGAAATGACTCACAGGATGGTGTACTCAGCTACTTGAGCTTCAACATCACACTCAGCCACACAGTTTTTTCAACATCACACTCTGACAAATAGCTTCTTTGAAGTTGGAAAATAAAGTTTGTGAACGTATTTCTGTTATTAGGATTTTTTTCCAACACAATATACATTTCACAATCCCATGACTGTGGTTTCAATCTTACAATGAAATTTACTCTCAAAGGGTGTGAGATTAAGATGTTATTCTGTTTTGGTGGGTTTCACGCACACACACACACACACACACACACACACACACACACACAGACTAGGAAACACAAAATTACAATGAGATAATCTGTGTGCTGTCCCTGAGGGCATGTAAACCCATGGGTCAAAAAGAAACTAAATTAACAATTTGAAAAGGTAATTATGGAGCAATGCAGCAGCCAACCTCATAAAATATACAGCCTCAGGGTCTAGAAAATATTTAGTAATTTCATCCAATAAAATATAAAACTTTTGTCTCATATGTAAGATGACCTCAATTTCCTTTTGTGTTTGAGTTTCTTATGTTCATCCAAACCATATTAATCATGAATAAAACATTGTTTGTTTCGTGGTACCGAGTATTAGACCCTTCATACCAAGCTACATCCCCAATATATTGTATATATATTTTTTGAAACAAACTTTCAATCTTCCTGCCTCTGTCTCCCACAGTGCTGGAATTATAGGTCGTGTCACCACATGGGGCTAAACATCTTTTCTAAAGCTAAATGAGATCATTGTGTTAGTCTGTTCTCTGTTGCTGTAACACAATGCGTGAAACTGGATAATTTATAAAGAAAAGAAATGCATTTCTTATAGTTCTTGGGTTTGGGAAGTCCAAGGCTGAGGGGTCACATCAGATAAGGGATCTCCTGCAGGCAGGGATTCTCCAAAGATTCCCCAGGCAGTGCAGGCCACATACAAGAAAGAGCCAAAGTGGCTGCTGTAGCAGAGGTACTTGTGAGAGAAACCATTGACCTAATCATCTGTGATTGAGTGCATCAGTTCCTAACAGCCCTCTCTTCACTCCTCATGGTCCCACCTGATCTCACCTCTAAAGAAGTCACAATAGGGGTTTAATTTCAATGTGAGTTTTGATGCTGTCATTCGACCCACAGCAACCATAAACACAATGAGAACATGTTTTCTCATCCTCACGACAAGCATGTGACAGAAGTATGTCCAATTCCTGAGCTTTTTCAGTATTCCTTTAAAATTAGGAATCAAATAATTTTGTTAGCTAGCTGAGTAGCTTGTTTAGTAGTCTCTGCTCATTTATTCCTTACTTCCAAAACACAGAATTCCCTTTTCTACAAGGCTCAACTTGGTTTTCATATTATTTGTCCAACTCTATGCATGAAGCCAAGGCCACATGGCCTGGTGTAACGTGAATTGGTCTTGGAGGACAAGAGCACAGGTGCCTAACCCCAGCTGCCATTCGCAATCAGGCTGAGAACTTTTTTTACAGGTTATTTTACAGCTCGGCCTTCCAAATTATCATTTGGGATTTCCAGACTAGAGCTACAAACAGTATCCATGTGGAAGTATTGGATTACATTAAAAGGTGCAAATAGTTGATAAATTTGGCCAACAGCAACTTATGGAGCATTTATCATGTGCTGGACATTATTCTGAGTACTTATTATAACCACATGCTATAAACCAGGTGTGGTGGCACATGCCTATAATCCCAGCACTTGGGAGGCTGAGGCAGAAGGATCACTGTGAGTTCAAGACCAGCCTAGGCTACATAGTGTGTTCCAGGTCAGTCTCAACTACATAGTGAGACCCTGTCTCAAAAAAAACAAAACAAACAAACAAAAAAATAACCACATGCTATAAAGGTACCATTATTATCTCTAGATTGAGGAAGATGCAATTAAGACCCAAATTAAATAGACTATCAACACCACACAGCTAGTCAGTGGCACTCCCAGTATGAAAGCCTAGATTGAGTCTGTGCTCTTAGCAGTATGCTGTGCCACTATTTATAGATTACAAAGGAAAGTTCTACTTACTGATGAAATGTATTTGTAGAAACAGTGTCAGAAAGCACTGAAGTTAAGGATGACATATTTTTCTATAAATTCTCTATAGTCAGCACTTTCTCTAAACGGTGATCTTAATTGGCAAGGAACAATACAGACTTGAATTTGGTCCAGAAGAGACAAGTCAACTTTAGCAGATGAATTGATGGCTACCCTAGTGGAATGAGACCATGCAGGCAACATGAGATAAATAAATGGAAGAAATTCAAAGCAGCAAGAAGTGACTGACACAGGAATGAGTATGCATAAGATTCCTTCTCTAGATTGCTATAGCAACTGTTATCTACACAAGATAATTTAGCTATTGGTACAAAATGTCTCAGTTTGTTCAAAGTATTTCCTCTTGTCTTCTGCACAAGATACTACCTTGTCTACACTTTAAGTCTCTATTTTCTTTGGGCATGTCCTACTATATCCAACCCATTGTTAGAATCAGAACTAATACATACACATTTGTTGTTTGGGAAGTGGATTTCCCTAATATTCATGCACATAGCCACAAAAACAATATCCACTCATGGTAGTGATTTAAAAAACAAAGCACAGACACAAAAATTATTTGTCACTTGACACTCTGCATACTTTGATTTGTATAACTTGTGCTCTTTCTCCCTTTTTGCATGAAATTTAAATGAAATGGTGCAAAATGAGAAATGAAGAGTCTGGCAGAAAGCTTTCAATGAATGGTAGCTACTATTAAAGCAGTTATTTTTTTCACTTTGTGTAAGTTTTTTTAAAGGGAAGGTTTCTAGAAGTGAAATTACTCCATAAACAGTATGCATGCTTTAAATTTTACTAGTAGTTACCAAATTTTCTTTTTAAAAAAACCCAAATTGTTTATATTACCACACAGTAAAAGAAGGTCTTTCCTCACAGACAAATATTTTTCAACCCTCATATTTTCAATAGTCTGGATGAAACATGATGATTTCAGTTGCATATCAATTTGTAAATTAAGCATCTTTTTGTTTCAATTGTGGCACATTCTATACAGTAAACCTTTTGTTCATATCCTTTCCTCATTTTCTCATTTTTTGCATTGGTTATTTTTCTTCAATGATTTCTTTTTCATTGGTTTTTAATAGAGGCTAACTTTGAGGGGTACGAGGGATTGAACTCAGGACCTTGTGCTTGTGAGGCAGGTGCAGTGCCGCTAAGGTAAATCCCAGGTAGAGGCTAATATTTTTGTTTCAAGTTACAAATACTTTCTTCCAGTTTTCTCACAGCCTTTTAATTTTATTATATATTTTATGGCTTTAAAGTTTTAAACTTTTATGTATTCAAATCAGTCAACTTTTCTCTTTCTTATTTCTAGGTCTGGGATTTCACCCAGGAAGGTCTTCCCCATTGTAATATCTATAAAAATAGTTTTATAGTCTCTTAAACTTTTTGCCAAACAAATAGAGTTGTTTAATATATCTGGAGCATGTATGTATGGTATGGTATTAGATAAACCTCTGATTTCCTTTTCTCTTTTGTGGGTATCTATTTCTTCCTTTTATTAAAGATGCAGTGATTTATTTTAGTCCCAGGAATAAAACTAGCAGCCAATATCTGTAAGACTCAACAAATAAATCCTCTTATCCAGAGCCCCTTCATGAATATTACAATTAGATATTTTTAGTTTTGATCAAACTAAAAAAGAAATTGAAGATCAGAGAGTTTAAGCAATTTGGCTAAAGTCCCATGGTTAACAAAGGACATATTGGAATATAGATCTTTTGACCCATGCACTCACACTTTCAACCAGAAACCAATGCTGTATGAGGTCTAATGTATAACTAGAGAAGGAAAAAAAGTATTAGCTTCAATATTCAAGATCAAGCATGGAATACATTCATTTTTATTTGTAAGGCTTGATCACCCATCATGGCTTGATGATTTTGGCAAAATTTCTTTTGAAGGTAAAAAATCAAAAGGTTTGGGTCTAAAACGTCCTCCAAATTTCTCACATGTGTGAAACGTGATTAGCGCACGGGAGCGCTATGCGCATCAGTGCCTCCATCCTTTGATGAGCTCCATAGCTGCGTGTGCCTTCAGGAGGCGGAACCAGGCTGGAGGAGGGTCCCTGAGGTGTGACGGGAAAGGTGCATTCTTGTGCAGCTCCTCCTTTGTGTCTCTGTTTGCTGACTGCCACAGGTTTAGCCTCTTTTTCTCTACAATGCCCCTCTGCCATTCGGTTTCTATCTCGAAGCCAGAAGATCATGGACTGAAAACCTCTCCTTTCAGTTGTGGGTGTTGGGAATCGGGTCCGGCAATGGGCAAGTGACTACGGCTTAGTTGCTCAAGACGTTTCCCATTCATGATCTTCATGTTCTGAAATACATAACCTCATCTGGTGTAGGAAAAAAAAAATCTCAAAGGACTCATTAATTCAATTTTTACACCTACAAAGCATGATAATAGGTATACATAAGTATATAAAAGACTATTTTTCTTCTTAATTTTAAAAAATACATGACTGTTAAAAGAGTCAAATAGATCCTGATATTTGAAGTTAGATGATTTTTCATGTTTCATCTAAATGTTATCAGAGTCAGATCATTATATTATTAATATTATCAGAGTCAGGTCATCAGACTTCTTGACATGAAACTGACAGCTATCTGTAATGTGATTATTATTTTTTGAAGTTAAATATATGTTCTATCAGTGTTTGTCATTTATTCTACCTTTTTCTCTCTTTTGTAGAAAAATATATCTAGAATTGGTAAAAGTTCATCAGGCTTCTAGTCTAATGGGATAATTCTTAGTATATGTCTTTTGAAAGAAAGAGATTTTCCTGATGGGACTTTCATTTTGAAAGATTTCAGAGTTGCTAATCAATTAATCAATAAGTAACGAACATTCTATTGCATAGTTAGAATTCCTAAGTTTCAGGAAATGTAGTTTTTTTCATTAGCTCTGCCTACCTTTTAGTTAAAGAAAACATATTATTCAGGTAAGGGTAAAATTCATAGGTAGAAAAAAATTTCTTTATAACTCTCCCAAAATTATAATCTAAATATCCTCCAAGAGGAAAAGTATAAATTTAAAGCTTACTTAAAATTGGCTTTGAATGCTAGTGAACAAAAATAAGGAAACTATATACTATTAAAAAGTAAAGGCAAAAGTAAACAAAATAAGATGATAATTCATATTGTATTTAGATTTCTTTAATTACAGAAATAAAAAGTCATCTTTCCTATTCCTCCATTTGCCTTCTGGGCCTTTGTATAAATGTCTTATCTATGCCCAGGGTTTATAGATAAACAATTAAACTCCTCAAGTTTCATCTAAAATCATTTTCCTCTCCCAGCTATGTACTCCATAGCACGACCATCTTGTTTGCCACTGAAGTTCCAAATTTGAAAAGTGTCTGATTCTGTTTTTACCCTCTTATAAGGATTTATCTTGTCCTGAGCAATTTTTTCTTTGCAGTCTTATAAACTGTCTTTTCCTTTCCCTTGTCCCTCCTTGAAATCTAATTCAAGCTAAAAAAAAAAAGGTAAATAGCTTAGAACCAAGAAGCCTGGATTTCAGGATGAGGAGTTCAGACATAAAGAAGATATTGTCTGTGTCTTAATGATAACTGGTGTGTATTGAATACTTTAAATTTTTTCATCTGATACTATTCCATGAGGTAGATATTATTGGTATTATTATTATTATTATTATTATTATTATTATTATTATTATTATTATCATCCTTTTAGAGAGGAGGAAAATAGTCCTAGAGAAATTAAGCTTCTGGCTAGGGATTTGGCTCAGTGGTTCCACTGCCTGCCTCTCAAGGGCCCAAGTTCAATCCCTGGTACCAAAAAAAAAAAAAAGAAAAAGAAAAAAGAAATTAAACTTCTTCCCAAGATAACACATTGTGTAGAATAAGAAGCAGGGCCTAAACTGAAGCCAAGTCTGAGGCCAAAGCTTGTGTCCTAACCAACATATCACCTTCCAGGGCCACAAACTGAGGCTGCTAAGTATTTTTATGACATCATTATTTCTCTACTCCAAGGCAAGACCTTTGCAAAGCAATTCAGCTTAATGTTCAAAAATATAGCAGACACAGAAATGCATTTTGTAGATCAATGCCTGGCCTATCCTTGCACATTCTCCTTTACCTACAGCCATAGTAAAAGGATAAAAATAGAATCTACCCTGTTAATTGGCAATACTTTCTGCTACAAAGGGAAAAATCTACTCAGAGTCCCTGTGGGTCCTCCTTCTGCTGGGTTGGCCCTAATTATATAAAATTTTACTTCCCTCAGCCCCCAAGGCCATTCCTATCCATAGGAAGAAGTATAAAACTCAAAAAGGTAAAAGCTGCTAGAGTTGAAAAAGCAATGGCCCTGCTGGCATCGGAGAGAGATGAAAGAGTATTTGATGTTGAGGATGCCTAGTCTCACTAACACAAAGCTCTCACTTGTGAGTGCAAAGCTACAGAAACAGAAGGGTCAGAGGGAGGGACTGGGATCACAGTACTGCCGTAATAGAGAGCTTTGCTTTGTTGTTTGAAATTAACCTCCTTAGCATAAAATTCATCTTCAGGTCTGCCTAAGTGTCCACTAAATTTCATTGCCCTTTTAGCACAGATTGGAAAGTGGCTCTCATAGTCAGACCAGTTTAGCCTGGAAGACAAGCCAGACTTGCTCTTTGAGGGAGCGCCGGAGTAACTCACTACCATCTATTTGTCATCTCAGCCACCAGTGTCTACAAGCAACTTTTCAGGCAGAGCCATGACTTACAGAGCCACAGTCCTGTACGAACTTGGCAGGACCCAATCTTTCCTGTCTGTCAAGATCCATGCTGGCTGGCACCAGCATGAACATCCTTTTTAAAATTAAACATATCAGCCAAATTAATTCCATTAAGCTCTATGTGATCTTCCATTGAGAAAAGCTCATTAAGAAGGATACTGCAGTATTACATCACTACTCTACCATAGAAATCTCAGGAAAATAGAGTTGTTTCAAATGTGATAGAATAGTAAAGGTAGAGGTAATCTGAAAGACCATGGAATGCCTAGGAGATGGCCCCGCTCCATCACTTTATTTTACAAATACTTGGCAAAAAGAAAAAACCCTTCAGAAAATGTCTTATCTGAGGTTTTCCTCTCAGTGGAAACATAAAGTGCAAGTATTATATGATGTCTGAAGTTTAGTTTATGAATTAGAATAAAATAATCAATTCTTCTTGATGTTTTGAGCCCCTTAAAATAAATCCCAATGTAGTCTAACACAATGTTTCTTCTAGGGATAACTCGGAAGAGCTCTTTATGTGGTGTTCTTACCCATACCAGTCCTGAATGATTCAAACTTTTCCTCTGGTAGGACTGATGTTCCCTCCACCAATGGATTAAGTGGGGGTTTTTGTTTTGTTTTTCTAACAAGGATTGAACCCAGGGCCTTCACCTTGAGTTACATCCATAGCCCTTTTTGTTGTTGTTGTTGTTGTTGTTGTTGTTGTTGTTGTTGTTGTTGTTGTTGTCATTTTTGGTTTTTATTTTGATACAGGGTATTGTGATCTCACTCAGCTGTCAAGGATTTGAGATACTCCTGCAATAATTTCCAAGGGCATTGGAATTGCAGGCAAATTCTCCCCTTATTTTTATAAACTGTAACCCATTCTTGATATTTTTTCATAGGTTTCAACTTACTGCCTTCCCCCATATCCATGTCCTCATCTTGACCTCACTCTTTCTATGTGCTTACATCTAGGTTGATATTTAAGATGGTAGTGAGTTACTGTACCTTAGGTTTTTGGCTTCCTAGATCAACTAGACTGTAAGAAAAACAAGCATGAGCGTATGAGAGGACTCTCCAGTATGAGAGTCCAGTATCACTAGTCCTAACAACAATACCCACGTTGTCAAGAATGCTTTCTAAGCTTCTGACATCTTACGAAGTGGATTACCTCATCCCATTATGACGCAATTTTGTCAGAAGGCTGGTGACATTAAGATCTCCACTTTGCAAGTGAAGAAAAGAAGCTCCTAGTTATTACCCCAGACAAGTCAGACAATTAGAAATCGTAGAACCAGAATTTTAGCCTCAACAGTCTGTTATCAGAGCACTCTTTCATAGTTGCAGTGCCATTTTGCTTATGAACTTGTGATAAGCCACAGTGAGAAATTAGGCTGGAAAGTAATTTGCAACCAGATTTTTTAGATTTATCTAAATGTAGTGCTAAAGAGCAGGGGGAAAGAGGAATTTGGGGACCAAGGGAAAATTCACAAAAAAGTCATACTCAGAACTGAGTTTTGGGCAAAAAGCAGGAATTAGCCAGCGTGAAAAAGGGGTTCATCAATAAACGGAAAGAATATTACAATGGAGGATGTGAGACTGATTCGGGTACTAGAAAAAAGGGTAAATAAGTCACTAAATGTCATCACCTCTGCTAGCTCATCAGGTACTTCCTGTAATCTCCACATTGAACTGTTCATCCATGTAAGTCAAAAGGTCACCCACATTCCTTCTTCATGGCTGCCTGTGCCACATCTTTTCTAAAGGGTCTCCAGCTGCTCGCTTAGTTTATGCCAGTTTCCCAATGTATGAGCACAACTGTTCTATGTGCTTTACTCAATTACTTTCTCCTCCTAATAGCTGTATGAGGCAGAGGCCTAGTTATCCTCACTGGACAAATGGAAAATTTGAAGCACGGGGAGAAGAAGCCATTTGCCCAACGGAAAGCAGGTAAGAAATGATGGAGCCAGCACTGAACCTGACCACCCAGTTCCATGGCCTTTGATCTCAACCATTGCCCTGAACAGCCCCTCACAGCAGACTGCCCATAGGTGTGGAGACCTTGCAACCTCAAACTTTTCACGTTTCCACGTCTCAGCTGTGTGAATGGCTTTGAGTCATGTAATATTTCTCTGCTTCACTTTATTCATCGTAAAATGCAATTAATAATGCACATCAAGAGGATTATCTAGGGCCAGAGATTTAGCTCAGTGGTTCCACCGCCTGTCTTACAAGCACAATGACCCAAGTTCGACCCTTGGTACCAAAAAAACAAGAGGATTATGTAAATAAAAGGGTGAGAACTAACATTAAACAAGCACACAGAGCCAGTCTAGCTGAAGTGAAACATTCATCCAGAACTTTCTGATGCAAGTATGAGTCATCCCTTCCCAACATCAAGCTTGTGGTGACAGCCACTCAGCCATCCATTCTTGTGTTCAGCTGTTACATGAAGAAAGTATGAACCAAGATTTTGCATTCAGCCAAGATATCTGTCATGTATGGAGGGAATAGAAAACAGTTGCATGAAATTTACTTATACCAAAGCACCATGTTTTACACCTTGAATCTATATAATTGATTTGTAAATTATACCTCTATAAAAATTAAAAATATCAAAAGTAAAATGAAATTTTTCAATTGAAAGACACTTCCAGCAGCTGTTGGGTAAAAAGAAAATATGCACCTGAACTAACAGAATTTGTAAAGATTAGTGATAACGGAAACACATTTCAGGATCTAAGAGATATATTTAAAGCTTTACCCCAGGAGAATGCACAGCCTTATACTTTATCAATACCAAGGAAAGAATGAAAAAATAAGCAAAATTCCCCACTCACAAAGCTCAAACAATAATTAAGTAAAGCAAAATATAATACAAGGTAAGAAAGAATAAATACAAAAGGCAGACGTTAATGAGAGAGACTATAAAAGAGCAGTAGATCTAATTAGTAAAACAAAATACTGACTTTTGAAACCTCAACAAAATATATTTAAGAGCACTAGCTTATTTAATTGAATGACAAAAAGCAGAGAAAACACAAATATACAAAATTAATAGCATGGGAGAAATAATCATTCAAATGGAAGAATTTTTTTTATGAAGCCACTTTGCAGACTTCTATTCAATTACATTTCAAACACTAGATGGAACATTTTCTAGTTTGCCAAAACTGACCCAAGTCTCCATAGAGTTCAAACAAAGGAATTTCTACAGAAGAAATAAAGTTCCTGAATTGCTTGTGTAAATTAAAACTTTTAAATAAAAGAACAAAGAAGAAACGTTTAAAAACAAGAAAAAAGAAGCAGAAGTGAACATTATATTCCTCTCCTATTCTGAAGTTCCTCCTTTCTATGTTCATTTTTATTCTTCTTGCTCTTCTCCTTTCTTTCTTTCTCTTCGTGTAAGCCATTTATTTTGGTTGGACTCTGGCTCATAAGAAGTGTTTTATGTAAACTTTTCTTTGGGGCTCCAATTCGTATTTTTAAAAAAATCTTCCAGTAACTTCATCAATAATGTAATTTCAGCTTATTGTTCTAACATCGACTCCTAAATGGTAAATATACCTTTCATGTACTCTTTTGAAAAAAATAATACCCCTGCTTGAAATATTAATTTGTCAAAGGCTGGGGAAAAACTCATATTCCAGACAAGCGATTTCTCACTCCAGTAAGTATGAGGTAGGTCTCTTCACAATCAGACTTCATGCAATTGATCTTTGAATGCAAACCTGCCATTTTTCCATTTTGAACTGCTAGAATTGCCATCCCAGGGCTGGGATCTCTCCTCACAGAACCACAGCACATCCGCATTTTACAAACCATTAATTGACCACGCAGTATTCTTTTTCGTCATGTCTCTAATCTTGCCATCTTTGCAGATGCTGTCACTAATGTGGGATTTATTTTTTAATCTGAATTCCACTGAGCTTCCAGCTAGTTTCCTAATAAGCCATTGAGGAAAACAGGGGCACAAGTAATCAAAAGTCACCCACCATTTGTATTGCTCATGATGAATTAAAATCATTTCAATAAAAGTAATAAAATGAAAAGTGAGCTTTCTCATTAAGTGGTCATTACACTGCTGTTACTTAATGTTTCTTTTCTCTTGAATTTACCTTTTTTTGTTATTGTTTTTGTGCAGCCATATTCTTAAGAATTACTGCCAATCAGACTGATCATATTTTCTCCCCATTTATAGATTTGGTAGCACCAGCAGAAATTCTCTTTACTGTAATTTAAGTGCTGCAAAAAAAAAGAGCCTTTTTTTTCTTGGTCAGTTATCATGATATGACTGACTCTGTACAAGAGCCAGATGAGACTTTATCTACTTACTTTCAAGAAGCTTACTGACAATTTTTTAAAATATATATATTCTTAAAACAAGCCAGACATGGTGGCACATACCTGTAATTCCAATATTCAGGAGGCTGAGGCAAGTTGATTGCCATGAATTCGAGAAGAGCCTGAGCTACATAGTGAGTTCTAAGCCATCCTGAGCTACAGAGGGAGGCCCTGTCTCAAAAATTCAAATTAATTAATTAAAAACTCAAACATGCTTCCTAGGCAACAGACACATGGCAGTGGGTATAACAATCCCCAATTTGAAACTATACTACAAAGCCACTGTAATAAAAACAGCATGGTACTGGCAAAGAAACAGACCTGAGGATCAGTGGAACAGACTGGAAGACACAAAAACAACTCCAGATGTACTCAGCTACCTCATCTTTGACAAAGGAGCTGACCATCCCCACTGGTGGAAAGACAGCTTCTTTAATAAATGGTGTTGGAAAAACTGGATCTCAACCTGCCAAAGATTAAAACTAGACTCTTATCCTTCACCATGCACTAAAGTAAAATCCAAATGGGTTAAAGATCTAAATATTAAAACAGACACACTAAACTAGGCAGAACTCTGGAAGACATTAGAATAGGAAAAGACTTTATGAACAAATCCTCAGTAGCACAGGAACTAGCAGAATCAGCAACTGGGATCTCATCTTATTAAAAAGCTTCTGCACTGCAAAAGGAATCATCAACAGAACTAAGAGATAACCTACAATGTGGGAAAAAAATTTCACCAGCTGCTCCTCAGACAAAGGACTATTATCTAGAATATATAAAGAACTCAAAACAATCAACCCCCCCAAATATAAAGACCCAAATCAAAAATGGGCTTGTGAAATGAACAGACATTTCTCAGACAAAGAAGTAAAAGCAGTAAGTAAATATATGAGAAATGTTCCACATAACTAGTCATTCGAGAGATGCAGATGAAAACCACATTGAGATTCCACCTCATCCCACAAAGAATGGCTGCTATCAAGAAATCAACCAATAACAAATGTTGCCAGGGTTGTGGGGAGAAAGGAACCCTACTCCATTGTTGGTGGGAGTGCAGACTGGTGCAACCACTGTGGATCAATAGGGAGAAACCTCAAAGAGCTGGGACTGGAGGTTCCATTTGACCCAGACATCCCTCTGCTGGTTATCTTTCCAAAAGAATTAAAAGAATCATATCACAGTGACATATGTGCACCTATGTTTATAATATACACAGCACAGTTTGTAATAGCTCAAACATGAAAACAGCCCATTTGGCCATCAGTTGGAAACTGGATAACGAAGATGTGGTTTTTCTATAAATGGAATACTACTCCACATAAAGAATGAGAAATTAGATTCATTCATAAGAAAATGGATACATATTGAGAATATACTCCTAAGTGAAATAAATAAGTCACATATATGTAAATACTGAATAGTTTCTCTGGTGTGAAAAACTATAATAGTACACAAGATCCTAATGGGGTAATTAACAAAGTGAAATAGGAAGAAAAGGGCAAAAGGTGTAGGGAAAGTGGGAAAGGTAGGGGAAAGGGAATAAGGGAAAAGCAAACTATATGAGAAAATTTTAAAATGGAAATAAAGTGTTTGTAAATGGGGAGGAAAGGAGGGGATGAAGGGAGGGCAGGGACAAGGGGAAAAATGAGAACCAAGACCTGTCATGTAGGGGTACAAGATCCCAGTAATGAATGTAATTGTACTGTATACCTAGAATGTACCAATAAACTCAATAAAAAGAAAAAACATTTTTTAAAGCTAAAAGATGCTGGAAAGTTTCTCAGCTGTATCTTCTACTTCTTTTTGTTCATGTAGGATTTCTCTTTTTCTTTCATCTGGCATTATTACCCCAGGATAAATTCAGCTGGGAAGGAAGTGAAAGCATGAGTGGTAACAAGCATCAAGTTTCAATTCAAATAAAATTGGGTTTTGCACTTTTCCATCTCCAAAGAAGAGCCACAGTTGGGTGTGGGGAGTTTTGTTCTGTTGCTGCAGAATCGCCACCCACTTCCTTACTCAAGGAGTGCTGCCTGTCCGCCAACCCCCAAGGCGGGTGAGTGGCGGGACTCAGGGTACAAGAGAAAAGAAGGCAGAGAGTCCTGGGCCCGCCAAGCGTGCCATCTCATCAGCAAGACAGACTCATTAAACAATCATGCAAATGAATGTACACGCTGCTCTGTGCCACAAAGAAAGGGCAAGTGGCAGGAGCGGCATCTATGGCAGCGAGACCTAGAGCATCCAGTCAGGGATGAGGAGGCTTCCCTGAGGAGGGGGCATTTTGCGGGGAGGCTAGGTGGGCACCAGGGAGGCATGGGAGGAAAAGACAGGCAGCAGTGGGCAGGGCATGGAGCTCCTCTGGCTTCTGCGGTTCAGGACAGGGAGGTGTCAGGAGGAACCCTAAGCAGTGTTTCTTGATGAACTCTACCAGTAATGTTGAGAGGAAAGGTAGAAAAGTAAGTCACAGTACCTAGCACAGAGCAAGTGCAAAATAAACCCCGGCTTCTACCACTATCGCTTTCTGTTTCTTCTCCCATCTCTCCGCAGGGCTGCATTTCTGCCCTGCTGGCTCCTCACAGGTCTCCGGGGTAGCAGTGCCTGTCCTTGTGAATTCTGAAAGCTCCTCTGCAACAGCAGTTCTCCTTGAATACATAAAATTAGTCTATTGGTCGATTCAACAGAAACACGTTATGCACTTAACCTGTGGTTGTTTAGTGCTTGGGAAGTGTGAACCATCGTGCCAGAGACTCCCACATTTTCACATAGATTTTTATGTAGCAGTAACTGTTGTATTTATTTACCAATGAGAATTCAGAGGTACAGGGGGGTTAGACATTTAGCCAGGGTCACATGCATAGCAAGTGGCAAAGCTGGGCTTTGTATACAAGAAATCTGTCTCTGGAATGTGAGATTCACCACAGCCTCTTTCAAAATAGACCCTCGGCTCACGGAGCATTCACAGCTTACTTGGAAAGAGGCAGGAAGATGGTGGAGATATAAAAAGCAAGTAAATAAATAAGCTAGATAATGTCAGTGGGGGGGATAATTTTACAAAGGCATTACGGTGATGTAATTACAAGGATGGGGTGGAGGAAGAAGAGGACACTTCGGAGAGTTTCCAGAAATGGCTTCTCCGGAGACCTGAGAGCTGAGACCACAAGCAGAAAATAGGCCACTCGATGCAGAACAAGGGAAACGATCCCCAGTGGAGAAGACAGTGAGTGCAAAGATCCTGAGGAAGGAATGAGGTGGCCATATTGGAGGAATCAAGAGAGCCCGGAGCACGGAGGGGAGAGTAGCATTGGCAGGGATGGACCATGTGAGTGCTAAGGTGAGCATCACAGATGTCATCTCAAGGACAACAGGGAGCCAGGGACATAGTTTTTTAACAAGGAGCAGGGTTAAAAGATCTGAGTCATATTTTTAGAATTTCACCTGAGTTGTGTTTGGAGACATACATCGCAGGAGTTAGGAGTGAGGGAAGTGATGTCGGAGTGACTTCCGGGGACCAGGAGAAATAACTGTGCTTTACATGGCTACTGGCAGTGGGCGTGTGGAGAAGGGAATACAGACTGTCTTTGTGAGGAATTAGATGCAATGAGGAGAGTAGAGGGATCACAAGTGACTCCTATGTGGTCGGGTTTCCACCACAGCAAATGGCAGTCCCTGCTAAGCAATTCCTGTGAGACTTGTGTATATACAAGTTTGTGGCTTGGGGCTAGAGACAGAAATATAAGAGCCACTGACAAGTGGATGGGATGTAAAGCCATAGAGATCTCCAAGATTCTCCGAGAGAGAAGAGTCCTTGTTAGGCCATCCTTCTCAGACTGCTAATTAATTCATCGTGTCTCTCTGGGCCTCAGAGTTCCTGTCAGTTAATTGGAGGAGAGCAGTAATGACATCCTCTCTCAGGCTGGAGAAATCTAGGGCCCATATGCCTTTTTTCCTGTCACCCTATATTTTTGGCAAGTAAGGAGATATTTTTGCTCTTTTCCTTAATAGATTCTGAAAACAGAATTTCCTAGCAGATTCTGAAAACTGGATGGTTGCTGAGGTCTTTCTGGGGCAAAACAGAGAACCATTCTTGGATCCAGGTTCAACTTTCCTTCCATTGATTCCCACCTGGCCTTCCACAGATTAAGCTCTGGAAAGGCTCTTATTCATTTTCCTTTCAGGATGTTCACCAGAGCGAGGCTCCTAACCTCTTTATGTAGATCAGATCGATCCGAGTTGACATTCCACAGCACAGAGGAGTAAAGAGGCTTAAAGCTGTGTCTCCCAGCCACACAATCACATCTGAAAATTCACTTTCCACGCCAAGATTTACCAGGACCTGGGATCCTTTTGTCAGTATTTACTGGGTGCCCATAGGGTGCCTGGTCCTGGATGAGGCTGCTTTTGTGAGCGAGCCAGTGGGTTCTCGGCCATGAGAATAGAAATGTAATCACTTGTTCACCCAAGCGTTTCCCTTCTGCTTTCCCAATATGCTTTTTTTGTGAATGACTAACAGAAAGCTGCTGCAAACATAACCTGCAAATCCCAGCCGGAGGCCCTGAGAGGCCAGATGACTCAACCCCACCTGACGTCACAGTTCGCTCCTGCTGGAGGAGGAGGAGGAAGAGAGTGGTAATAGCCTGGGTGGAAGGACCCAAATGCCCTCCTGAGGCCTGGGTAGGTCATAACTGCTTCCTCTCCCCTTACCTGGCAATGATGATTAAAACTCAAAGAAAGTCTGAACTGTGAAAACTCCAAGTTTATTGTCAAGCTAATTGGAAAGCTAGACATAACTCTATTCTTGTCAAGCAATAAGGCACCTTTGTTGTGAATTCTTTTCTTTCAGAAAATGTTGAAGGCATTCAGACCCTTCCATAGAATTTTTACATTGGTTTATATCTTTGTCCATTAGAACTATCATAGACTGAGTGGCTTAATACAACACACACTTGTTTCCCATAGTTTTGTGAAGACTGAGTACCCACATTCTGATTGGCAGATCTCGCTGTATGAAGAAAAGACAGAGACAGAGACAGAGAGAGAAAGAGACACAGAAACAGAAATAGAGACAGAGAGGCACTAGCTACTTTCTTTTTCTTCTTATAGGACCCTGATCCCATCACTGCAGATCCAATCTCATGATCTCATCTAGACAATCATGTCCCAAAGGCCACGAATTCTAAATAACATGAATTTGAGGGGTGAGAAAGTACATATGTGAATTCCATAACTATATGTTTGCAAATCTCAGCAGTGACTATTTCCAGTTTTTCTTTCAGTTCAGGATTTCCAAAGACTTTGCTGAATTATACATATGGCCAGTCCAGTTCTCACTTGGACAGTTATTCACACAGAAGTTCCGGCATGCCAAACTCAGAGGCAAACCAACAAATCTGACACCTCTGTGCCTATTGTCAGACAAAGTCAGTCCTGGAGAAGTGTTTGGCTACATCATAGCTCAGCCTCTGAGGCCTCCCTAAACAAGCGAGATCGCCTTGTTTAGACCGCTGAGAGACCTAATCAGATCCACTGTGAATCTTTCTCTTCTTTCCAGGAGAATTCTCATCTAATTAACAGATCAAATCTAAATTACATATGACCACTAAAGGATCAGTTACTCGGTCTACCTCTGAAGTTTCAATTAGGTCATATATCTGGCTACTTCAGCATTTAGTTCATTGAATTTTTATTGCATGAGCCTTTATTACTCCTTTGGGCATTTTTTGATATATTAATTTTACATTGCAATTTATAATTTGGTTTGCTCTGCTCGGGTCAATAAACTTACTTTCTCATCATCTTAATTTTTGCTTTTATTCTTTTACTCCGAGGACCCATCACAATGCTTTGCACTAAAAGTTCACTCAATGTGTCTGTCAGGTTGAGGCAAACTCTCATTATGGTAGCTGCTGAATTATAGATGCTCCTTGTTATGATGTAGTTCTTTCCTGGTAAACATGTCATAAGTTGAAAAGATTGTAAGTTGAAAGAAATATATTGAACATACCTAACAAACATCGCAACTTAGCTTTCAGTTGTGTGGCCAAGTGAAAGCTTTAGCTCCCTGCTTCTGCTCAGTATCACAAGAGTACTACGAATCACACATTGCTAGCCTGGGAAAACATCAGAATTCCAAATTCAAAATATGGTTTCTACCAAATATATATTACTTTTGCACCATCATAATTTTTTTTTAAAGTCATGCTCAAGTCAAGGACTTAGGCGCAGTCTAGTTACATAAATCTAATGGCAGCATCAGGATGGTGAGATAGGTAATGAGGTAGAAGGACCTTTAGAACTCCTTAACATATTCACAAACGCAAAGCACCACTGGTATGGAAAGCTCTTCCTGTTGCTTCTCGGCCTTTTGGCTAAGATCAAGTGCAAAGCTCTTCTTAATCAGTTTGATACCAGTCCTGCCCCAGCTGAGGCCTCACAGTAACATCATCATAGAACATCATTATGAGTACCAGGAAACAAATTACAATTTTCCAAAGAGGGATCTGGCTTATGAACTATCATAGCAGCAGAGGGCATTTCCTTCCTAGAATGCAACTCTACTAAAGAAAGTAAATTAGGATGAAAAAATGCCAGATAAATATTAGAGCAGAGGTAAACATATTTTCAGTGAGTTTTGGGTAACAAATGAATGGCTTTCTTTTTCAGAGAGGTAAACATAGAATCCCAGTTCTCTAAAGTCATTATGATAAATTTCTTCTCTGGCTTCCCTTTTCGAAAGTGTAAGTAAATTTCTTAACTTCGCTTTATTTCAAAAGCGCTTTTCGTTATTATCACTCTTATTCAGACTATTTTATCCTGGAGAAAATTTCAATCAGACGTCTATAGGATAGTCCTCTAACCCTTTCTAACATTCAGCCTGGAATCTCCCAAGCTTAGGCATGCTTCCAAAATATGAGAGAATTTCAGAAGTTCACACTAAAAAAAATTCAAACTCCTAGCTTCTGATTTACAAGAAATAAAAGTAGGGAAGGGATCATTGGTGATTATTATATATCAGAAATAAGGAGGTGATTCATGATTTTTATAATATGGAAAAATATAATTTGGGGGTGGAGAGTCCCCAGATGAAGTCTGGGTTAAGTGTGGGAGGCATTGTTTGAGTTTTCCTGTATAGAGCTCAGTGTGGGTGATCGTAAAGAGGATACTGATTACAAAGGAGCTGGAGTACAGAGAGGGTAAGTAACTGGAGCAATATCACCTCTTGTGACAAAGCCGAGATTTGAGCCAGTCTCCTTCTGGCTCAGCAGCCTCTCTGCACTTCGTACTGTCTGTTTCCCAGCTTTGGGAGTCAGCTTATTTCCTGCCGGCTTTTCATCTCTGTCAACAATGGTTTTACAGTGGAAAAAGAAAAATGAGAGCTATCAAGATGAGACGTACCCTACATTTTCTGAAATGTTATCTTTCCTTCTGTATTTACTTCCATATCCCATTCCTGAAATAAATCAAGTCAAATAAATTTCCCAGCATGCTCTATACACACTGATGTTCCAGTAGCCTCATTCTCCAGCCTGCCACCCTTCTCTGTTCAACTTACTTCCTACTGTGCTTTCTCCTGTTCTCCTCTCCTCGAAGCTCTGAATGTCAACTCTTCAGGGCCCTCCTGCAAGTCCTGAAGCTCTTCAGAGGCCCAAACCCAGCTCTAGAAGGTTTCTGCTCCAAATGTTTTCATTCCAAAAATCCTAACCTCTTTCCTTTGTCCTCTAAGAGTAGTAATTGCGAGACCTGAATTCCCTTTTATTCTTCTCTAGCTTTCATCCTATTAAACTAATTCTTTATATGGAATTCTCTCTGCTACAATAACTGAGATCTGTGTTTTGTGACAGGATCCTGATACCAGGAAATGAAATTTCCTCTGCTATTTGGCTCGCACATGTATGTGTGACTAAGCATCTGAACCACTGGGTACTCCCTGCTTATCTATGTTCAACCACCAGGGACCTCAGAGCTGTAGACTGGTGTGCTATTCTTTGGAATATTAAAATGATCAAATGCCTCTGTGAATAGTGGCAGATAATAGGAGAGTTGACAGCCCTAAACCTGGGAAGTATACTCTTGGCCCTATCAGGTAAAAGTGAAGTGCTCTGACAGTCTGACAAAAACTACAGTTAGTAAGTCAATCACTCCCTACCAAATGCCAAAGGCTGGAAGATCTGCGTCAGTAAAGATGCTGCATCTGCGTAGATACTATAGGTGGAGTCACCATCTGATTCTATTTCTGATAAGGTACAGGGAGCTGCTAACCTCTTTCTTCCTTCTGTACAAGTCAAATAGGAAGATGAGTGTCAATACGACAAATTTCATCAGGCGTGCCTCTCGCAAGTCTTCAAGATCCTTCCGGAAGAAGCCTCAGAAGGAGAATTGTACTTGTGACTATGTGGTATGTGCAGGTGTAAGGAGGTGTGTGTTTTAGTAAACATTTTCTGAGACCCTACTGTGTATCAGAAACTCAGCCAAAGATGAAAAGATGAAGAGAAATGAAGGGTGCCTTGAAGGGGCAACTTTTCCCAAAAGAGGACAGTATAAGTCAATACACACATAGAAATTGTTGTGTGATCATTAAATAGCATGATGGTGTGCAAAATTAAGTGGTGTGGGAGCACGTTATACAGAAAATCCAGCATTTTTAGAAAAGACCCTTGAGTAGGCACTGACTGTATTCTTTGGGAATTGGCTTGAATTCAGTATTAGCATTACAATAGGCATCTTGTTACAGTGGGATAATAGGTGTGCCCCTTCTCTTCTTTACAGTGCTTTTTTTTGTATCCCTCAAATGCTTTAATATAATTTTTGCTTGTTTTATAATTTGAATCAATCTTATTTTAAGTCCTTTCAAACAAAAGTCATAATCCATTTAATAGCTACTCAATAATCCTGCCTCCTATGCTATTTCCCAAAGCTTGCTATAACTGATGTGGTATTAATGATGCTTCTGATGATAATCTAGCTTTAGCACTGATATGTGATCTGAGCTCCCTGTCTCAGTACCTTCAAATGTAAAATGAAAATGATAAATCGGGTGAGTATAAAAATTAAATGGACAGCAGCCAGGGATTCAGCTCAGCGGTGCCACCGCCTGCCTCTCAAGTGCAAGGTGTCAAGTTGGGTCCCTGGTACCACCCCCTCCAAAAAAAAAAAAAATTAAATGTACAAAAAGATACACTCTTTTCATTAGTGCCCACCACACAGTAAGAATTCGAGAAATTACTATAATAACTAAAATAAGCAAGCTTATTTATTGAGTACTCACTGTGTGCCATGAATTTCAGTAGACCGTCATCCACCTGTCCCTTACCCTCCCCAGCCAGATGCAAATAACGAGGATGAGATGATACCTCACCTGTTTCAGTCACATGTATATACACGCAGTGCAGCAGAAAAGAATGGCAAGTATGGATAGCTATGAATAATTTATAATTTTATTAGTTACTCATTTCAAACAATCATGCAAATCACATCTTAATGCCACAAGCTCGGACCTTCTTCCAAAACTAGACAAAAGCTTTAGACCCCTCCAAGGCTGCCTAACCGAGTCTTACTCTTGGTTTTCTGCCCAGTGGAACAGGGAGTCATTTCAGCGTTGACCCCAGATGGTCATCTCACCGTTACATGAGCTAATTGCTGTCATAATATTCTTATGAGGCTTCAGCCTCCCACTTAAAAAGACTGAAGAGAAACGAGGAGAAAAAGGAAAAAGAAAAGAAATAAAGAGATACTAAAAATCTACTTTGAATAGACACTGCACTGAAAGTCACAGGCAGGACTACTTTTTAACTTAAAAATGTTAAGAAAATGTCCTTGGTTTCTGGTTAACCCAGCACTTGGGAGGCTGAGGAAGGAGGATTGCTGTGAGTTCATGACGAGCCTGGGCTCCATAATGAGTTCCAGGTCAGTCTCAACTACACAGGAGACCCTGTCTCAACACCCCCCCCAAAAAAAAGCCAATATAAGAGGAAAGGTTGAAATGAGACCCTGAGAGAAAACGTGAAGTAAACTTTTGGCCATGGTTCCTATAAATTTCCTGGAGCTCTTGACCCCTTCTTTAGCCATCTGAGTTCAAGTCCACACCATAAGTACAGTAGCCCTGAGGAAATGAATAAAACTAACATACAGGCTTCTGGGTTTCTTTGAAGAATATAAGTCACACATCAGCATCAGTCATGCTCATACTTTTTGCGTCATTCTCTCAGCAGGAATATTTTTAAATCATCTGTAAATAGACAGTTCAGCTAACTAAAAGAACATTTTTAATTTCCATGAAGTAGGTCCTACATAAATAAAACAATTCACCATAAGGACATCTTACTCTACTCTTTGGGCATTTTTTCTAGCTATTTGCTTCTTCCATTAGGACAATGGCTGAAGTCATTCATTCAGAATGGGCTGACTACCCTAAATATGCACTCATTCCTCCAGGAAGTATTTGGTCACCATTGCCGAGCACCAAGCCTGGATGCCAAGCTCTGGGGCAGGCTAGAGAGGAGAGCACACGCCAACAGACAGGCAGCTGAGATAGGAAGGCACCAGATGGTGGAGAAACAACAAGCCAGACTCTCACCATTGAATAATGTAGGCGGTGACCAGAGATGACCTCCTGGGGTGACGCAGGGCAGAGATAAAAATAAACTGGGCATGGTGGTGCATGCCTGTAATCCCGGCAGTCTGGGAAACTGAGTTAGAAGGCTCACAATCCAGGTGACTTAGCAAGGGAGACCCTGCTCGAAATAAAAAATACAAAAGGATGTAGCCAGGTAGCAAAGCCTGTGTTCAATCTCCTACACTGCCAAAATCATCATCATCATAATAATAATTCAATATTTATTGAGCAGCACTTCTGCAGAACACTATTACAGACCCTGGATAGATAGTAATGAATAAAACAAAGTCCCTCCCCTCAGGTAGTTTAGGTAGAAAATTTGACAAAAAAATAAACAAGTATAGAATATAGCTGTGGGTAGAGAGAGTTGCTAAGGTAAACTAAAGCAGAACAAAGAAAGAGACAGAAATAAAACAGTTAAAATAATAAAGAAGTGGAAAGTGATAGAAGGGTCAGGAACAGCCACTTGGGTGGGAGGCATAAACAGCACAGGAGGGAAGACAACCAGAGGCTCTTTGTCACCAAATGGCACCTGTAACAAACCCCTGAGCTTGTCCTGCTCTCAGGTTAGGGGCCTGGCCAATGGCTCTGCTAATCTTGGCTAGGCTCACTCTCAGCAATGGTGTGGAAACCAACGTAACTAGAGCAGGAGACACAAGGAGAGCAATGTGAGCTGCATTCATGTAGATGATGATAAAAAATGAAATTTGAGCTAAAGCTGTGATGGGAAGCTTTGGAAGGCTTCTGAGAAAGGAAGGGCCAGGAGGTGATTATTGTTTGAAAATGATCCCTCTTGTGATTCCAAAAAAGAGATTTGTGAGTGGAGAGGAGACATGACCAGCTGCAGGGCCATTATGATACCCTGGCTGCAGCTGTCGTGGCTTGTACCACAGTAGTAAAGGTGGAGGAGAAAGAAACAGCCTGGTTTTGAAAACTATGTTAAAGACACATCTGGCAAGTCACAGAGGTGGGACAGAGGAGGCTCAGTGAAGAGAGGAGTAATCAAGTCCTGAGTAGGCCCTTCAGGAAGGAATTGCCAGGGAATCCTACTAGAGGAGTAGTGGACTCCTTTGGAGGCCTCAGACACTTGCTCAGGGAAATGACATTGTTCCTGTCCTGCCACTCAGATGGGTGCATCATCAGATTCAATGTGAGATAATCCATCCCTCATCTTTGCTGCCAGAGGATGACTGGGCACACACCCAGAGGGACACTAGCAGGCTCGGGGGCAGGCACCTGGGGCTTGGACCCCTGCTCCTTGGCTCCAGGCTCTACTTCACTTTTCTGCATCCTGACACCTCCTACTAAAGCAGGAGTAACCAAATCCACTGTGTAAAGCTGCTGTGAAGACTAGGTGAGAAAAACGTATGGACAGCTTCTACCATGGTACCTGCTCTCGCCCCCACTGGGGCAACATCACTATACAGTGGAGAAGGCAGCATCTATTCTGCGGGTTGATAAAGAGATACTTGCTGGGAAAAATGTTTCTGTTACTCGGATACAACTGCGAAACACTGAGTTTTAAAAGGCCTTTGCTATAAGCATTTCCAGAACCTGTAGTGGGCTAGGATATACTGTGACTCTCCATGAAGGGGAAAGGAGTGTGAAAAATTTCTACATGCTTCTCAAAGTCTTTTTCACATGAGGTGCTTGTTTGTTTGTTTGTTGGGTTTCTTTATTTTCTGCTACTAGGGATCAAACTCAGGACCTTGCACTTGCAAGGCAGGTGAGGAGCCTTTTTTTAATTTTATTTTTTTAATACCTCTGTGACAGCTTAGCTGTTTTGCATTTTGGAAAACAGTGGGGTAAACGCATTGTGTCCCAAGGACCCATATAAATGCTTAGCAGAAATAGTTATTAAGTCACTTGCTCTCTCTAGAGGGAAGGGGCTATGACATGATCAAGTCCCCACCTTCAGAGATGCCAGGAGGGGTTCAGAAGAGTGGAATCTGAGGCCAAGTCCAAGAGGTCAAATACCAAGTAAGGTGTCTGAGCTGCATGGCACTGGGGAGAGAAGGCAAGAAGGGAGCCAGAGTTTAGAAGTCCAAGGTCAGAGGTAGAAAACCAGAAACTCAAAGCTAGAAACAGAGAACAAAAGAAGGGGGAAACTGGACATGGTACTTTATGCCTGTAATCCCAGAATTCTGAGGCTGAGGCAGGAGGGAGGCAAGTTCTATCCTAGGCTGGGCAACTTAGTGACTGAGATCTTGTCTCAAAATTTAGCATTAAAAAAGAGTTAGGAGTGTAGCTCAGTAGAGAGGCCCTTGGTTTGATCTCCAGTACTGAGAGCGAGAAAGAAAGAAAATGGAGCTGGTGGTTGTATATTGGCCAACTAAGAGGAAGGCGACTTTTTTTTAAATCTACATAAAAATTTAATGCAATCATACAAGGGTTATATTAGGTTAAGTACAACAAATACTATGACACAATTTTACATTAAACTATAGTTCAAGGCACAGATTCACACACTCAGAATACACTAAATGTATGTAAGGAAGCCACACTAGTATCCACCAATATCTGCTATATCTGGGTGGGAGATGCTAACTTTACAAGACTTTTGGACACGAAGCCTCAGCATAAAAACTGAGCACTTGTGTGTAAACTGTCTTGGGCTAAGAGGAAGACAATGTTAATCAAGGCTAATTTTATAACTGTGGGGTTGTAGTCATATGATCCAGCCCTGCCTAGCCTATTTTTTTCTGCTTTAGAGAAAGGTCTAAGAGCCAAGGTCTGGTTAAATGATTGAAATGTTTTTGTGGGGATCTGCTCTGCGCCAAGGCAGGAATCGCTTTTCTGGGGCAGCAAACATGCAGAAGCCCCTTGGGGATCCTGAGGGATGGGGGCAGGGTCCAAGCAGCGGAGCTCAGAGAAGAGCCACAGAAGGACCTCAGGATACATGGCTTGCTTCTCAGTGTCTTAGTTACTTTCTCATTGTTGGGACAAAATACCCAACATCCACAAGTTAAAGGAGGAGTCTATTTTGGCTCACAGTTTGCAGAGGTCTCCATTCACAGTCTGCGGGCTCCAAGGTAAGGCAGCATAGCAAAGGAGTGTGGCAGAGGGAAAAGAGATCATGGAAAGTCAGGGCAGGAAACAGCAAGGGACCAAGGGAGGAGGAGGGATGTACACTCTTGCAGGCCATGCCCAAGTGACCTACTTTTACCCATCAAGCTTTGCCTCCCAACATCGCACCCAACTATAAAGTGAACTAACCAACCCCATATCACACACCCATGATCTAGTCACTTCCCCACCTATGAGCACACAGGACTTGGGGGGTCATCTAGATACAAGCCATAGCACTCAGGGCTGCTTAGACTAGGTCAGTCCTGCTGGGCTGGAAGCTCTATCCCTCCGTGATATTTCTTCAAGGTCACAAGAAGCTCCCAGAGCAGGACTATGCAGGACCTTCCTATCACCAAGAACAACAGGACTTCGAAGTTGCTGGAAGACACAGCCACATTTCTCTCTTGCCCCTTGCTCATGTTGCAATTTATATTCCTGATTCTGAGCACATTCTTGGCCACTCTAAGAAGATGCAGAAGGCCATTTTTAAACATACTGTGTGCCAGGAATTTGGCCTTTTGCTCAGCTGTTTCCTTGGCAAGATTCCTCAACACATTTATCACCAACCCACTCGCCATGACCTGGACCAGTTTTCTCCTGGCTCTTCTGGGTGTGACTCAGAAGAATGTCTGCTGTCAACACAGCAGTGCAGGGCCATGCACTCAAGTGCCCATAAGTGGATTTGGCTGACGACTGCTGAGTACTTTCTTATCATCAGGCACGAACAAGGCCCTTGCATGCTTTTCTTCATTTAATTCCCACAATAAACTTAAAAGTATAAGGGACACCCCCACAAACACACAGTTTTACTGATGAAAAAAATGGGAAATTGGGCAAACCCCAAGATCCCAAGGTCCCTTCTTCCCCTCTGAGGTAGTCTTGGGCATTATTGGATCCTTTTTGTTCTTTTTTTCATGCCCAAGATCTGTCTACCTTCCCTCAAAGCGCTCATTTCTTTCTGTGCACTCTTATGCGCTCTGCCTCCTGTAGTGTCAGGTACTCTCTTGGCAGTAATATGATCCTAAGCACTCATCTCTTTCTGTAACACTGAGAGTTGCCTCTACCTACCCTCTCTCTGGTAGAGCTGGGGTTGTTTTAGGATCACACTGAAGCCATTCGCATTGGAACTCAGGGGCATTAGGGATACAAGTCACTGGGAATGAGCTCAGATCAAATCTTGTGGTGCTTTGGGCAACACAGCAGAAGCAGTTGCGGGCAGCAGGAGCTGCAACTGTGTAGTGTCCACACAGGGAGCAGCTCTGGCCCACCTGTTTCTGCACAGTAATTTCAGCCATGGTCCTGCTGCTGGGCTCACTGGAGCTGCCCTGGGTCCTGACCTTTCCCAGCCTGGTTCTCTGGACTCTCATAGTTTCCCCTCCTTCCCCGCCTTCCTTTCCCTTCCCTTCCCTTTCCTCTCTTCTGATATCCTCCTCTTCTTTCCTTCCTTCCTCCTCCTCCTTCTCCCTCCTCTCTCTCTTTCTCCCCCTCCCTCCCTCCTCTCTTTTTTCTTTTATTAAAGTAGTCCCTTACATCGCTTCAAAGCCTTTTGGCTAAAATCAAGTGTAATGCAGTCACTTACAATCAAGATGGCCATGAAATAACTCTGTAGGCTTGTGTTTCTATGCCAAGTATTTCTGATGTTTGAAATATCTTTTCCCATGTATTCTTCTGAAACTAAACTTTGAAATTGCCTTCATATTTCTATGAATCCCACAAGAAAGCTGGTCTCATTAAATCAACATCAGTTTTTACCTAAAAAACTTTGGCCTGAGTCAGTCACCTAACAAATTTATCACACTTGATTTCAAAAGACTTCCATGTGGGAAGGTACAAACCAATGACTCAAAGCCAGATTTGGGAAGAATCACAATACCTCTCTCTTAATACCTGCATTAACTTGGTCTTGTTGATAGCTTCCTGTGCTTCCATTTTATTAGGTGTGAAATAGGAGGTCTGCTTAGTAGACTAGTAAGTGAGGTCTTCTAATGCAGCAGGTGTCATACTGTGGGAGCTCTGTATTCTATTCAGTCACTAAGAAGCTGCAATCTGACATCTGCAGGGGGAGTTCCCAAAGAAGGAAACCAAGAGATGCCGGAGCAACAGCAGCAGGATCAGACTAAGCAGAGACCTTTCCAAACTCAGATCTGAGGCTCTGGCATTTTGGCTTTAAAACAGTCAGAAACAAGAGTTGCACTAAATACTACTAGCCTGGCTGTGCTCACCTTCACCCATGGACTCGTGTCTTTCTCCTCCCGCCACACCAGAGAGCAAACACATGAGGAAAACAATGTTCTGTTGGTGATTTCTGGAGGGCTAGTTTGGCCTGCAATTGAGCTCTTTTGGGCTTCTCCCATCTCAAGCTAATTTCTCTAATACATTCACCACCCGTCCTGTGGTGGTCAAGTGAGTTTTACTGAAGAAGGGACATTGGAATAGACAAATCAATGAAGGAATTTACGTGTAAAAAATCTTCCTGTTTTCCCTGGACTTTGGATACTGGTCATCTGAACACAGAAGCTACTGACCCAGAGTTTATATCAACCGCTCTCCAGATGTGGTTCTAATTAAATTCTCTTCCTTTGTGTGTGAGGTGTCTGGCTTACACAGTCTCACCTTCTAGAATCGTGAAGTAAAAACTTTGAAGTTGTTTCAGAAACTCCATTTTCCCTAGCACTACACACGCTTTCGATGTGTGGGAAGAAGGAAGCCGGCACTGCTGTGACCAAAAGTGTTTTTGCCTCCATGTCACATTATTTTTAAAGTTCTTATTTGTCTATCAAGAGAGAAAAGGGAGGAGGAAGAGAAAAGGGGCAAAGGAAAGAGGAAGAAGTGGATGAGGATATTAAACCAAATATAAACCAATTTAGTCTTCACCATGTAAGGACATTTTCTTTTTTTACTTTTTATTAGTACATGTTTGCAATACAAAATGATGTCCTACTTACTTTTCTCATCGCTGAGATAAAATTTGCAACACTCAGAGAGGGAAAGGTTTATTTTAGCTGACAGTTTATACAGGTTTCAGTCCATAGTTGGCTGGCCCCAAAGCAGGGAGGCATCGCAGAGGAGAAACAGTTCATGACAAGGCATGCAGAAGGCAGCAAGCAGCAGCAGCAGCGAAAGCAGAAGCAGCAGCAGCCTTCCTTTCCTTTTCATTCCTTCCAGGCTACAAGCCTTTTGGGTGGGGCCACCCACACCCAGGGTTGGTCCTTCCCATTATCCACACTGAGATCTATGCTAAACCAATTTAGTTAACACATGCTCCTAATCCTAGTATCGCAAAGCCTAATCCAGCATCACACACACGTGATGTAGACACCTCCCCAGAGCCCCTCTAATAAGCGCATGAGGCTTTGGGGGAAAATCCAGATTCAAATCATAAGAAATGATTACATTCCTTATGGGGAGTCGGTACCTGTATATTTTAATTCCTTTTTTATCACCTTCTCCTCCCCTCCTGTTCCTCTCTCTCCATCATAGATCCCCTTTTCATTTGAGGAAGCTCTATCTCTAACCAATCATCTGTTAATGGGTACATAGGCTGTTTTCAGGATTTCACTAACATGATGTGTGCTCCTATAAACATTGGTATGTATGTACCACTGTAATCTGATGCCTTAAGATCTTTGGGAAAGATACATAAAAGGAGGATAGCTGTGTCATATGGAATTTCTGATTTTGGTTCTTTGAGAAATCTCCATGTGGTATCTATATATAATGGAATACTATTCAGCTATAAAGAAGGACAAATTTAAGACATCTGTAGGAAAATGGATACACCTGGAAAATACAATGTTTAGTGAAATAAATCAGACACACAAACTTGAGTACCATGTGGTATCTCTCCTCTGAGTAAGGCAAAGTATGAACTAAGAGAAAAATAAATGAAGGTTAGAATGAGACAAAGGGATGGGTCTCTTACCAATGGAAGAGGTCTGGAAACCAAGGGTGAGGGATAAGAGGGAGGAGATGGCAAATAAGTAAAGTGAAGATGTCCCAGGCATGAGGTCTTAATAACCTCAATGAATGTGAACATTATATGTTGTAAATGTGAACTAAGATTGATAATACTAATGAGAAGGAAAAACGCAAAGGAGAACCAGAGGAGGGAAAGGGATTTAAAAAAGTAACAAGATATACCCACTCCCCAAAATGATTGCAAAATGCATGTACTGCCAACATAAAATAATAAAATATCATAAAGCTCTATCTTTCTATTTCCTATTATCTATCTTTTGTTGTCCTCTTTATTTCTATTCTGGGTTTCTCATATAAGAGAAACTATGCAATACTTAAGCTTGTGTGTCTAATTTATTTCATTTCACATTATGGTCTCGAGGTGCATCCATTTTCCTACAATTGATTGGAGTTTACCTTTCTTTTTTCTTCTTTTTTATTGAGTTTATTGATAATTTTAAGTATACAGTACAGTTACATTCATCATTGGGATCTTGTACCTTTAAGATTTACCTTTCTTTGGGCAGAGTAGTACTCCACTGTGTGTAAATGCCACATTTTCTTTATCCTTTCATCTGTTGATAGACATATAGGCTGCTTCCAAGATGTAGCTACTACAAGTTAAACAAATTTTATTACTCAAAGAAAAATAACATACTTTGTGAATGTTTTCTGGTTGTTTCTTCCTTTTAAGGAAGAAGAACCCATAGATTACTGACTAAAACTAATTTAACATAACAATACATATTAAATGGGAACTTCCATGAATTTGTTTTCTTTGTTCATTCATTCATTTAAAGTCTCCCCCTACGACATGCCAGGCTGTGAGCTGTAGATAGAGAGAACCCAATCCCAGCCTTTCGAGGTCTTCACAGTGCGGTGGGTGATGGATGCATTGACCAACAGCAACCACTACTTAAGAATTGTTTGGGCAGAGCAAAAGGAACATGTACTACCTCTACCTGGGAAACCTGAGAAGGCACCCTTGGGTCCTGATGATGAGATGGTATCCTCCAGCAGATGTTCAGGGTGAAAAATGATATATTCTAGTGAAGGAGAAGAGGCAGAAGGGAGAGCCAATAACCACATAAGTACATGCACTGATAGGTAATTAATAGGCAAGCACCCAAACAAACTGATTGGGATAATTTCTGATCATATAGTGCCATAAAGAAAATGAAGCAAGGTATGGAAAAGAAAATAACTGTGAAGAGATAAGTCATTACTTAACATCAGTGGCCAAGTAAGGGCTCTCTGAGAAGGTGGCAAACAAGCAAAAATGCAGAAGAAAGAAAGCATGTCGCATGTTGGAGACATAGCTGGATGTGGAGTACTAGGATCAGAGAGACCATGACAAGACCTGACTCTACACCAAGAAACAGGTGGATGTTACTTTATGGGCAGCAGAAACCCCTGCAGGCTTAGAGCAACAGAGGAGACAGGTGTGATCTGTATCTTAGCTGTGCTCTATCATGGAGAAATCACTGGCCTTGGCTGGGGTTCCTATTAAAACCTCCTTTATTGAAAATGAAGCAAAAGGTATTGGGTTATCGATGTATGAGTGAACTCCAGGACTCTTCAACAAAACATAAATGTGCCCCCGACTCTATTTCCAGCCAAGACGCTGCAGCCAGTCTAACAAAATTGCCACAGAAGGCACTTGCAGTTGGAACCTATAGAAAACCAGATGGTGCCTGGTTTCGGAAAGACTTCTAAATCAATTTTTTAAATTAAGGGGCTGGGGGAGGAGGTATCTCAGTGGTTCCACCACCTGCCTCAAAAGCACAAGGTCCCGAGTTTGATCTCGAGTATCAAAAAAATTTTAGAATCCCATTCATCCACACCACTTTCCGCAGAATGTGGAGGAAGGGTTGCTGCAGGTTTCCAGGAACCAGAGAAGCTTCTTTAGAGAGGAGAAGAGTGTCTTGGGCTAGAACATGTCCCCAAGAAGACAATGTGGATCTAAGTGTCACCTTCCTGCTATAAGAGTCCCAAAAGCCTTCCTAGAACAGGCAAACCCAGAATCACAGACCCAAGAACACTTCTCCTTAGCCTTGGTGAGCTACTACTTCATTTGTGGAGAAACAATCTCTTATGTGAATTATTAATACATAACCATTTGTCTATCCTGGGCATTTAAAGGACTCCTGGTCTTTGAAACTATTATACAATTACTGAAATGCTTTATTTCTGCAGACCTTCCAGTTTGGATTCTTCTCTTAGGTAAGATCAGGAGTAAAAAAATTTGTTGTGGAAGAGGCCAAGTAGTAGAAGTTTTAGGCTTTATGGCCCAGTCTGTCTCCCCTCCTTCTTTTCCTCCTCCACACTTACTACTTCTCTTCAAATAATCCTTTAAAAATGTAAAAACTTCCCTTACCTTACTGCTGGACATACAAAAACAATTTGCCGGCTGGATTTGGCCTATGGATTTATCAATTTTTGAGTTAGATCCTCTCTACCTTTGTGAGGCAACAAATAATGATCATTGTAATTTTTTACACATTCATCTTCAGCAACAAATGCTGCTTGCCTACCAATATTGGCTATTGTTTTTAGTTTTCCCCTCTTTTTTTTTACTAATTATCATTGGAATTCTTGATAAAGAAATGTTGGCTTTGAATTTCCCCTCACTTCTTTAAACCTTCTAAACTTAAACTTCTAAGAGTTTACAAATGGAGTCTGGAGTCTCATGGAAACAAAGTCCCAGAGTACGGATCATTGCCAGGGACATGGAGAGATGGGCCAGCTGGACCACATAAGGTAGCCAGGTGACAACAGGCCTCAGTACACCAAGGCTGTTAGGTTTCAGTAGTCATGGCTGTGGCTTTTCAAATGTGGGTAAAAATAAGTCTACCATTTTGGGATTATCATTTTTCATGTCAAAGGAAGGGACTATTTTGAACCTAGAGTTTGTCTGTGATTGCATTCCTATTTCATCAGATTTGTCCTTTTAGCATACAGGGTGTTAATAGCCTCATACTTTGCCTGGCTGGTAAAGCGAGAAAGTTGTCCCAGGTGGCTGTGTGCCCGCAATACTGAGGGCAACCTGTGAGGAGGGCAGGAGGAAGCATCTGCTGGGCACAGTGCCAAGCTGATTCGCCACGAGGAAGTCCTCTTTGAGAACAATATGGAAGAAAGAGCACCGAAGGGCAACTTTCATAATCAGCTCACAAACTGTGACGCCATTCCCAACTTATCAACTAAGAGATGCTGCATGCTAATTTTGACATTTTGTAAAATGGAATATGTAACATGAATCACTTGGCCTTGAAGGTTGAGATGGTTGGCAAGGATACCTCATCTGCTCCTCACAGTCATCCTAACAAGGCTATTTTGTAAACAAAGCCTGAAATCACCAATTTCAAATACTGGCTGAGGGTATTTAACCTATCGTGTCCATTCTGGCTCTTCCAACCTAATCCCAGTAAAGTAGGAAGGCCCTGTCTTCTCCCAGAACCCACCACACTCCACTTCAAAAACACCTGCTCACCGCTTCCCTCCAGTTACCCCTTTCGGGTCTACCTGGTTGTCTGAATTCACACCATATTCTTGCACAACAGCACCTGAATTGGGTTGGGATCCCCAAGACTACCTTCAAGCTCACTAGGACTCACAGAACTCCAAAGCTACTATAGTCACAGTTACAGTTGGTTGCAGTGAAAGAGTAGAGACCTAGAATCAGCAAGAGTAAAAGACACAGCAGACCAAGTCCAAGAGCAACTGAGTGTGAGGTTCCGGACTGTACCTTCTCACTGAGTTCCATAGGATATACTCTATCTACCAGCACTGTTGTGGGATCTGGGTTTCTTTGAGAGTCTCATGTGACCTTGACTCCAACCCTAAGCTCAGAGCAAAAACAAATGTTCACAGTAAATCACATCATTGGAATAAACATATTTGGTCACACTTGCACAGCCTGGCCCCATGCCTCTGGCATGCAAAACCATTCTTATCAGACAGAATCCAAGGACTCAGAAGTTAAGCCTGAAAAGCCAGCCAGTTCAAGAGGCAGGATTTTATTTGGACTCCGTAGGCTTTGAGCAACACAGACCTGCCAAGTTAACACTTTCCTATATATGTTGTCTTCAGAGAAAATGATAAATCTTAAATGGCCTGTCAATAATATACAGGACTGTCAAGGGCCAAGAGGACCCTGACTCTGTAGTCAAATGTGTCATGATGATGTGGTGGATGGGAACCTTATTGACTATGATCTTGTTCTACCTGAAGTATGAAGGCATGGCATACCTATGTGACAAGCATTAAGTAATCCATTGGAACAGCAACATGAAGTTCACAGCCTCTACCTTGCAGAAGCCCATAGTCTCAAGGAAGAGACATCTGCTGTGAGTGCATGTTTACATTTATTGGACCCACAGTGTTCTCTGCTACTGCAGTATCCAATAAAAGCCATTCGTGCTGGGTAGGGGGACTCATGGGGATGGTTTCACAGAAGCTGATGTTGAGCTGAGCTTTGGTGACCGGAATTACCAGTCAACATTATTGGGGCTCTCCCAAGGCAGGAAAGAAAGAGGTAGGACATTGAAGGATGCAGGCTCCATGCATGCATTAGGGATACAGCAGCTCCAAGTGTTTCTGGGTTGTCACACCAATAAAGTCACTTTTCAAAATTTCTCTACCAGGTCAGGTTTGTAAGGCTGATTATTATAAGGTAGTTTTTATAAAAACAGATCACCTCAACCCTTTTATGTCATTGCACCTATAGCAAACAATCCTATTTGTGGCATACTTCCTTTAGTAAAGGAAGGAGGCTTCTGTGTGATCACAACACCAACACCATCAGGTCACCTTAGTCCGTGTATTTTGCTTGTTCCCTCACCAACACCACAGCTTACTGTGCGGAAGCCCAGGGGTAGGGCAGGCTCTCCACAGAGAGGCAGCTGTGAGGGAGTCCAGATTGGAAACTCCTGCTTCCCCTGAGGGCAACTAAGCAACACAGACCAGTGTAATTTCTCAGTGAATTTAGTTTTGTTTTATTCTTCTTAAACTTAATCTTTGCATTATAATTTCTAGTGAAGCAACAGAGAATGATGAATCCAGTCCCATATTTTTTAAGGAAACACTTGGTTATTACATTGGCATTGTATCACCAAACCTGCTTTTCCACTGCTTGTCATTAATTTAACTTTATTTTTTTTCCTCATTGAGTTTATTGGTACATTCTAGGTATATATTACAGTTACATTCATTATTGGGATCGTGTACCTTTACATGACAGGTCTTGTTATTATTAAAATATAATTATCATGAGAGAAGTCAATAGAAAGTCTTAATTTGGCTCTCCTTTATAACTGTTCTTGCTAAATTCTTTTTCTGCTACATTTCTGCCTATAAACAAAAGCATATTGAGAAAATAAATGGGAATCTACATTCATCAGTATGAAATGTCACTCTCTTTTGCCATTATCTGGGCTCCCTGCTTATCTGTTTATGCAACTTTCTTTTCTAGCCTGTATGAGTGATAGCTCAACTCTGTCTAGTATATGGTATAATTGGCAGTCAATCACTTCCAGAGCAACTACCACCTTCAGCTTTCTTAAGAGGCACTCTTCCCTCTCTGTTTACAGGAGTCCCTTTCTAGGTGTTGTTTGCATATCAGTTTCATTTGCACAGAGCTTGCCGGGTATCTACACAGTCAACATGTTTTTGTAGCAGAGGACAAAAGAAAGATCAAAGAGATACAGAGCAATTAGAATGCCATTGTTTTCTACTTCATGAATTGAAAAAAATAATAATCAAAGGGAGTTCCATTCTAAAAACAAAGCAGTTCATGAATTAACATTATAATCTATTGACACAATTAACAACACAGAAATGCTCATCTTTGGATGGATATAAATTACAGTGCTTTAGAGGCTCTTCCTCTCTGCACAGCCACATGCACAAACCACTGGGTTTTCTTCCCTCACACTGGCACACATCAGCAATGGCTTGCTACACGGATGAATGGTTTCATGCAAATAGTACTGAATTAAGGTTGGCCTGGAAATGTGATAGTTTAGCTTCAGGTCCTAACTGGCTTCTTTCTTTTGCAAGAAAGAAAGCTGATCCTCAAGGTGCCACCTCTAAGTGCTCAGTTTTGATTTTAATTACTTTATCACAGTAATAGGTGATCACAGCATTAGGTAGTTTTTCAGCAGTCATCTTTCATAGAGCAGACACTGGCATCTTACTGTGTGTTGGGCACTGAGATGAACATGGAGGACCCAGCAGAAGACAAAGTACAAAAGATGTTGGATCACAGTCTCCACTGAAGTTTGGTGATCCTATCATGTTTTGGAAATGCATTTCAATATTATTTCTGAACTTGAGACAATTTAAGAAACAATACAGACCCTCTAAACCTAAAGTAAACTGTTCTGGTGATGTCCTTTGGTAATTAAGACTATTTTCTATTTTTATGAACTTCTTGAGTTTTCAAAGATGTTCCAATCTGGGAATGTTAGGAAAAATATACCTTTCAAAGAGAAAGTTTTCAAATTTCAATCTAATAGCTATTAATAGATGTGTTAACTGTACTGTATACTTCAAAAGTATCAATAAACTCAATAAGATTTAAAAAATAGTTGTGTCGCCAGGCGTGGTGGTTCATGCCTGTAATCCCAGCACTTGAGGCTGAGGCAGGAGGATCGCTGTGAGTTGGAGACCAGCTTGGGCTGCATAGTGAGTTCCAGGTCAGTCTCAACTACATAGTGAGACCCTGTCTCAAAAAACAAAACAAAACAAAACAAAAAAACACCAAAAAGAATCACCCACTCTCCTCTAGCTCTTGTTGCCTCTCCCTCTTCTCTTCTGTCTGACACCCTAGATACCTAATGATTTGCTTACGGTCACCCTCTTCCCCTGGAATATCACCTCCATGAGACCAGGGATTGTCAATTTACTGCTGTATCACCAACATCTATGTGCCTGGTATACAGTAAATGTCTGCTGAATGAATTAATGAGGGTAAATGGATGTTTAAGAGCAGGGGATCTAGCCAGACTGCCTGGGGCCTCATCCCAACTCTTCCACTTACTGTGTGATCTTGGACCATTTACCTACTGTCTCTGTGCCTCAATTAAATCGATCAGTAAAAGGGGCTAACAGCAGTTTAAAAAAAAAAAAAAAAAAAAAAAAAAAAAAAAGTTTTGTCAATGTATGCAAACTATCAATAGGCCACTTAGAATATTCAAAAAGGATCTCTATCTCTCTCTATCTATCTCTCTCTCTCTCACACATACACACACACACACACATCCTGCTTATCATGAATTTTTTCATATCAACAAGAAGACATATGCTGCTTAACTATCATATATAATTCCACCTGACAAGTACCCTGAGAAACACAAATATAATGCAAAGGATTTTCAGAGAAGGAAGGAGGAACAAGAGAGGATTCATAAGTGCTACTTGATTGAGTGTAAGAATCTGAATTTTGAAGATAGAGCAAAAGATAATTTAGGTAAAAGGAATAAACTAAAAGCAACAGCATCCAAGAAGAGAGTCATACTTCTATCCAGAAGAAGTATGAAAGAACATGGAATATATGAATTAAAAATTCAGAAGTAGTCGGATTAAAAAGAGTCTCAAAAGGCAGACAAAGAGGCTGCTTCACCAAACACAGAATCAGGGTATAAATCCAACATGGTGTCTGTTAGGTAAAAAGAGCAGAAAGGACCAGACCTGGTCCAGGACCAGACCAGGACCATAGCAAGCCTTTATTATGGGGACGATGTGCTGGGCTGTCTCTGAACGAAGGAGGGAAAGTAATAT
>NW_022900928.1:123158785-123183144 GCF_012274545.1 Fukomys damarensis
TATATAATGTAGGACACACACTCACCAAAAAATAAAACCTTTCTCCTGACTCAAGGTGACCCATGGGACTCAATTTGCAGCTCTACAAAACTTACATGATGAGCCGAGCATGGGTGTGCACACCTGTAATCCCAGCACTCAAGAGGCTGAGGCAGGAGAATCGCTGTGAGTTCGAGACCAGCCTGGGCTACATAGTGAGTTCTAGATCAGTCTCAACTACATAGTGAGACCCTGTCTCAAAAAAAAAAAAAAAAACTTACATGATGTGTGAATGATATAATCTTGCGACTTTTAAATTTTGGTATCCACTTCTTTGTAGTCTATTCTCAATTATATTTATTATATATCATCTTCCATATAATTGTTTGTTTTAGCTTTAAAGGGCTAATTATTTTCAAGAAATGGAAGCTATCTTTGCATTTTCTGAAAACAAACTTGATTGCACAGTCCTGCTGGCCTTGCTGATGGTATCCCACTGTTGCTTCATGCATTATGGAGGGTTAGGCTTCATGCTATGAAACAAAAATAAAAATCCACCCAGGAGTTCAGGACCTTCACACAAAAGAAATCTAATTGTATCACACATAATAGTTCAATGTGGCTGATCGCACTTGGCTGGCTTTCCTGACTAACTTTCTTTTTGAGGCTCCTTCTATCTCATGCCTCTGCCTTCCCTGGATTCTGGAGTTCTTTTTCTTTAGAATTAAAACAGGAAAACACAGAGAATGGAGAGATACTATGAGTTCTATGAGCTAGACCTGCAAAGGGACATGTTACTTTGACTTTCATTGCTCTTAATTCTGCCACAAGTAAATTGAACTTCAAAAGAAGCTGGGAATGAAGTCTAGATGTATTAGAAGAAACAGCAAGTGAGTTGGTAAATGAACTTCAGGGCACTGCTTCATTTTTCAAGCAGCACTGGTTGTCATCAGCTGCTGATTCCTCGCCTCAGAACCAAGTCTGAAGGTCTTTCATTATTAGGGCCAAACAAGGTTGAAATGCTAAGCCTTAGCTAAATACTGACAGCAGTCACAGAACTCAGGTACTTTTCCAGACTATGAATTCAACTCCAGCAAAACGTGTGTTCTGTTCTCTCCTTTCCTCTGAAACACAAGAACTATTCCAACTGTAAAACTCAGTAACGCAAACTTGGTAATTCACCTTTTGTCCATATTCCAGGCTTAGTTCTTTTTCCCATTCCTTTAATGTCACCATTCATTTAAAGTACACTCAATATACTTCATTTGTATCATTTAAAAGAGTAAAAAGTCATGCTTTGATTATCATTTACTTGTATTTCATACCAGAAAACAGGCTCTCATCAAATACCTTCATGAGGTAACACCTTTGATCGAGGCAAGGTTTAATTAAGCAAATGATTAGTACTGAGTTATGATCAAAGTATAAATGTTAATGAAATATAAAGATTTTCTTTCCTCTACTATGCTTTAAACTAGCTAGCCTCCTGACCCTGACAGTCACACTCATTCCCAAGAACAAGTCCATGAGCATTGTCAGTGGCAACAGGACAGAGAAAGTCCTAGTCGGTTGTGTCCTAGTTCTAATCTACTATGATGTTCAAGCTAATTGCAAGTTGTTCTCATTCTCATATTCTAGCTCTAGCCTGTTGCGATGCACAAGCTAATAGGATGTGTAGCTTCCTTCATATTCCATCTAAACTGTGACCCACCAGTTTGACTTGAGAAATAGGTTGCTGAAAATCATGTAGAAAGATAAAAAGAAATGAAGCTATTTGCATTGATTCAAAACTTCATAGGCACTATAGTATTTTCATGGCTGCCTCAGAAAATTTTCTAAATTCAGTAAGTATGTATTCTGTTCACAGGATTTCAAATGCAGTATAGGATGACTGACAGAGCAGAGAGCACTGAAATAAGTTTCTCGAATGAGGTAACTCCTAAGATAATCAGCTAGTCTGATTTTTATCTTCTGGTTTATCATTCCTGAGGTTCTTTGTGTTTATGAAAAATATTTGTTTTCTTCCAACTCATTTGCTCTGCTTTTATATTTTAATAAGTTTTTCAAGTAATAATCTATGTAAAAAATATTATTATTACTATTATCATATGAGATTAGGTGCACCAAGTGGAATATATAATTAATTTTACTTTTTTCTCATAAATATTCCTCTGTTATTTATTTTTTTATCCATCATTTTGGATTTGGCCTTTACTTAGTCAAAATCTGGCATGATAAAATTCCATCTTACATTGTTCCTAAAAATAAAATGATGCTCATTTCTAAAAATGAAAAACATCATTTAATTAAATCAATTAATTATGGATGACAGATTTTCCAAAATGCATTTAATTCTCCATTATTGAAAATAATACTAGGGTTTTTGGAAGTTTATTTTAGTTAATAAAAATAAAAATTTCAAAACTTCCAATTTTTTAATTGCTTTAATTTTCAAAAAAGTTATTGCACTTTAATTTTTCATTTTATTTTATATCATATAAATGCAAATCACCAAAATATTTCTTAATTTCTGATCACATGTCTTCAACTCCTTTAGTTCTTCTTTACATTTATATAGTCTTGAGTTTTGTAATTATTTTCCCAGCATAATGAAAAAAATTGAAACTGAAACTTTCACAAATTCCAATTCCAACACCAAGAAAAATAGTTGTAAAAAGTTTACTATTAATGTAGTAGAGGATGCCTTACATTTAGAACTAACTTCTCTATGTTTTCTTCTCTTCAGCCTAAATGTCTTATAAATTTTACTTGAAAATGATATCAAAAAAAGGAATGAAACTAGGTGGGGTGGCACATGCCTGTAATCACAGCATTTGGGGGGGCTGAAATAGGATTGCTGCAAGTTCGAGGCCAGCCTGGACTGCATAGTGAGTTCAAGGCCAGCTTGAAGTATATAGTGAGACCCTGTCTCAAGAAAGAAAGAAAGAAAGAAAGAAAGAAAGAAAGAAAGAAAGAAAGAAAGAAAGAAAAAGAAAGAATAAGAAAGAAAGAAAGAGGAAGGAAGGGAGGGAGGGAGGGGGTGGGGATAGGGGGAGGAAAAGAAAAGAAAAAAGAAGAGGCATCTGTCAGATAAAACATCATTTTACACAGAAGACTAACATTTTAAACATGCAGAAGGATAAAGTAAGAAAGAATTTTTAAAGTTAGAATGAATGTGTCCTTTATGAATCTAGTAAATGCGGTCATAGTAACAATTGCAAAAGCCCACATAATACATAATTGCAGAACTGCTTTTCTTTCCACTTGCACATAAATGCTCAACATTTGCCAAAGGAAAGACAGGAGATGACACTTTGAATGACATGAGTAGATAAGTAAAGGCCATGTCAAAGACAGGCATAATTCTAATCTGGAAGGTAGTTGATATATTCAAAAAAGTTGCAAAACAAAGTAAGAAGCAAAATAGTAAATAAACACTGGGGAATAAATGAGTTATGATGGACAGTGCATGTCATTTACCAATGTCGAGATCTGACAAGACCCTGAGAATCATCTACCATGTGAATTCATCAAAATGAAGAATTTACCAATGGTTGGTCTGCAGGTAATTCCACATCTCATGGTGAAACTAATAAGGCCCTGGGGTTACAGATCTTCCTGGATTTAGCTATATATGACAGATAGATTATGTTGTTTAATATGAAAGCACATTGATGAAAGGTCAGAATTTTGTTGAGTGTTTAAGAGCTGGTTATGTTTCCAAAAGAATTAAAAGAATCAAACCACAGCAATATATGCACATCCATGTTTGTAGCGGCACAGATTGTAATAGCTAAAACTTCGAAACAGCCCAATTTCCCATCAACTGGAGACTGGATAAAGATATGTCTTTTTTTTTTTTAGTATATTGGTACATTTTAGGTATACAGTACAGTTACATTCATTAATGGGATCTTGTACCTTTACATGACAGGTCTTGGTTCTAATTTTTCTCATTGTCCCTTGCCTCCCTTCACCCACTCCTCCCCTTCCCATTTACAAACATTTCATTTCCATTTTTTCATTTTCTCATATTTTTTTCTTTTCCCTTATTACCTTTCCCCTACCCTTCCCACTTTCTCTACACCTTTAGCCCTTTTCTTCCTATTTCACATTGTCAATTATCTCATTAGGATATTATGTACTATCTCATAGGATATTATACACTATTATAGTTTTTCACACCAGAGAAACTATTTGGTATTTACACATGTGTGACTTATTTATTTCACTTAGGAGTATATCCTCAATATGTATCCATTTTCCTATGAATTAATCTAATTTCTCATTCTTTATGGCTGAGTAGTATTCCATTTTATAGAAAAACCACAACTTCTTTATCCAGTTTCCAAATGATGGGCAAATGAGCTGTTTCCAAATTTTAGCTATTACAAACTGTGCTGTTATAAACATAGGTGTGCATATATCACTGTGATATAATTCTTTTAATTCTTTTGGAAAGATGCCCAGCAGAGGGATGGCTGGGTTACATGAAACCTCCAGTCCAAGCTCTTTGAGGTATCTCTATATTGATTTGCATAATGGTTGCACCAGTCTGCACTCCCACCAACAATGGAGTAGGGTTCCTTTCTCCCTGCAATCCCACCAACATTTTTTATTGTGTGATTTCTTGATAGCAGCCATTCTTTGTGGGATGAGGTGGAATTTCAGTGTTGTTTTCATCTGTATCTCTCAAATAACCAGTGATGTGGAACATTTTTTCATATATTTACTGGCTGTTTTACTTCTTTGTCTGAGAATTGTCTGTGCATTTCAGATGCTCATTTTTGAATCGGGTCTTTATATTTGGGAGTGCGGATGGTTTTGAGTTCTTTATATATTCTAGATAAGAGCACTTTGAGGAGCAGCTGGTGAAAATTTTTTCCCACATTGTAGGTTGTCTCTTAGTTCTGCTGATGATTTCTTTTGCAGTGCAGAAGCTTTGTAATAAGATGAGATCCCACTTTTCATTCTTTCTGCTAGTTCCTGTGCTACGGAGGATTTGTTCATAAAGTCTTTTCCTATGCCAATGTCTTCAAGAGTTCTGCCTAACTTATCTCCAGCAAGTTCAGTGCTTCTTTTTTAATGTTTAGATCTTTAATCCACTTGGATTTTAATTTAGTGCATGGTGAAAGATAAGGGTCTAGTTTTAATTTTGGGCAAGTTGAAATCCAGTTTTTCCAACACCATTTATTAAAGAGATTATTTTGCCTCCAGTGAGGATGGTCGGCTCCTTTGTCAAAGATAAGGTAGCTGAGTACATCTGGAGTTGTTTTTGTATCTTCCAGTCTGTTCCACTGATCCTCAGGTCTGTTTTTTTGCCACTACCATGCTGTTTTCATCACAGTGGCTTTGTAGTAGTTTCAAATTGGGGATTGTTATACCTGCTGCCATGTGTCTGTTGCCTAGGATGGCTTTTGCTATTCTAGGTCTTTTCTGGTTCCAAATGAATTTTTGGATTATTTTTTCTAGTTCTGTGAAATATAGTGTTGGAATTTCAATCGGGATTGCATTGAATCTGTATAGCACTTTTGGTAGTATGGCCATTTTCACTATGTTGAGTCTTCCTACCCAGGAGCAGGGGATATCTTTCCATTTTCTTATATCCCCTTCAATCTCTCTTTTCAGAGTGCTATAGTTTTCAGTGTAGAGGTCTTTTGCTTCTTTTGTTAGGTTGATTCCTAGATACTTCGTTTTTTTGGATGTTATTGTGAAAGGAATTGTTTCCCTAATTTCACTCTCAATGAGACTGTTATTTGTGTACAAGAAGGCTATTGATTTTTGACTGTTGACCTTCTATCCAGCTACTCTGCTAAAAGTGTCAATTAAGTCTAGGAGTCTTTTGGTGGAGTTTTTTGGGTCTTCAATGTAGAGCATCATATCATCAGCAAATAATGACAGTTTAACGTCTTCCTTTCCTATCTTTATTGCTTTAATTTCTTTGTCTTGTCTAATTGCTGTAGTTTATGTTTCCAGAACTATATTGAAGAGGAGTGGTGATAGTAGGCATCCTTGTCTTGTTCCTGATTTTAACGTGAAGATTTTCAGTTTTTGGCCATTTAATATGATATTGGCTGTTGGTTTTTCATAGATAGCCTTTATTAATTTGAGATATAGACCATCTATTCCAATTTTTTGCAGAGTTTTTTTCATGAATGGGTGTTGAATTTTGTCAAATGCTTTTTCCGCATCAGTCAAGAGGATCATATGGTTTTTGTCCTTGACTTTGATAATATAGTGTATTACATTTATTAACTTAGGAATGTTGAACCATCCTTGCACCTCTGGAATAAATCCAACTTGGTCAGGATGTATGATCTTCTTGATGATCCTCTGTATTCTGTTTGCTAGTATCTTATTCAGGATTTTGGCATCTATATTCATTAAGGAGATTGGCCTGTATTTCTCTTTTTTTAGTTGGGTCTTTCCCTGGTTTGAGAATCAAAGTGACACTTACTTCCAGGAATGAATTTGGAAGTATTGCTTCCTTTTCAATTTCATTGAAAAGTTTAAAGAGCAGTGGCAGTAGTTCTTCTTTATATGTCTTCTAAAATTCAGCAGTGAATCCATCAGGTCCTGGGCTTTTCTTTGTTGGTAAATTTGTAATTACATTTTCAATTTCACTGATTGTAATTGGGGTATTTAAAATGTTTTTATCTTCTTCATTCAACAGTGGTAATTCATAAGTATCTAGAAATCTGTCCATTTCTTCTGAGTTTTCCATTTTATTAGAGTACAGGTTCTCAAAGTAGGCATTGACTATCCTCTGGATTTCTGTTGAATCTGTTGTGACTTGACCTTCTTCATTCCTAATTGTATGGATCTGAGCCTTTTCTTTCCTTTTTCTGATAAGGTTAGCTAAGGGTTTATCAATTTTATTTATCATTTCAAAAGACCAACTCTTTGATTCATTTATTTTTGTATCATTTTCTTAATTTCCATTTCATTGATTTCTGCTCTAATCTTTATAATTTCCTCTCTAGTATGAGCTTTGGGTTTTTCTTGCTCTTGTTTTTCTAGGAGTCTAAGATTCATTGTTAGGTTGTTTATTTGAGCTTGTTCTGTTTTCCTCATGTGGGCATTCAATGCTATGAATTTTCCACGTAGAACTGCTTTCATTGTGTCCCATATATTCCTATATGTTGTTTGGCATTGTCATTTATTTGTAAAACATGTCTAATTTCTTCTTTAATTTCCTCTGTGATCCACTGATTGTTCAGCAGAGTATTGTTCAATTTCCATGTGTTTGTGAAATTCCTATAGTTTGTTGTGCTATTGATCTCCAGTTTGATTGCATTATGATCTGATAATATACAGGGGATAACTTCAATTCCTTTGCATTTATTCAAAACTGTTCTATGAGCTAGTATTTGGTCTATCTTGGAGAATGACCCATGTGCAGCTGAAAAGAATGTATATTCTGATTTTGTGGGGTGAAACACTCTATAGACATCTATTAAGTCCATATGTTCAAATGCTTGATTCAGTTCTAGTGTTTTGTTGATTTTTTGACTAGATGATCTGTCTATTTGTGATAGTAGGGTATTTAAATCCCCCACTAAAATTGTATTAGTGCTTATTTGGTGTTTCATGTTACTTAATATTTGTTTTATATAATTGGGGGCATTTATATTTGGTGCATATATGTTTATGATTTTCATCTCTTCCTCTTAAATTGTTCCCTTTACAAGAATGTAGTGGCCTTCTTTGTCTCTCTTAATGAGTTTTGGTTTGAAATTTACTTTGTCTGTGAATAAAATTGCTACCCCTGCTTTTTTCTGGGTTCCTGTCACATGGAGAATTGTTTTCCATCCTTTCACTTTCAGTCTATGGGCTTCCTTTTGCACTAGGTGTGTTTCTTGTATACAACATATTGTTGGATTTTGCTTCTTAATCCATTCTGCCAGTCTATTTCTATTGATTGGTGAATGAGGCCATTGACATTGATGGTTATAACTGATATGTACTGACTTATTATTGTCATGTTATTGTCCTTTTGTTAACTCTTTTTACTAATTCCCCCTCTCCTTTTGGTTTCTTGCCTTACCTATTTGATTTTGTCTGTTGAACTTCATGGTGTTGTGACCTTCATTGTCTTTTTCTAGGATATTGTTTAGAATTCCTTGTAGTGCTGGTTTGGTGTTCATGAAGTTTCTCAAGTGTTCTTTGTCATGGAAGTATTGTAAGTCCCCATGTATTTTGAAAGAGAGTTTTGCAGGATACATCAGTCTAGATTGGAGGTTGTTTTCTTTTAGGACTTGAAATACCTCACTCCAGACTCTTCTTGATCTGAGGGGTTTGTGTTGAAAAGTCTGCTGTGATTCTGATGGGCTCTCCTTTGCATGTAATTTGTTTCTTTTCTCTTACTTCTTGTAGTATTTTGTTTTTCTTTTGCGTTTCTGGTATATTGATTATTATATGTCTAGGTGTAGGGTTTTTTTATTGTGGCTAGTTGGAGTTCTGTATGCCTAACTTATCTGTATGTCAAATTCTTCCCCTCTGTTTGGGAAGTTTTCTGTCATTAATTCTGTGAACAGCTTTTTTAAGTTATTTGTATTTTCTCCTGCTACTCATGCATTCCTATCAGTCTTATGTTATTCTTCTTTGCATCATCTTGGAGTTGTTGGATCTATTTCTCATGATCCCTTACAGATTTTAAGAGAACTCTCATGGTCACTGACTGCACTCCTTTCTTCTATATCTGAGATTCTATCTTCACATTCTTTTATTCTGCTGTGAACACTTTCAATAGTTTTTTAATCTCCTTGATATCTGTTTGAATCTGTTGTATGGATTCCACTTCTTTCCTATGTTGGGTGTTCATTGTTTCCATTTCTTTCTTATGTTGGGTCTTCATGGCTTCTATCATGGTCCTGAGCTCATCTATTTTTTTGTCAGTTTCTGGTCTAGAGTCTTGAATCATGACTTTCATTTTGCTCACTGTCTACAGTTATCTGGGAAATTTTTTCTGTTTTGAATTTTTCTAGAATCTGATTGACCTGTTTTGTTACTTTCTGTGCTATGAGTTCAGAGTGTTCCGGTGGTTCACTATCAGACTTTTCATCCTCATTTGCCCTACTGTTTGCCATTGGTGAACTGGAAGTCTGTCTTTGTGAAGATGAGGTTTTTTTTATATAAAATGGAGTACTACTCAGTCATAAAGAATGAGAAACTAGGCACACATGTAGCTAATGGATGCACATTGAGGCCATACTCTTTAAGAGAAATAATTCGGACACACATGTAAATACATAATAGTTTCTCTGGTGTGAGAAACTGAAAGTATAAATAGGGATCAAAATGTATAACTGATAATGTGAAATAGGAAGAAATGTTCTAAAGTGGGAGAAGTGGGAGGGGTAGGGGAAAGGAAAGAAGGGAAAGGAAAAAATAGGAGAAAATGGAAACAAAGTCTTTGTAAATAGGGATGGGAGGAGAGGGTGAAGGAGGGCAGGGAGATGGAAATAACTAAGAAGCAAGATCTGTCATGTAAAGATACAAGATCCCAATAACGAATGTATGTCATCATACTGTATACCTAAAATGAACCAATAAACTGAATGAAAAAAAGTGTAAAAAATTGAATGGACCTTTCTTTACATATTATTGGAAAATAGTCATTGTGTTACTGGGCTGGGGGTCTTGTCCAGGTTCTTGATGTCCCAAAAAAGCACTGAGCAGGACACCTAAGAGTAGCAGAAAGGTCAAAGATGTATTTCAAGACAAGACACACTCCATGCCATGGGAGCAAGTTAGTGAGAGGAGCTTGTGGTACTGAGGGGCTTGGTTCTGGGGAGTTTAAGTCTTGGTATTTAAGCTATGATTGCCCATCTTGACTCAGCCTCTCCTCATGCTGTGGAGTTTCTGAGCTTTTATGGCCCTTGGTGGAACTGTCTTGGCATCCAAAGCAGGGGTGGGAGGATGTCAAGTCTGCATTATCGATGACCTAGTAATTAGGGTTGGGATTGGCCACAGGTTGTATAATACCACTGGGTCCATACCCAGAGACTTACTGCATATGAGCTAAGTTACCTGATTACTCTTTCCCATTGTGTTTAGATCTCAGCATATAGGCCCTGGGCTAATGTCTAACTCAGAGGAAGAATCTAAACCCAGAAAGCAGGCTCCCACGCAGGTGCTCTCTTTTGTCCCAGCTGTTTCTGTGGTTACCTTATGTCTCAGATCTAGCCCCAAAAGCAGGTTTCAAGGTAGGCTGGCCATCCGTTCCTTCTCCAGCCTTTTCCTTAGCTAGCTCCTTGCTTTCCTTGAGTGCCAGAGCATCTGAATGTGGGTATTTCAGCAAAGTATGCAGAGACCATGTAGAAAAATACATTTAACATTTGCCAATCTAGTTTATTGATTAATCCTTAGAAAAGTAAAAAACACACTTTACCACTGATGTTTGATGGGTATTATAATATGAATCCTAAAGAATTATTTAGGTTTTAAAGCAGAGTATATTTGATAAAAATCCTTATCATTTACTTTAGGAGACTCAATTGGGGGGGGGACCCACTTTCTTTATCCAAAAGTCAATTTTACATTTGTTAGTGAAAGAAAAGGAATTGTTGCTAGTTTTAAACACTGATCGCTTCCTTAACTGCACATAAAGCAGATTATCAAAATGTAGGTGAATGGTGAGAAGTCAATGGAGCAAAAACAATAAATATCCATCCATTTGCTGTCACTTACTTGTGCTATGGCTCCTTAATGTAACTGACATGAAAATGAAGAGGTCACATTCAAGGGATCTTGGCTAGGAATTATGGGTAGCAATTTCAAGAATGAAAATCTGATTTAAAAACATATTCCTGAAAGCATTCTCACAATCCTCTTTGAAAATTAAAAAAAAGTATTTTATTTGGAAGTTCCATACAAATTGAATATTTATTATCTTTCCATTTTTTTTGGTACTTTTGTTACATAAAGAAAATGTGATTTTTTTTTTAATCAAGGTCCATATAAGACATCTCCCAAGTCCCTCAACTTTACTCCAATGAGCCACATAAACATAATCATTTTCTGTGTGACACTGACAGGAAGTCTGAGAAATCCTGTGTGTAGCTTGGCAGTGTTGAATATAGAATTATTCAGATTATATGTAGTATATTTATTGAGGCTTAAGATACCCTCATCCAAAAATAGTGAGAATGAACCACAAAAACTAAAATAGATTTACAGAATATCTATCTTTACAAAATTGTTTTAAGAGTTCCAGAATTTTTAAAGTTAAAACAGAAAACTGAAGAACTCCTAAAGTAAACAAAGTGATCAAAAATGATAAACTTCAACCTCATGCCATAATTGTAATTTATCATTACCTTAAGGAAATATCAGGTATTAAAAGCCAAATGACTACTCCATATACTAATGTGAATTAGTTATTTTAAAGAAATGGTTATATTGAGGAATTGGTCAATTTCTCTCCCTTTTCTTCTGTTCTTCTCTTGCTATTTTCCCCGGAAACATGTTTGCTCAGATAAACCAAAAAGGACATTTATTTTTCCACCATGTCCTCTAGGGGTCTCAAGACCCATAAGGGATTGCCCATAGAATCCAAGAGCAAGCACACTCTTGTCTTAGGAAAGAAACGCACTACAGGGTCCCCAACCATCCACTAGGAGTGACACCAGACTGTGAAGTCCTCAGAGATAGGCACCAAGACAGAACATCCTGGGTTTTTTCCCCCAAATATGTCTCATTACATTCAGTACCCAGTCATGCAGTATATCCTTCCAGAAAATATGAAGGTGACATACTCACAGTAAGAGTAAGCAGCAAATAATTCCTTTGGGGGGCAGGGGAGGAAAAAGAGAGGAAAGGCATGTACCATGTAGACTGCAATGATAATAAAAGCCTAATACCCAATGCATTGAGATATTTGGTTTACATTAAAAAATATTTGAAACAAAATATCTCAAGCCAGTAAGAGTGGTTGGAATATAAGAAATTTTTACAATAGTAATAGCAATAATAATTATTGCTATTGTAATTAAACTCTATCATACTATCTTTATAATAAGGGATACCACAGGCAGTCTATCTCCAGATCTTTTGAAACCTTAATAAATACATAGTTTGTAGAAAACATAACCTTATTGAAATGTCCCTTATACTTAATTAAAAGCTAAAATTAAAACTTTAGTCGACATAGCAGCTTCTAAGTCATCAAAAACATGTATTAAATTCTATACTCTCTTTGGTTATCTTCCTTAATTCCAATCCTGACAAAAATAAGTGAATTCAAGACATAAACATCAGATATGTTGTATCTGACCAGAAATTATAGTTTTACTAAGTATATTAAAAATGTCTACCATTATGTAAGAACTCTGAACTACTAACATAACTTTGAATTCAGGTACAACTTAAAAAACTAAACATTTAGGAAAGGCAATAATGAATAAGGTACACTTTACAATCAAAATCATGAGTTGTCCAATATGGTTTTGAAACTGTCAGTAAAAGATCAAAGGTAACACAAATACATTGCAAATAACATTTTGAAAGTAGCTTTAAAATATCACATGGAATTAAAATATTACAAATTACTAGTGGATTGAGTTATGCAAGAGTTATTTCAAACAACCAGAGGCATAGTAAGTACTCATATACAATATAATACAGATGTGTAGCAATTATAAATATATTATGCTAAAGAACTTTAATTTTTGCTAGTTAATAAAGAATCCCTTTAAGTCATTTTTTGGCATGGTGCTAATGGCTCTGTCAAGACTGCACACAGGGCGTTGCTTATTCACAAGTTCACAGCATGTAGCACTGAGTCTTTGAGTCGATACTCAGTTAAAATGTAGGCTTGTTCATATACTCTTCCAGGGTCTGGAAAAGAACAATGAATTAGAGCATTTTTCTCTCTTAAATCACATCCTTTTTCAAACTGTGAAATATTTTTCATTTTTTTATACTTTTTTTTTTTACTATGACTGAGGAAAGTTCTCAAAAGCATACATGGACATAATTATTCTAATCAAGAAAGGTGCTTCTCAGTTTGAGTGTCATTTGTTTGCACAACCATATGGCTGGGACTACATAATTTTCAGCTGAGGAAAAAAAGCTAAGCTTGGTCATAAAATGAATGCCTGATAAGGGAAATGCAAAAGCAAGAGCCGCCAGCGTGTCACTGTTGATTTAAGATAAATGTCCGCTAAAATGATCGTGGAGATCACATCCAGGCCCATGTACTGAAAAAACCTGAAGTGATCTTGTGTAACATATGTATTGTTTCCTATATTGTGCAGTACATCTTTATTATACTTACTGCAAGGCATAAAAGATAAAATTCTAAAAGAAATTTACAGAAGATAAAATCTAACTCTAAAAGATAAATTCTAAAGAATATCTGGCATGCGTTTGAAAAGGCTTTCCTCCAAAGTACACAAAAACTGTTTCTCTGTCCTATTCATCAGTCACCAAGTTTGCTAACAAGCCACAAGGCCATCATTTTCTTCCAGCACTTCTTTTGTATATGTCTGAAAAGTTTCACAACTATGAGACATTAGACAGTGATGGTGCAAGTCCTGTACTGTATAAAAGGATGGCCTTTCTCTTACACTGTCTCCTATCAGGGGCATGAGTGTTTGTATAGCACTACAGCTGCAGGTTGAATCAATAAGGGAGCTCAAAGGGACTACAAGTTATCCCTAGGTAACATCCTTCCTTTTCCACGTAAATCACCACCAGCAACTAGCAATCAAAGCTTAAGTGTTTTTAGGCTTAGACCCCAGTGTATGTGACTCCTTGGAACCTGCCAGGCAACACTGACACATCAGCTAAAGAGACCAAGGCCACTGGCTACGCAAACAGCCTATGGGATATCAGGGTTACAAATCAGTCTTTGCAAGTGCTTTTGCCTGCTCTCTTTAGAAGTCCTGGGCTCTACTGCTCAAAAGTCTTATACTCGGTCATCCACACTTCTAAAGCTCTGAACCCTCTAAACGAGCACTGCCCTGTACTTCCTCCTGAAGATGCCACCCATGTTTATAATCTACCTGGGGTAGCACGCTGGCAAGAGCCCACGTTAGCTATGAGGAGCTTGGAGCGCACGCCTTTAAAAAGAAACACAAAGTTACAGATACAAATTTAGGTGTAAAGCTTATTTAGAGTGAAAAAATAAATGAGAGATTACTAATATTTAAAAATATATATACCACAAAATCCAGAACAATGGTAGTTATTTTCATTCACTAAATGCTTCCTCCTCCTCTACAATATCTCATGTTCATGGTATGGCCTTTAACTTATCTTACTTTTGCAAATCTGACTAAAACGTAGAACTATCTAAGCACATTTGCCAGGGCTTTTGTGCAGCTTTGAAGAAGCCTGAGGTAGTCAGAGGCCCGGGTTAGGGACACCGCTTGCACCACCAGAGGGATCTGGTTGCGAAACTATACTGGCTGCCTAAGCCACGCATAAACCAGTAAGGTAAAATTGGTTATCTTCTTGAACTTGAAGGCTACAGAACAGACTTTTTAAAATTGGAACAAATTTGAGGAACTCTGTCCTCGCTTTCCCTAAAGGAAGTCTGCAGTGTGTATCTTGGGGCTCCTTCTGGATAGTGCTAGCACTGTAATGTTTCTTATGCATTCCGTGTTGCACACGTCACAACTTTCTATCGCATCGTGGCTTGGCTTAGCTGTTAACACGGTTTAAGCTTCGAAAGGTGACGGTGGTGGGGTGCATCAAGTAGGTACCCATGCATCCACACATTCATAAGAGTTTCTCTGCCTTGAGCTCCTGAGGTACTGCTTGACCATTGCTCGACATGCTTATTATATAAAATACAGTGGTCCCTCAAGTTACAACCAGCCTGACATACGAACAACTTGAGTTAATTAGGTTAATGGAAGACTCACTTGCCTCTTGATACCTATAGAGAGCGTACCAAGGTAAACATCCAGACCTCAGCTGTATTGACTTACAACCAACTTGAGTTACAGCCAGCCCTGGGGAACCAATGAAGTTCCTAAGGGTTCACTTTTTTTGCTGGCGGCTGCCTCCACTGGTGATTCTAGGAATTGCAACCTCTGTGGTACTCTCTTTTTCAATTTCTTTTTCCTTCAAACAACTATGTCATCATCCCCATTGTTGCTCCTCCCTCCCGAATAAGTCATCTCCAACCAATTAAACCATTTCTTCTTCCTTAATATCACCATCAAGCTCTGCTACACTCAGAATAAACCTTGAGCATTTTAAGATATTGACACTATGCTTCTTCATACTAAATATGTAAAGACAGCGTTTCGCCCCCCCCCCGTGAAATTTTTGTCAAGTACAGACTAAGGAAGTGTTCAGGGGCTACTTCATAGTTTACAGCTGTTTGAAAAGTGAACGTAATGTCACTCTTTAATGTACAGTAACTACAAAAGTGTGCTTTGATCCAAAGAACAAAAAATAAAGAAAGCAGCAATTTTCTTTTTCCTTTATACATTGATCATTTTCTTGTACTGATTCTAGACTTTCTAAGAAAACTAGATATGCATTCAGTTGTTCAATATGCTCCCCATGTTCTCTGACTTCTCTGAAGAAGGTACCAGAGCCCAAAAGGAAAACTGTAACACTTTCTCTGTTTGCTACATGCCTTTAATTCAACAAGAGCAACTTAAGGGCAGCCATGACATTCCCTGCTCAGAGAGGATGCAGGGCTAAATGCATAGTTCACTGAGACCCCTGTCAAGAGGTCCTCTCAATCCCCAGAGACACGAACCCCCAGGGGTGCTGAATTGTAAAAGAGTTCTCACCAGAAGTACCTGTTCCCCAGATTTCAGTGAAACTAGAAACACTAGAAACTAGATTCAGGGTAAGCTCTTTAACACTCTGTGTTCACCATTGTGGGGTTAGAGGTGGATTTTAAAATAAGGCAGGTGTGTTTTGGCCCCAAGTCAGGAAGCTTTAATTACTGGAGCACCGAAGACCCTGTGAAGTCTGCTTTCTCCCTACAAGATCTCACATTAAGGACCGGAAGATAGCATTAAATAACTTCAAATGGCAACACATTTTAAGAAACACTATTCTGTGGAATTTCCAAACCATTGATTTCTCTAGTGCCTTGTAAAATCTCCTTCCTGTAGCATTTGGAGAGATCCAAGTAAATATCATATATCACAGTTCAAATGCATTTTTTTATTTTGTTTTGTTGTGGGGTGGTTTTTTTTGGCGGCGGGGAGTACCCGGAATCACACTCAGGACCTTGAGTTTACAAGGCAGGTGGCAGAACCACTGAGCTAAATCCCTGGCCCTCAAATGCAATTTTTGAGGGAGAAAAACTCTAGTAATGAATGTGTTGGCCTTCTAATAGGCCCCCAAAGCTGCTTATGGAGTGCCACTTAAATAGATGTCTGTCTTACCATCCGCTCACCTGAGGATGAGTTCCAGCATGGGCAGGAGAAAACGATCAGCTCAAAGAGGTGCCAAAACAGTTGCTGGGAAATCATGCCTAATACTGTTTTATTAATTTAACTTTTTATTTCCAAACAGCAGGAAGATTTGCTTTAACACAAATTTTAAAAGGTACTTTATAATGCTCTGCCTCCTCTCAACTTGCTGTTATAAAAACAGAAAGATGGAAAGACCTAGCGATGCTGTGGGAGAAGCACCCAGTGGTGACAGAGCTGGGACCAAACCCAGAGTCCCAGACACACACCTGAGCTTGGGAGGACAGAGGGAACTAATGTAGGTTAAGTTCCTCCATTAGGTATGATGAAAATCCAAGGCTGCTCCTAAAAGAAAAGTCCATGACATTTTATGTAAGACTCACAGAGAGTCAAGAGCAGCACCAAAAGGATGATTCAGGGCCATTTATATCTCCGCAAGCAAGCCATGGTGTTCCCAATTTATTTCTGCAAACAAGAGCACACACAGCCTTCCCAGGAGGTAAAAGAATTTTTAATTAAAATGATAAATGCCATCTTCAATAAAAAAGCTCTAATATTCCCTGAAAATGAAATAACTATGTACTGCTATTCTCCTTTCCCAGGGCAGCACAGATATTCTACATCTCAGAAAATTACTTTTGCAAAAAATAGCACTAAGCATTTGATACATTTTTGACAGTGAGGTTATCTTCACATTAAAAGCTCAGCCATACAGGATGAGAAAAGGCTCAGGAACCCAAATGCCTGGTTTCAAATCTCTGCCCCATACCTACTAATTGAGCAGGTTATTTAACCTCTTCATCTCGGTTTGCTTATCTGTAAAATGGAGCAACAGTACTATTGACTTCTCAGAGTTGCTAAAAGAATTAAATAAGCTAGCACATGTAAATTGCTTAGAAATTGTATCTAGCACAAAGTACTCACGGACCTCCTGTAACATGTCAGACTCTTCAATGGCTTTAACAGCAGTTTTCTTAGATGTTTCCTGAACTTCTCCACCTATTATAAATTCATCAAGGATGAAATATGCCTTTTCAAAATTAAAGATAATATCCAGCTCGCAGACCTGGTAAGATAAAAACAAATATTTTTATGAACTTGTCAGAATATTAACAGAAACACTCACCCGTGCCTCTAGCTTATCTGGCAGTTGCACGCATGTAACGCATTAGAGCTAAAAGTATCTGTATTAGTCACTTTCCCATCGGTGGGATAAAATGTGCAACACCCATAACTTAAAAGAGGGTAGGTCTATTTGGGCATATGGTTTCAGAGGGTTCAGTTCATGGTTGTTTGTCTCCATAGCAGAAATCTGTGTTGGAAGAGCATGCAGAGGAAAGCGGCTCCACCCATGGCAGCCAGGAAGCAGAGAGGGAGAAAGGGGCCAGGGACAAACAGATGGCTTCCTGTTAAGGACCCCAGTTATTCATCACCTTCAACCAGGCCCCACCTCCTAACAACACATTCAGCTATGAACTCACCAATGGGTTAATTCACTGATGAGTATAGCACCCCTATGATCCAAAAACCTTCCCAAAGGTCTACCTCTGAATGCATGGGACTTCTGCGGGAAGAGTTTAAATCTAAACCATAACAGCATCAGAAATTACTTTCAGGACAGAAAAATAAAACCAGGGAATCCAAGCCTTTAGTCAAGTAAAAGTGCATTCTATTAAAGTACAGCAGGTCCTTAGGTAATAATGTTTTATATCATCAGAAGATATCTGAGGCTCCATAGAGCCACAAGGTTGCTACATCCTGCGTCCATCAGCACAGAGGAACGCTGGCCCCAGCCACTTTGCAGGCACTTCTGCCCTCTGGTCTGGAATTCCCCACTCTTTGCTTTCAAGTTCACTCAGAAGTCCACCCTTTGGAAGCAAATCAGCTCAACTGTGCTAATTTTTCTCAAAATTATACCATTTGTAAATGGTTCTTAGAGTGTCATCAGCAACTCCTTAAAACACACACTGTGACCTTTGTCTCCAGTTGTCCAAAGGGTCAGACCCAAGAGTCCACATCTTTACAGATTCCCATATAACACCGACACCTGGGTCAGTGGTCAAGAATGACTGTCACAGGTCACCGCCCCAGGCACAACCTAATAGACGGTGCTCTGTCAGTGTAGCACGTGGCAAAGCCACTCTCCCTCTTCCAAACAAGGCTCATTTCCAGTGCCTCCAGCAGACAGTTCTTCGGGTGCTATCCATGCTGTCTTCCTCCTCTCTTATGCCTCAGCAACTCAAGGACACCTGGCTTTCCCTTTCCGTCCATATCCAACCTGTCCACTGGAAGCTGCTGTCTTTGAGTTGGCTCTCTGAAACTCTCCAGCTCCCTCTCAGGAGCCTTTGACACCACCCACAGGTCTGTTTCTTGAAAATAACTTCTCCCTTGTGCCCTGACCTTAGCAATAGTGTTTAATGCCTATTCTTCTCTTCACCATAAGATGATCCCGTCTCAGGCTCTTTGGATGCTTTTTCTCCCCCTCACTCCTACCCTGCATACTTTTAAGAAGAATTATGGAGTGCGGGGGACAGATGAGTCAGCAGAACAGACCACATCTCTGCCTCATTCTGGCCACCATCTTCTCCTTAAATACTGGCGTTCTTCATCACAGCCTTTTCAGCAATACACAGAATTCTCCCAGACCATCTCATTGACTCTCACAGCTTCATCTATTACTCGGGAGCTCAATAAACCTAGACGTCTACCCCTGCTCTCCACCTGGGCATGAGCCCAGTATTTTCCCCTGTTGACACCTCTACCTGGATATCCCTAAATCCATCCCACAAAGTCCCATACAGATCTCGAGCTGATTCTTTTTCCTCCCACCCCTATTTTGCTTAGTGGCTGTGACCTCTTTCTAGTCACCCAATTTACTTAATTCCCACAGCTCATCTTATTTTCTCTCTCCCCTTAGCCCTCTCCCTCCCTTGGTCTTGCCCACTAGATTTGACCACAAAGTCCTACTAATTCCATCACCTCAATAAATCTCTAACCCTTTCTCTCTTCTCTGGTCCACAGCTGCTGAGGCTGGCAACACCGCTTCCTGGGGCCACTGTGATGACCTCTAGCAGAGACTGTGCCAGCTCAAGGCCGTCAATCACACACTTGCCTAACCTGCTGATCTTCCTCTCCTGAGTGAGGCCTTATGTTCATGACAAAGTTTAATTCCTCAGCATTGCACAGAGGAATCTGAACAACCCTGGGCCAGGTCCTGATCTCTGATTTCCTGTGCTAGCATTCATCCCACACTATAACCACACGCCAGGAACTCACTGTGTCTTTTTAGGGCTTCACCTTGGCACATTCCAGTAAATCTTGGGATGTTTCCCCAAATGCCCTCGCCTTTATTTACCTACTGGCAAAACCAAGCTCACAGTTCAAAGCCAAATTCAGAAGTCAGGGACACAGTGATTCTCCACATCCTCTTTGCCCCATTCAGATTTCGTATCATTTCCTCCAGGTTCTCACATCTTCTGTGCTCTGCTATGCACTAACCTATGGGCCACTAAGCACCCCCTGAATTCTGAGCTCCGGGCAGCGACCTTATCTTAGTCACCTTTGTATCCCTGGCACCTGGCACATGGCAGGGTGCAATGATGAGGAATATGATGCTGCACAGGAAGTGAGTGAGTTGGCCGCCATATGAGCTGTTTCTATTCTTCTGGGAACTGAGAATCTCCCAGAAAATTCTCTGATCCTAGTGAATGCTATAACTTCATACAAAATTGGTGTCAATATTTTAGCAAATTGCTCCATATATTTAGGATTCAGGTCAATAAACCTGTAGCCTCCACAGCATGGAACGTGATTCATGTTGACAGATCTAATTGAATCTAGAAGCATGTGGACAAATGAAAGCAGTACCATTGTAATAAGTGGCCAGCTCAGAAAAACTCGTCTGACTCATTGGCAAAGGAAGCAGTCTTTTCAGTCACTTACAAAACAGTGTTAAATCAACAATAAACAGATAGACAGGTATGTAGGAAGATAAACAGAGAGATAGACAGCTAGTAGCCTCTCCTCCTTCATAAGGATCTCTATATACGTTCACACATAAAAACATGCACATGCACACACACACACATATGGGGCTGATTTTAAAATTTAGAAAATCTACTCACTAGGATTTGGCACAATAACTTAGGACTTCCCAGCCCATTAAATTTCCTTTTTTAGAACAACTTTCAAAGATGGCATAATAAGAGGCATGTCCTTAGCTTATGGATGCTTCCTTTTACTCCTCCCTCCACAAATTTGAGCGATTGTGGGAACAAAGCTTGCCAAACGAAAATGTGGAGAGATCAGAACACAGCGTGGGCCACGCACCACTGTAAACAAGGCTAAGATCACAGCGACAGGCTGGGGAAAATGGTTGGAACACATAGGAGTGTAGATGGAGGAAAAGGAGGTGATACCTATGATACAGAAAGAATTCTTCCAAATCTCTAAGATAAACATCACAGTAGGAAAAACAAATGAAAGCTATTAGAAAACAGCTCACAGACAAGGCATGAACGGAAAATGGCCAATATACATCTAGTAAAATGTACAGCTCCATTAATGATCAGAGAAGTGAAAATCTAATTGATGTTCATCTGAAAATTAAAAGATGCCATCTATGCCTGGTGATGGCATGGACAAATATGTATTCACACTCACTGTTAGTAGAATTTATAAATTTTATAGAATATTTTGGAGGGTTAAATTGATTTATCAGTTTTAAATGTAAATGTTTGGGCCGGGGATTTAGCTCAATGGTTTGGTGGCCTGCCTTGCAAGCACAAGGACCCGAGTTCAATCCCCAGTACCAAAAAAAAAAAAAAAAAAAAAAAACCAATAAATGTAAATGTTTGACCCAACAATACCACAAGGAATTTATTCTCATGCTATACTCGAATTAGTACACAACAATATGCAGTATATGAATAACAAAAAGTTCAGAGCATCACTTATAATAATAATTGGAGACAAGCCAAAGTGCATGCATAGGAAACACTTTGGGGGAAAGTGAGAGTACTACAGATTGAACCTAGGTCCTTTGTACTGAGCTACATCCTCAACCCTTTTGTTAAATTTCATCCTGAGACAGGGTCTAAGCAGACCCTATAGAATTGTTTAAATAAAGTTTATATACTGGCAAAAATGCATGGGAGGGGCTGGGGATTTGGCTCAGTGTTTCTGCCACCTGCCCTCTAGCGCAAGGGCCTAAGTTCAATCCCTGGTACCCACCCTGCAAAAAAAGTACAGGAATTCTACAAAATTTGGGAAGAAAGAAAATTTACATGCACAGCTGTAGAAAGAGCTTCAAAATAGATGTGTGGGCAAAATAAAAAAGTTACTGAATAATATGCATTATACAATCCCATTTAAGTTTTTAAAAAACTATATAGATCAAGAAGGCTATGAAAAAATTGCATTATTTTTAAATTTTCAATAATATAACTAAATAAAAAGAAATCACAGATTAGACATCCATGCACATGAAAGCAAGTAGAAGTAAGCAGTTACCAGAGATAAGGAGAGGCAGGGGTCAGGAGTTATAGTAGTGAGAGCAGAGGAAACTCAGATTTCAAGCTGAGTGCAGACTAGGAGTCCAAGACAGACAGGAGCCTCGTTAGTACAAACCAGCAATCAGAGTCCTATAGTGTGTGCCTGACAGATGCTAATGCAAAATCTCTTTTTACTCCCTATGGTGAGCAGAAACCATTTGCAGGCCTGTGGCATCTTCCAGCAGCCATGGGGCAATTAGCCTATTACAACTAGCTTCAAGGGCTACAAATGAGGTACAGGGGGTTGCACAATTAGATACACACATGTGCTATTCAGTTACTATCTTAGATCATTAAGAGAAACTGTGGTGTGAATTCCAGTGGCATCATAGGCATTGTTACAAACAAGCAAATATTTCATTTACAACAACTCCAAAGTGCTACTCCATGTTTACTCTTTGAGTCTAACTCCGTCTGAGAATAAGAAAAGATAATTCCCCAGAAGAACTGCAGGCAACATTGAGGTTTCTTCAGCTACTGCTTAATTATTCATATCCTCTAAATTCCACTTTAAGGTCCTTTCCCAGAAATAAGAACTTTGCCCTTGATGCTCAAGAGATCTTATTCAATCTAATAATGTAAATACCTGCGACTTCCTCCTCCATGTGCCATGTTTATAAACACAGTGCCTTTTCCTGTGTATCTAGAATCTGGAATATAGCTTACAAAGCATCTAGCCTTGTGTTTCACTGCATTGTGGCCTGAGATATAGCAAAACAAGCTGCAATGAGATTATTTTTGGCATTTCACCAACTAAATCTTTTTGGTTAGTCTAAAAAGCATCTGCCCTTAACTGAATTCGTTCTAAATATAAAAGTTTCAAATCATATGCAGGAAATGCATCAGATAATAAAAAATTACATAAACACTCTAAAGTTGTATATAAAATAAAAAGAATTGTTATGCAACACACAATATGGCAATGACCAGTTCATAAAATTTTGCTATTTACTCTCTCTTCGACCCATGTATCAACCCCATGAGGTTAGCAAAGCAAATATTTCTATTAACCTTTTTTGAGTGTCATTCTTCTCATCTATAAAATGGAGGTAGACAAGAGGTCCCAAGTTATGGGTCTGATCAGTGGGCAGGCTGACTGCAGGATGTGGCAGGACACATGGTGCTCCTTCTCTTACAGGGGAAAAGCAGCCCATATCAACTCTGAAGACTCCCTGGGACAGTACCATCCACCCACTCTGAGTGCATAAGTAAAAATTCATACTATACATAGTTTGTAATGGAAAATAAGGCAGGTATCTTAAATCCTCAGATTGGTCCTTATCTGCTGTGAGACTGAGAGGCATTTCCTCTTAGCCAATATAAATTGGGGTTAATGTTACTCACTGAAGATTGAAAGATTAACCAGTTAATCCTTATAAATCTCCTTGGAATTGAAAAGTGCTAAACAAAATACATATCAAATTAGTAACCAGAGATTTTGATTTATCTGTCTTCAAAAGATAGTATTTTCCAGAGGTAGAAGAAAAGCTCAGTACAAAGTTTTCCTAAGGAAACCTTTGGTATTAGCACAAGAGAAAAAGAAAACCAAAGAGAAATCCATTATTCCTGAGATAACATCGATGTGCATCACACTGGAAGCCTTTGCTCATCTCTGCTAATTAATAAGAATTGAACACCTACGGGGCATAGAGCCTTGAAGTGTTCTTAGCTGCTCTTAGCTTAATGAAAGAGTCATTGAATTTTTTAGTAAATTAAATCGTGGTTCATGACAAAGACAGAGTTCTAAAGGTACACCAGAACAGGATGGAACATTAATGCTGGAGAAATAGGAATTCATTCTGAGTCTGCGAGCTTCCATATTGGTGAAGGTTATTCAAATCCTCTCAAGAAGTAAGGTCCCCTGAGATATGTGACTGAACTTAGGTTAGACATCTTGAAATCAACATTCAGCCTCAATTCCTGTTTTCACATTTTTTTAAATATAGGAAAACAGAACAGGCCAAACCAGCATGTAGAAATGAGGGGGGAAAGGCAAGTTAGGGGAAGCTTGGACATCACAAAACCCCTCCTAGGTCCGGGATGTAGCTCAGTGGTTCTACTGCATGCCTTACAAGTGCAAGGTCCTGAGTTTGATCCCAGGTACAAAACAAAAACAAATAACCTCTAGGCCCTTGCAAAAGGCTATATCTGCAGTTTAAGAAAGGTACCAAAATATTAGAATCCATTTCAATGAATGAAAGCATTAATTAAATATTACATGTGAAAATATATGCTACTATGTATTTTCAAATTACTTTAGAAAAACCTGGTGAAGGAGGAAAAAGAGAAAGGAAAGATGACATAACTATCTTATCATTTCTATATATTAACTAACAACTGAAATCCCTGCAGCAGCATTTTAGGGCTTATATTATCATCTACAAGGAAAAAAGGCAGAAGGAAGAAGAGAAAATTCCCTTTTTTTTTTTTTTTTTTT
>NW_022900928.1:123183186-123240240 GCF_012274545.1 Fukomys damarensis
TTTCTTTTTTTTTTTTTAAAAAAAACTCCCTTTTTTTTTTTTTTTTTTTGAGACAGGGTCTCACTATGTAGCTGGCCTCAGACTCATGGTGATCCTCCTGCCTCAGCCTCCCCTGTGCTGTGATTACAGGCATGCGCCACCACACCCAGCAAGAAAATTCTTTATAAATTCTCCCAGTGCTCTTCCTTATGAAAACTGTTGGAACAAGTCTGACAAAACCACAACCAACCCTTCCAAGTCCGTTCCTTCTGTTGCGGTGACACAAAAACTTCTTCTGAAGGCAAATTCTCCTAATACTTGATAAAATTTCACTTGAAAGCAAATTCACTTGATTAAAAATAAAATACCTTCAGTGAAAAAGGGAAATGACCAGAGAATACTGCTGAGAGGGAAATTATTTTGCAAATCCAAGGACTTATTTCTTGAAATGAAATGAATTCAATATTTCCAGAGTACCTTCTAAAATCTCACCCAAAACAGATTATAAGTGGTAGGGGAAAGAAACAAGTAAGGTGTAAGTACAATCTCAGAGACTCACACCTTGCAGCTCGATGTCAGTTAGGGACATCACTCACTGCCTAAGTTTTGGGGCACAGGCTATCATGGTCTACAAAGGGCAAAACAGGGTTGGAGGCACAGTCTGGGACCAGTGTTTTGAAAGCTTAAATGTCAACCTAGGAGGTTTGAATTTTATGCATGATAGGTGATCAAACGTGACTGTGAGGAAATGCCACACCGAGATCTACAACTTGTCAGAAAGACAGCAACTAACAGGCCAAAAGGAGCCACAGAAAGAGTTTGCTGGCAGAAAGGCCAAATATGAAAGTTTTAATGAGACCCAAAACTGAAAACCCACATAAGTCTATACTAATAATAGCAGAAAGAAGGAGCTGAGTTTTAGTCCAATCTGAATACACAAAGGTAGACTCTAGTAGTGGGATGAGAAAGACAAATGAAACTGTGTCCTTTTGCACAGGAGGATCCTGCAACATAGTAAATTGCAACAGGATGCATCAGATTTCCAAAACTTGAGTCTGGTTGTTGACCATGAGAAGCTCAGTGAAGATGGTCACTGGGGAAGAGAGGAGCCATCTGGCGAGTGGTTTCCGGGAGAGTCAGTAGTCACACCAGGAGGGGAGGGGGCGAAGTCGGGTATTTTAAAAGTGAGAGGAGGAAGGGAGCTCCGTGGAAGAAAGCAAGGAGGAACCTTCAGATTCATGGGACAGGAACCTGTGATGATCAGTGTCACAGCAAAGCAAAGAGGAGAGTACTTTTAAAAAGCACTGCAAGGATGAGCAAGGATGCTGTGCTGGAAAGAAAATGTAAGACATATCAGTGGTGTGGATCATTAGGGAAGACTCAGTGGTGATGTTGTGATCTCCATGTTCTGGAGACCAAGGCAGCTATAATATATTATTGGGGTACAATGTGGAAGACAGTGCAAAAAAGATTATGGAATAGCAATGGGAAGGGATATGATTTGGGGATTTTGTCTGGTATTTTTTTCCTTGTATATTAATAATATTAAAGAATATTTAGCTTAGCAAAAAAAACAGAGAAGAGATAAAAAAATTCAAAATAGGAAAGAGATGACAGGGCCAGGGATTTAGCTCAGTGCTTCTGCCACCTGCCTCGCAAGTGCAAGGACCTGAGTTTGATCCCCGGTACCAAAAAAAAGAAAAAAGAAAAGAGATGACAAAGCTAGTGAAGAATAAAAGGTAACGAAGAAATCCTCCATATTCTGATCGAAGATGGATTCCCATCATCATTGGTGCAAATGCAATTCATACTTTAGACTCAGAGAGAGAAGGAACCGAGAGAGAGAACTGAAGAGCTGAGATGAAGACTGTGACTGATCCTAATAGACCAGAAGGACACTTACATTTCCAAAGTATTTGTCCAGCAACTCCACATAACGATGCACAATTTCTAGTGTCAAGAGCTCATTGTCTTGATTTTCTACTGCACAGCAAAAATATAAACTAGCATACCTTGAAAAGAAAAACATAAAGAAAGCAAACAGGATAAGACATTAAACAACCCACAGACGGGTTTTCCCGATGAATATGCAAAGCCACCGCCTCTTCTCCAGATTCTCCCATCCAAGAATGAAATCATCATTCTACACATCAAAATATCCTCCCCAAATATAAAACAATACAGAGAAATATTATGGTAGATGGGTCACTTCTGTTAATTACATGCAATGCTGTCAACAAAATTTTACCTTGAAAAAAAATCTATGATCAGGCAGTCAGTATCCTCTGGCCCATGGTAATCAAGAGTTCATTCATGCCTCTTTCCAGCTTATAAAGCGGCCTTTGTAAAATCTGAGCCCCTGAAGGAGGCTCTCAGTAGCTGGTGCTGCCCACCTTTTGCTCTGCCTTCTAAGGTGCCACCTACACTCACTGGATCAAGCTCGAAGGTTGGACCCAGCAGGGGCAGCGTGCCCAGGTGCCTGGTGGTAACTCCCTCCATCAGTGTCCGTTGCTGAGTACACCTCTGTTTTTTCCCGTGGAGTTTTATGAAAATCCTCTGCAAGGATATTTCCAGTATGTCTTTTCTTCCTACAAGCTGCGGTATGATGCTACATGCAGGGTCAGGCTGGTCCCGGCTGAGGCATCAATTACCTGGGTCTTTCTGGGCAAATCTCTCAGGCCTCAATTTTCTCATTTCTAAACTGAAGTTCCTTTCTAGTATGGTCTTACCATGTCAAGCAGGTACAATAAAAAGAATATGCAGGCTTTAAAGCCAGAAAGATCTAGATTTGATCCTGACTCTACTAATTACAACTCAGTTACTGTGACTGGGGACTCATTACCTAAACTCTGGGTCCTCAGTTTACCACAAATATGAATAAGTACAATAAAAGCTGCCCAGTGAACAAAGGCTCCATCTTTCTATCCACTAACTTAATATTTTTCTGCAGCATTTGTGGCTAACTGAAAAGATTTCATCTGTTAACTTAACAAGTAAGTGCTCTGTAAGAGCAGGAATGTTATATATCTTGTTCACTGCTGTACCCAGATAGGAAGACAATGTCAGGAATGTATTCAGTGCTCATACAATATTTCTTGAATGTATGTCTGCATTATCAAAATATATCTTACATATTTAGAATCTGCCCTAACACACTGAAGTCATTTCAGTAAATGAGAGCCCTTTACTAGTTTGTCTCCTGGTACACATATTGGGGCCCAGGCTCCAAAGACTGCAGGATATGCTAGAATTGATCCTGCGATCTAAAAATGTTTGGGATTAGAACAAACCAAAGCAATAATGACAACTCCCGTTCTCATAAAGTTACTCACACCTTTTATAAACAAGTTTCAGCTCCTTCCAGTCAATAAAACTGCTTGTCCTGTAACCCCGAGAGAGAATAATCTGAATAATTTCCCGGGTGATCTTTTTTCTCTCTTTGTCAGGGACGGTGGTGTACCATTTCTGAAGCCGCAATTTCCCTTGTCGACTGAAGAGCAGTATGAATTGTATCTAGAACAAATAGAGGAGGACAGCAAAAATACATGGTCAGACAATCACTCTGCCCAGACATGGACGTTCAGTGTCTCTGCGCACACAGAAATGCCAAGTCTGAACAAATGAGAAAACACCGATCAGCCTGAGAACCATGCATCTGATAAATTATATTTAATCCAGCAGAGAGGGGGGAAAAATAAAGAAATGTGCTCATCATAAATATATCTTTCTTTTATTATAGAAGATACTTTTTAAGTTTGAATTCCTTTTAAGAGTTGTAAACTTATTAAAGGATAAAAATATATCAAGGAGGGGGAGGGAATTTAGCTCAGTGGTTCTACCACCTGCCTCATAAGCACAAGGACCCAAGTTTGATTTCTGGTACCAAAAAATTTAAAAAATTATATCTATATCTATATCTATCTATATCTATATAGATATAGATATAGATATAGATATAGATATAGATATCAAGGAAATAGTAATACACTGAAGAAAAGATCAAATTCTTCTTTTGCAAGGAGAGGAGAGGAGAGGAGTAAAGTAGAAGGATTTGCTTTATAAATTTGAGCTGGGCTTGAAGAAGCATGTAGTAATCCTACCACTCTGGGAGCCTGAGGTAGGAAGATCACAAAAGTTCAAGCCCAGCCTGGGCAATTTAGTGAGAACCTGTCTCAAATTTAAAAAAAAAAAAAAATTAAGAGAGGCTAAAGATTTAGTTCAATGTAAAGGCCTTGGGTTCAATCCCTGGTACAAAACAAAACAAACAAAAATACAACCTCGTTTCATATCACAACTAGAGAAATGGAATGAATACAGAAATGAAGAAAAGAAGGAATGAAAGTAAGAATGAAGGGAAAAGAAAGAGAAGGCAAGAAAGGGTTCTAATCTGTCTTAAATGTAAGCTGTTTATTCATTCTCTTAGTGGGTTACTTGCCTTAAAATCAACCATCTCAAATTCCAACTGTCTTTCACATGGCAGAGTATTAACAATTTAGAAGGTGTGCTGACTACACTAAGAACTAACCTGATTGTATTTTCAAATAAGTTTCAAAATATCTTTGAAGATTCAGATTTAAATAAATTGCAAAAGTTTCAATGAAAAGAAGACCTTGTAACATCCAGAAATTTACTTTGGTTCCTTGAAGGTATGGTAGGTTTTATTTTCAGGAATTGTCAAATGACCTGATGTTCATTTTATGAGAGATTTAAGTTTTCTCAACCCATAGTATTAGAAGGTCAAGCTTTAAAAATCACAACTTAAGTCATAATCATAATGAAAAATCACAAAATCATTCATTAAAATCAGACATTTTAAATTTAATCATAATCATAATCTCGTCCAGTTTTTCTTTTTTGAAAAATACAGATAACTGTGTCATGAAGAAAAATACATACTGAAAATAAAAAGTAAATACCTTAAACAATGTTTTACAAACATAATATTCAGCTCTTTATTGAAGAGGTTTAGCTCTGAATGTCATAAGAGCCATGACAACTCATGAGGTGGTAACATTTGAAAGGCAGATGAAACGCAGCTCTTCAGCCAGGGGTCTCCCCCCACCCCAACTACAGAATTGGCAATCTTCTTAATAGCTAACCTTCTGACTTAGAAAGGAGACATCTGTTCCAGCAAGGATATGAGAACCAAGACCACATGGGTGATGAGAAACCAAGTTTAAATTCCCCACTCATTCAGCAGCTTTAAGAAAAATCACCCTCAGTCTGGAATTTTAAATTCCAACACAGCATTTTCTTAAAGACTCAATTCACTATCAGCATGGGAATAAATAAGTCAGTAAGGGAGCACAGTTACAATTTCCTAGGAATCATACCGAGAAGGGTATTTTTGCTTGCTTCCAAAAAGAGATGCCATGAGGATAGGCATCATTCTATGGTTATAAGATCAAAAACCTCAGAATCCTGAGAGTAAGGCTCAGTTTGGATCACTGCAAAAGATGCAAAGAATCCATCAGCTAGGAAATGGTCATATTCTTACTAGAGAAATGAAGACCACACATTTGCTAGGTGTTCTCTTTCACTGCCTATATGACATATTTTTTTCACTCCTGTCTAACCTAAATATCTTCTGGTCTCCTGACCCAGCCACCATCACTCAAGGACCGGGAAGGTAGTACCCCCATAAGTCCCCCCACCCCCCGCACTCTCAGACCTCCTGACGGTGCCAGTCTTTGGACCCACTCTGCAGAGGCAGAGGTGGTCATCAAGGGTATTTTTCTGAGTTCCCAACTTTGAACATCTTTAAAGAAAGGGTGTGGGAAATCTGTAATAGAATGTTGTGAAGTTCAACCATTCAGAGGGTTGGGGAACTCAATCTGGGCCTTGCAGACAGAGGTCAGTCAGCGTCATAGGGTTCAGTCATCAGCTAACTGAGACCAGGGGACTTGCATCCTCTCTCTGTCTGAGCCATTAAATGGCAAATACGCTATACTGAAATATTGTTCACTGAAGACATGTTCTGGACTGCTTCTTGACTTCAATTTAATTAGAATGATTTAAGGGTGATAGACTAGTGACTACCACAGGTGGTCAGTGTCCAAGTTGTACTTGATCTTAATGTGTTGCTGATTGTATCAGTTGGGATAAAGCATTGCGGTTGATGTGATGAACTGTTTCTCTGATGTTATGAAGATGAGAATGTCTGTGGGTCATTAGAGACACAGAAGCTAGGGTACAAATATATCAGGAAGATTTGGGTGATAATCCAGAGATTAAACCAAGGACAGTCCGACAACAAAAATTAAAATGAGAAAACACTTAAGCAAGACACAAGGACAGACTTCCAGTTCACCAATGGCAAACAGTAGGGCAAATGAGGATGAAAAGTCTGATAGTGAACCACCAGGACACCCTGAACTCAAAGCACAGGAAGTAACAAAACAGATCAATCAGGCTCTAGAAAAATTCAAAACAGAAATAATTTCCCAGATAACCACAGAGATAGTGAGCAAAATGGAAGTCAGGATTCAAGACTCTAGAGCAGAAACTGACAAAAAAATAGATGATATCAGGACCATGATAGAAGCCATGAAGGCCCAGCATAAGAAAGAAATAGAAAAAATAAACACCCAACATAGGAAATAAATGGTATCCATAAAACAGATTCAAACAGATATCCAGGAGATTGAACACTCCATAGAAAATGTACGCAACAGAATAAAAGAATGCAAAGATAGACTCTCAGATATAGAAGATAAGATTGCAGTCAGTGACCATGAAAAGAGAGGTCTCTTAAAAACAGTAAGGGATCATGAGAAATCTATCCAACAACTCCTAGATGATGCAAAGAAGAATAACATAAGACTGATAGAAATACATGAAGTAGCAGGAGAAAATACAAATGACTTTAAAAAGCTGTTTGCAGAATTAATGACAGAAAACTTCCCAAACAGAGGGGAAGAATTTGACATTCAGATAACTGAGGCATATAGGACCCCAACTAGCTACAATCAAAAAAAATCTACATCTAGACATATAATAATCAAGATCCCAGAAACCCAACAGAAGAACAAAATACTACAAGCAGTAAGAGAAAAGAAACAAATCACATATAAAGGAAAGCCCAGGGGGTGGAGGGAGGGCAGGGACAAGGGGAAAAATGAGAATCAAGACCTATTATGTAAAGGTACAGAATCCCAATGATGAAGGTAATTGTATTGTATACCTAGATTGTACCAATAACCTCAATAAAGAGAAAAAAAAATACAGGAAAGCCCATCAGAATCAAAGCAGACTTTTCAACACAAACCCATGGGGCAAGGAGAGCCTGGAATGAGACTTCAAGTACTAAAAGAGAACAACCTCCAACCTAGACTGATGTATCCTGCAAAACTCTCTTTCAAAATACATGGGAAAATAAGACACTTCCAAGACAAAGAACATCTGAGAAACTACATGAATACCAAACCAGCACTACAAGCAATTCTAAACAAGATCCTAGAAAAAGACAATGAAGGCAACAACACCATGAGGCCCAACAGAGCAAATCAAATAGGCAAGGCAAGAAATTAAAAGGAGAAGGTGAAAAAGTAAAAAGAGTCAACAAAAGGCCAATAACATGTCAATAATAAGTCAGTACATATCAGTTATAACCAGCAATGTCAATGGCCTCAACTCACCAATCAAGAGAAATAGACTGGCAAAATGGAATAAGAAGCAAAATCCAACAATATGTTGTATACAAGAAACACACCTAGTGCAAAAAGAAGCCCATAGACTGAAAGTGAAAAGATAGAAAACAATTCTCCATGTGACAGGAGCCCAGAAAAAAACAGGGGTAGCAATCTTATTTGCAGACAAAGTAAATTTCAAACCAAAACTGAATCTAGTATTATTGATGTAGGACAGTACTGTATCATACCTCTATGAATGTAAAATATCTAGTACCTGCTTTATGATACATAGTAGGGACCATGCTTTATCAGAACTACATTTAATGATATTACTCTAGAATTTTCTCTTTCCAAATGATGATTAAGATGCTAATAAAAAAAATGGTGTCAGGTACAACAGCAACAGAACTTTGCTGTTTTCTGGATATTATTCTTTTCTTTGTTTTTTTTTTTTTTATGGAATGTGCTGAATGTCTATAATTTTGTTCAGATGACTGCAGAACCTGGAAAAGCTGTTGCTGCTATTGATGCATAACATACTGCTATTATTGGTCTTTTTATATAAATATAAATATATATAAATTCACACATATATATATAAATTGAATTTTGGGAAACTTTAACAGTGCTGCCAATTTTGGAAAAAGTCATCCCAATTTACTGTGTTGAGTTGGCATTGTACAGAAATGGACAGACATATTGGTCTAGAAATGTTAATTTTTTTAGTTTTATTTTTTATTTTTTTTCCATGTATACAGGGGTAACACATCATACTAAATATGTAAGGTCATATCTACATGGGTTTGACTACAGAAACTAATAAAGTATTCTCTAAATAATGAAAAAAAGAATAAGATAAGACTATAAGAGCAAGAAGCAATTTAAATATGTTCGGGGACCATTTTCATCTCCAGAATTAAGGATTATTTTAATGTTATATCATTGCCTTTTCTCTTTTACTTTCCTTTTTAGTTTTATTTTAGGATTCCCTATTTTTAATGTTCATACAGATATTTATTTAACTGAAATACCGAATAGTTTCTTTGGTGTGAAAAACTATAATAGTACACAGGATCCTAATGAGATAATTAATAATGTGAAATAGGAAGTAAAAGGCTAAAAGTGTAGGGAAAGTGGGAAGGGTGGGGGAAAGGTAATAAGGGAGAGGAAAAAAATATGAGAAACTGAAAAAATGGAAATAAAGTGTTTGTAAATGGGGGGGTGAAGGGAGCGCAGGGATAAGGGGAAAAAATGAGTATCAAGACCTATTATGTAAAGGTACAGAATCCCAATGATGAATGTAACTGTACTGTATACCTAGATTGTACCAATTATCTCAATAAAAAGAAAAAAGAAAAAAAATATCTTCTGGTAAAATTTAAATCATTTTTTCTTCATTTTACCCACAGGGCATATATAAAGAGACAGTATCACTATCCTTGGAATATTCTATATCACTATTTGAAGACAGCTTTCAAAGGCTCCCTTAGCCTTTTTCTTCCAGAAGAAATAATCCAGGTTTCTCCTTATTGGTTTTGTGGTTTGAATCTTAAATGTTCTCCCAAAAGCTTAATATGTTGAATGCTTGGTTCATAGCTATGGCACCATTAGGAGGGGAAGAATCTTTAGGAGGGAGGGCCTAGAGGGTAGAAGGTCACTGGGAGTGTGTGTGGAAGGGGGCCTCAGTCTCTCTCTCTCTCTCTCTCTCTCTCTCTCTCTCTCTCTGTCTCTCTCTCTCTGCTCCCTTTTTCTGTCCTCTTTCTCCTTCTGGCCACCATGAGGCAAGCAGCTTTCCTTTACCCTGCACCTTTGAAAGACAACTGACTTACACACTGGTTCTGTATTTGGATCCCGTAACTATCATTGTTGAGCATCCTCTGGGATTCTCTACAGGCTAAACATTATTTTAAGCCCTGATTGATGCTCAAAGTTCTATTGAGAGACAGGAACTGTTTCTAAGGTTAATGACAGCTTCCTTTCTAGTTTTTCTATGTTGCAATCATATCTCAGGATCAGATGCCTGTGATGCAGAATGATAAACAAAGAGCAATTTTGACCCTAGCAGTGGACTCAAAGTAGAAAATCAGGACCTCATGCATCATAAGTCTGAGTAAAATACAAAACTGTGCTACATGTCCAAAAACAGCAACAAATCCATTCACGGTGATCCAATAACTGTCTTGCCTAGGACATGGTTGGAAAGATCTAGTCCTCCCATGGGCCAGGGATTTAGCTCAGTGCTGCTGACACCTGCCTCACAAGCACAAGGTCCCAAGTGCAATCCTTGGTATAAAATAAATAAATAAATAAAATCTAGTCCTCCCAAATTCTGCTCTGATAAGAAATGGGCTTGTGCTAGGGCCCTGGTTCCCTTGTAGACTTCCTGGCATAGCCTGAGCAAAACAGAAGAATGAAATATAGCAATTCACAAGTTCATCACCTCTACCAATTAATTTTATCTAATTTATCAGTTTAGTCATTCAGGGCACATTTGACTAAAATGTTTCAAGAGGTTATTCAAATACTGTTTTTGATTAGCATTACCTGAAGAGTATGAGAAAAACAAGCAAGTGGGAGATTTTTTTCAATATTTGCAGAGTCAACTTCAATTTAAGATCAAAAATAAACTCTACCTGAATTCAGAAAACAACACCCAACATTCTCCTTCAGTAATATAGTTGGGGGTGAGGAGGAAGCAATAGAACCACTGTCCCACAAAATCTAACCGCATGTGCCCAGTTGGGTTGATGATCTACCTTTGTCTCAAACATTTGCCTCAGGAGGGCACCATCACACCTCCCATCCTCAGCCTGAGAGGAGCCATTTCTGTCGGCCACCATATTGAAGGGACTGGTTGTCCCAGATGACTCCTTAAATCCAAAGATGTCAGGTGAATGAAACCTTCCTTCACAGTGGCTACTAGGGCAATATTTAACCTCACTGGGCAGAGCCCCATACTTTCACTTTGACACAGAATTGACCCACACTGGGTGTTTTCTTGTTAAGTTTCTAAAGCATGTCCATAGAGGAACCATGAGGCCTCTGAGGGAAGCACAAAGCAGACTAAGTATTGAATCTATAAGATAACTGCCTTGATATGGCTGTCGCCATTTTGATTAGCAACCACCATTTTATGCCTTAAATTTCCATTTCCTACATCACACGTCATCATCCATAAGTGAAACCAATGCGCGAGCCAGGCTTGTCCATATAAGGAATGGATCACAAATAATGACACTTGAGTGGCTGCCCGTGTAGCTGATGCAATTCCTCAACCCCTTACACCAGCCACTGATATATAATCAAGCCCCTTCCACCCTGCTCTCTCTCTCTTCTTCTTCTTCCTCCTTCACCGAGTAGGCCACTGTGCCGCGGCGGCTCTACAATAAATTTCTCATACAAGCTCTATCCGTGTGTGGAGTGATCTTTGGCAGGCACCAGTTTCTTTCAGAACCAGTGTTAGTATCTTCTTTCTAATTGAATATGTATAGTGAAGGCTCCAACAGCACACTTACTTCTTAATGTTTGCGTATCTTCTGGCTCGTCACCTGGATTCATTAGATGGGTCCGCACCCGAGAAAAGAGGGGGAATCCAGAAGTCTATCCCAGTCCCAAGACTATCACATCATGAACACCACTTCTCAGGACAAGCTAGCATTTCGGGATCTGAGCCCCGAATGTAGTAAATACAAAAGAGCACATTCCTCTCTTTCTGTAGCAAGACCCCTTTACAAGGAATGTGGAGTGCAGTGGGGGCCTTGTCAGAGCAAACAGAGAAGCTATTCTCAGGCTCTGGGCTCACTCAGCCTTTAAAATGTGAATCCCCAGAGTCAGAGCCACACAAACAAGCTGTACTTCCTGGAAAAAGCCTCTGTTCCCTCTCTCTGTGGGAGAATCTTGCTACATTCCCACTCCACTAACCTGACAGGCCCTCCCCTCTGGTGGCCTGGATCATATGACATATCTTAAACAACATTATTTCTCCCATCTTCACCTCTGGAATTTTTTTTTTTTGTACCAGCGATCAAACTCAGGACCTTGCTCTTATGAGGCAGGTGGAGGAACCACTGAGCTAAATCCCTGCACCTCCAAATGTGAAGAAGCTCCAATCATCTGCTCTTCTCTCCTCCTCAGTTACTCCATATCAGCACCTTACCCCCTCACAGTCCCAACATCCATCCTTGCTTTCCTATCTGAGGAGAGAATAAAGCTCTTCTGAGGTTTCTTCAGCTCCTTCCAAACCCACACCAGCACACCCAGCCTTGGCCTATTTTCTTCCTATCTTGAGGAAAACAACTTCTCTTGTCATGGCTTTCAACCCTCACCTGCCTCTCTGGGAGGGTAGCTCCTACACTGCCAATCTAGGCCCGCCTTCTCCTTACATGCAGCTGCTGAGAACCCTGAATCTCTCATCTTTAAAACACAATGGCCCTCTCCAGAACTGCAGCTTTCCTAAAAAGCAACTGGACAATAAATGTCAAAGACCCAATAATTAATTCTATTGCTAAAACCTATTTTAAAATGTGTCATGTGGGGTGTGGTGGTGCATGCCTATAATCCCAGCACTCGGGAGGCTGAGGCAGGAGGATCGCAGTGAGTTTGAGACCAGCCTGGGCTACACAGTGAGCTCCCAAGTTAGGCTCAACTACATAGTGAGACCCTGTCTCAAAAAAATCAAAAAAAAAAAAAGTGTCTTAAAATGCAGATAAATGTTTAAGCACTAGATGGTTACTGGCATTCTTTATAGTAACATAAACAATTAATAAAACTAGAAAATAACTATTCAAAAATAAAATTTTAAGTAATATTTGTTAAGTGATTTCAATTAAATAAGAATACCTATGTTTCAAAATATATAAACTGTATGTAATATTATAGCAAAAATACATTAGACTTATAAAGAAGTTACATTAAGGAAATATACTAAATTGTTAATAGCAGTTATCTTAGAATATTTGAAATATAAATGTTATTTTCTTCTTTTTATTTAACTAAACTTTCCAAAACTCATATGTGTGGTTCTATAATTAGAAAAAAAATGTATAATAAAAAGAATCTTACTGAGTTCAATAAAAATCAGTCCACATTCTATCTAAAGGCCAAATACTAAGTAAATGCCAAAGTTCTTTCAACAAAATAAAATTATATCTCAGAGATGAGAGAGACAGCACATAATTCAGGAGAACCTGCAGTACTACATAAAACAATAAGGACTCTTCAGCTGCCAGTGGTTGTAGAAGGGCAGGGAGGATGACCAGGCAGAGAAGAGAGGATTGTTGGGGCAGGAGAAACACTCCACAATACCAAAATGGCAGCACATGTCACAGTCAATTTGCCCAAACTGATAGAACATCCAGCACAAAAATAATGGACCTTGAAGTACTTTGGGTGGACTTGCTCCTTAGTGGGCCTGTCGGCTTGTCAGATGTCACAGATGTCCCCTTGGCATAACATGTTGATAAATGAGGGAGGCTACAGTGTAGGGGGATGGGGTACATGAAATATCCCTGTCCTTTCTGATCCACTTTTCTATAAACCTGAGCTGCTCTAAAAATATAACCTTAAAAAATACAAAAAAACAAACCTGTGTATCCAGACAAATGTCGTCTCCTAGTCCTAAGACTAAGATGCCAGCTAGGTACGCATAAGGACAAAACAGGGTATGTAGGGGCATACAAGAAAGGTCATCACTGCCTTGTTAGGAAAAGGAGCCCTGATGATTATTTCTCTCTAGTTTCAAAGTAATGTTATTTAATCTGGCAATGAAATGAAGAAAGGGAGAGGCCTATCATTTAGGCTTTTTTCATACTGACTAGAGTGCTGTTTTTGCGACAGCAGACTGTGATCTCTGAGTCAAAAAACAAACTGAGTGGATCCCAGTGCCCTTCTCTTTAGTGAAACAGAGTAGAGGAGAACTGTGTACCCCAGAGCAATCGCACATGGCAAGGGTCAGTGTTGTTTCCAGAAACGTGACCCACTTGCACAGACTTGCACTGGGGAGTGGTATAAATAAATGTGTGTCTTCCTATAGGCTATGACAAAAGAAGGAAAAGAAAGAGGGCTTGCTGTGTGGAAGGAGAAGAAAGACAACTGCTGGGACAATAAGCCTAGGGAAGAGGTCATTCCCAACCAGGTAAAAAGTAAAATAAATGTTTAAATATGAGGCTGGTGGCAAGAAAATGCTAACTGAAAAGTTGCTTTTTATTTAATGTTAATATTTAACTTTTAGACAGCATTGGGTACCAGGAAGAACCTTTATATAGAGATTTTCTAGAATGGGAACCAAGTATTTGGGTGAGACACAGGGTGTGTTAAACAGTCAGAAGGCTGACCTTCAAGAAGGGTGGGAAAATACCTGAATAGCTAACAAAACAATACCTCTTTTGAAGCAGGAACAAGCTCAAACTTCTTTTTCTTAATGCTGAAAAATGTAATAAACAAGTAAAATGAAATAAAATACTAACTTCTTTCACGTGCCAGTTTGAAAACCTTCTACTTTTCAAGCAAGCCTCCACTCATTTCAAGATGAACCTGAGATGGCCCGCTAAGATAACAGCATTTTAGAGGGAGCTGCCAATAGAAATCATTTATTCATTTGACCAATATTTACTGACTATAAAACATAAAAATATAAGGGCTTGTCCTCCACCTCAGGGAGCTTGTAATTGTGATAGATAAGGAATCAAGAGAGGTTTTTGTTTTGTTTTGTTTTTTGGATTTTTTTTTTTTTTTGAGACAGGGTCTCATTATGTAGTTGAGACTGAACTGGGAGTCACCATGTAGCCCAGGCTGGTCTCAGACTCACAGGGATCCTCCTGCCTCAGCCTCCCAAATGCTGGGATTGCAGGTGTGTACCACCATGCCTGGCTAACCCAGAGACTTTTCAAGGTAAACATATAGAATTAAACACAGGCCTTTAGCTATTATACTCCCTCCCACAATGCCTTTATAATGTTAGTAATAAAATTCTCCAAAATGTATTAAACCCCAAAGACTAAGAGACTATGGAAAAGATCACAGCAGCTAAAAGGATTCCACCAATCTTTGGAAGATGGAAAGGAGACAAATGTGTGATGACTGATTTGGCAAAATAGGGAAAGCTATACATTTTAAAAGGTGGATCCCAAAGAGAAGCCAGTCAAACTCTCCCACTGCAGCACTGCACTGAGACATTACAGGAGGATACAGGCCTTGTTCAGCCCTGCTGTGAGACCGTGTAACATGCTGGCTGTTGGTAACTGAAATACCACTGTGCAACACTTTCCTGTACAATTAAGGGTTGTATTTCCACTTGAAGCATACAAACTATCTAAGCCTTTATAAAGAAATAGTCACCGATTTCTTCAACTCTCCCATATCTTAAGCCAAATTCAGAGCCAGCAAGACTGTGTATCTTTATGCAAGAGAGAAATGTGTTTCCGCTGTAAGATAAAATTCATCTTTTCATTCAACAGACTGATGGATTTTTCCCTAAAGACTTCAAATAGCAGAGCAAAAACCTTAGGTAATGAACAACCCTCCCAGTCACCTTGCTGAGCCTTTAGAACTGCCTAAGCATCTAAGCATCCCACTTCTAAATATGAGCAGAAGCCGGGCATGGTGGCGCATGCCTGTCATCCCAGCACTCGGGAGTCTGAGGCAGGAGGATCACTGTGAGTTCAAGACCAGCCTGGGCTACATAGTGAGTTCCAGGTCAGTCTCAACTACATAGTTAGACCCTGTCTCAAAAAACCAACAAAACAAAACAAAACATAAATATGAGCAGAGCACAAGCATCAAGCATGTAAGAGAAGTTTCTAATGAGAAAGAGAGAGGCCGGTGCTGAGCACAGTGGTGCCAATCTGTAATCTCAGCTACTTGGGAAGTTGATGCAGGAGGATCACAAATTTGAGGTCAGCCTGGGCAACATAGCAACTCTGTCTCAAAAAGAAAAATTAATAAAATTTAAACAAGCAAAAAAAAGAGGAAAGAACAAGTAAAGAAAAGTAGACCACTGGATAAAGTAACCAATTATAGTGCAGTTGTGGTGCAGAACAAATTGTTACATAGACTCACAAACACACACAAAATGTGATCAAAGTTAAAATAAGGTGGAGTCCCTATATCAACAGAACAAGGTTCTATTTAAAAAACAAAACAAAACAAAATTTCTTGAAAGTTAGAAAGAATGATAACCAAAATAAAGCTAAAGGAATCTCCAAGAGAGTGTAGCAAAATAAAATAAAATGTATGGAAAGTTTGAGGAAAAGATAAAACTATCAGGAAACTAAACTAGAAAGTGAAATGTCAAGAACAGAGCAGAGAAAAGAAGGCCCCCGGAGGTTTCTCTGGCTGCGTGCTCAGGCCCACCAGGCAGGTCAGCGACCTCCCTGACTTTGCGCCACCAGATCCAGTAAGGAAGGTAGCCACATGGGCTCCCTTGAAACAGCCCCAAGACCTAACCCCCACTCACGGTTCTCAAACCTCCTGATTAGGCCAGTCTTTGGACCCACTCTGCTGAGGCATAGGTGGTCATGAAGGGTATTTTTCGGAGCTCCCAACTTTGAACATCTTTAAAAAAAGGGCAGGGGAAACCTGTAATAGAACTGAGTGGAGTTCAACCCATAGGGTTGGGAAACTCGAATTAGGTATTGAGGACTGAGGTCAGTCTGAGTCGCGGGGACCTGCCATTGGCTAGCTGAGATCAGGGGATTCGGTTCAGCACATCTGTACATGTGCTATAATGTGACAACAGAGACATAGTCTGAAAGAGGCCCTTCAAATTCTTTTTTTTTTTTCTTTTCCTCATTCCACCCTACAATTTCTTTCTTTTTTCTGTCCTCTCTCTCCAACTCAGTCTCTTGCTCCACCATTTTATACCTCATCTCCCTTTTTATTCCTGTTCCTGCCCTAACTCAGATTTCTTTTATCATTTTTTCTTTATGTTCTTTTCTCCTGTTTTACCTCACTCATGCCTCCATAGCGTCAAGGGAAGGCAAGCCCCTCTTACTGTGAAGGGGATATATTCTTCTCCTTATTCCTACACTCTGTCTATCCCCTTTGAAGTTAATAGTTTCGTAAAGATAGTATGGTCATTCTACATCCTCTGGCTTCACTTGAAACCTTCACTTGAAACCTTCTCCAATTCTTTCACTTATCTACTCCTCTCATCCTAACTCAGTCTAAGCCCCCATCCTAAATGGTAAAGATGCTATATTGAAAAGTGTATTCACTGCAAACATATTTTGGGCTGCTTCTTGATATTAATTTAATTCACATGGTTGAAAGGTGATAGATTAATGACTGCCACAAGTGGTCAATTTGCAAGCTTTGCTTGATCCTACTGGACTGCTGAATGTATCAATTGGGATAAAGGATTGTGATTGATTTAATGAGTTATTTTCTCTGATACTATGAAAATGAGGATGTCTATGAGTCATTAGAGACTCAAAAGCTAAAATGCAACTATATCAGGAAGATTTGAGTAATAACCCAGAAATTAAACCAAGGACAATCCAACAACGAAAATAAAAATGAGAAAACTTAAGCAAGACACAAAGACAGACTTCCAGTTCACCAATGGCAAACAGTAGAGCAAATGAGGATGAAAAGTCTGATAGTGAACCAGCAGGACATCCTGGACCCATAGCACAGGAGGTAACGAAACACATCAATCAGGCTCTAGAAAAATTCAAATCAGAAATAATTTCCCAGTTAACCATAGAGATGGTGAGCAAAATGGAAGTCATGATTTGAGACTCTAGCACAGAAACAGACAAAAAAATAGATGCGCTCAGGACCATGATAGAAGCCATGAACACTCATCATAAGAAAAAAATGGAAACAATGAATGCCCAACAGAGGAAAGAAATGAAATCCATAAAACAGATTCAAACAGATATCCAGGAGAGTTAAAACTATACTGAAAGTGTACACAACAGAATAAAAGATTGCAAAGATAGAATTTCAGATATAGAAGATAGGATTGCAGTCAGTGACAGTGAAAAAAGAGGTCTCTCAAAAACAGTAAGGGATCATGAGAAATCAATCCAACAACTGCTAGACGATGCAAAGAAAAATAACATAAGACTGACAGGAATTAATGAAATAGCAGGAGAAAACACAAATGACTTAAAAAAGCTCTTCACAGAATTAATGACAGAAAACTTCCCAAACAGAAGGGAAGAATTAGACATACAGATAAGTGAGGCATATAGAACTCCAACTAGCCACCATCAAAAAAAATCTACACCTAGACAGATAATAATCAAGATTCCAGAAATCCAACAGAAGAACAAAATACTACAAGCAGTAAGAGAAAAGAAACGAATCACATTCAAAGGAAAGCCCATTAGAATCAGAGCAGACTTTTCGACACAAACCCTTAGGTCAAGGAGAGCTTGGAATGAGATATTTCAAGTCCTAGAAGAAAACAACCTCCTACCTAGACTGATGTATCCTGCAAAACACTCTTTCAAAATAGACGGGGAAATAAGATACTTCCATGACAAAGAACACCTGAGAAACTTCATGAACACCAAACCAGCACTACAAGGAATTCTAAACAATATCCTAGAAAAGGACAATGAAGGTCACAATACCATGAGGCCCAACAGACGAAATCAACTAGGTAAGGCAGGAAACTAAAAGGAGAGGGGAGAAAAAGTAAAAAGAGTCAACAAAAGGACAATAACATGACAATAATAAGTCAGAACATTATCAGTTATAACCATCAATGTTAATAGCCTCAATTCACCAATCAAGAGAAATAGACTGGAAGAATGAATTAAGAAGAAAAATCCAACAATATGCTGTACACAAGAAACACACCTAGTGCAAAAGGAAGCTCATAGACTGAAAGTGAAAGGATGGAAAACAATTCTCCATGCGTCAGGAGCCCAGAAAAAAGCAGGGGTAACAATCTTATTCACAGACAAAGTAAATTTCAAACCAAGACTCATTAAGAGAGACACAGAAGGACACTACATCCTTGTAAAGGGAACAATTCAAGAGGAAGAGATGACAATCATAAACATATATGCACCAACTATAAATGCCCCCAACTATATAAAACAAATATTAAGTAACATGAAACACCAAATAAGCACTGATACAGTTTTAGTGGGGGATTTAAATACCTCACTATGACAACTTGACAGATCATCTAGGCAGAAAATCAACAATGAAATAATAGAACTGAACCAAGCTTTGGAACACATGGACTTAATAGATGTCTACAGAGGATCCTACTCCACAAAATCAGAATATACATTCTTTTTGGCTGCACATGGATCATTCTCCAAGACAAACCACATATTGGCTCACAGAACAGGTCTGAATAAATGCAAAAGAATTGAAGTCATCCCCTGTATATTATCAAATCATAGTGCAATCAAACTGGAGATCAATAGCTCAAGAAACTGTAGGAACTTCACAAGCACATGGAAAATGAACAACACTCTCCTAAACAATCAATGGATTACAGAGGAAATTAAAGAAGAAATTAGACAGTTTTTACAAATAAATGAAAATGCCAGTACAACATACAGGAATCTATGGGACACAGTGAAAGCAGTTCTACAGGGAAAATTCATAACATTGAATGTCCATGCTAGGAAAACAGAGTGAGCTCAAATAAACAAACTAACAATGAATCTTAGACTCCTAGAAAAACAAGAGCAAGAAAAACCCAAAGCTCGAACAAAAGAGGAAATTACAAAGATTCGAGCACAAATCAATGCAATGGAAACTAAGAAAAGGATACAAAAAATAAATGAAACAAAGAGTTGGTTTTTTGAAAGAATAAATAAAATTGACAAACCCTTAGCTAATTTTATCAAAAAAAGCAAAGAAAAGGCTCAGATCCATGCAATCAGGAATGAAAAAGGCAAAGTCACAACAGATCCAATAGAAATCCAGAGGATCATGAATACCTACTTTGAGAACCTGTACTCCAATAAAATGGAAAACACAGAAGAAATAGACAGATTTTTAGATACTTATGAATTACCAAAGTTGAACAAAGGAGATAAAAACATTTTAAACACCCCAATTACAGTCAGTGAAATTTAAAATGTAATTAAAAATTTACCAACAAAGAAAAGCCCAGGATCTGACGGATTCACTGCTGAGTTTTACAAGACATTTAAGGAAGAAGTACTGCCATTACTTTTCAAACTTTTCAATGAAATTGAATGAGAAGCTATACTTCCAAATTCATTCCTGGAAGCAGTATCACTTTGATTCCCAAACCAGGGAAAGACACAACTAAAAAAGAGGACTACAGGCCAATCTCCCAAATGAATATAGATGCCAAAATCCTGAATAAGATACTAGCAAACAGAATACAGAGGATCATCAAGAAGATCATACATCCTGACCAAGTCGGATTTATTCCAGAGATGTAAGGGGGTTCAACATACGAAAGTCAATAAATGTAATACATTATATTAACAAAGTCAAGGACAAAAGTCATATGATCCTCTCAATAGATGTAGAAAAAGCATGTGACAAAATTCAACACCCATTCATGATAAAAACTCTGAGAAAAATTGGAATAGATGGTCTATATCTCAAATTAATAAAGGCTATCTATGAAAAACCAACAGCCAATATCATATTAAATGGCCAAAAACTGAAAATCTTCACGTTAAAATCAGGAACAAGACAAGGATGTCCACTTTCACCACTCCTCTTCAATATAGTTTTAGAAACATTAGCCACAGCAATTAGACAAGAGAAAGAAATTAAAGCAATAAAGATAGGAAAGGAAGAAGTTAAACTGTCATTATTTGCTGATGATATGATACTCTACATTGAAGATCCAAAAAACTCCACCAAAAGACTTCTAGACTTAATTGACAGATTCAGTAGAGTATCTGGTTACAAGGTGAATACCCAAAAATCAATAGCCTTCTTATACACAAATAACAGACTCTCTGAGAAAGAAATTAGGGAAACAATTCCCTTCACAATAGCATCCAAAAAAATGAAGCATCTAGGAATCAATCTAAAAAAAGAAGCAAAAGATCTCTACACTGAAAACTACAGCAGTGTGAAAAGAGAAATTGAGGAGGATATTAAAAAATGGAACAATATCCCCTGCTCCTGGATAGGAAGAATCAACATAGTGAAAATGGCCATATTACCAGAACTGCTATACAGATTCAATGCAATGTCAATTGAAATTCCAACTCTCTATTCCACAGAACTAGAAAAAAGAATCCAAAAATTCATCTGGAACCATAAGAGACCTAGAATAGCAAAAGCCATCCTAGGCAACAGACACATGGCAGCGGGTATAAATCCCCGATTTGAAACTATACTACAAAGCCACTGTGATAAAAACAGCACAGTACTGGAAAAGAAACAGGCCTGAGGATCAGTGGAACAGACTGGAAGACACAAAAACAAACCCAGATGTACTCAGCTACCTCATCTTTGACAAAGGAGCTGACCATCCCCAGTGGAGGAAAGATAGCCTCTTTAATAAATGGTGTTGGAAAAACTAGATTTCAACCTGCCACAGAATAAAACTGGACCCTTACCTTTCACCATGCACTAAATTAAAGTCCAAGTGGATTAAAGATCTAAATATTAAAACAGAAACACCAAACTTGCTGGAAGGTAAGTTAGGCAGAACTCTAGAAGACAATGGCATAGGAAAAGACTTTATGAACAAATCCTCAGTAGCACAGGAACTAGGAGAAAGAATCAACAACTGGGATCTCATCTGATTAAAAAGCTTCTGTACTGCAAAAGAAACCATCAGCAGAACTAAGAGACAACCTACAATGTGGGAAAAATTTTTACCAGCTGCTCCTCAGACAAAGGACTATTATCTAGAATATATAAAGAACTCAAAACAATCAGTCCCCCAAATATAAAGACCCGATTCAAAAATGGGCATCCAAAATGAACAGACATTTCTCAGACAAAGAAGTAAAAGCAGCAACTAATTGTATGATAAAACGCTCCACATCACTGGTCATTTGAGAGATGCAGATGAAAACAACACTGAGATTCCACCTCACCCCACAAAGAATGGCTGCTATCAAGAAATCAAGCAATAACAAAAGTTGTCAGGGTTGTAGGGAGAAAGGTACCCTTCTCCATTGTTGGTGGGAGTGCAGACTGCTCCAACCACTATGGAAATCAATATGGAGATACCTCAAAGAGCTTGGACTGGAGGTTCCATTTGACCCAGCCATCCCTCTGCTGGGTATCTTTCCAAAGGAACTAAAAGAATCACATCACAGTGACATATGTGCACCCATGTTTATGGCAGCACAGTTTGTAATAGCTAAAACTTGGGAACAGCCCATTTGCCCATCAGATGGAAACTGGATAAAGAAGATGTGATTTTTCTATAAAATGGAATATTACTCAGCCATAAAGAATGGGAAAATAGATTCATTCATAGGAAGATGGATACATAGTAAAGATATACTCCTAAATGAAATAAATAAGTCACACATGTGTAAATACAGAATAGTTGATCTGGTGTGAATAAGCTGCAATAATACATAAGATCCTAATAAGATTACTGACATTGTGAAATGGGAAGAAAGGGGCTAAAGGTGTAGAGAAGGTGGGATGGATAGAGGAAGGGTAATAAGGGAAAAGAAAAAAATGTGAGATAATGAAAAGATGGAAATAAAGTGATTGTAGATGGGGAGGGGAGGAGGGGTTGAAGGGAGGGCAGGGACAAGAGGAAAAAATGAGAACCAAGACCTGTCATGTAGAGGTACAAGATCCCAACAATGAATGTAACTGTACTGTATCCCTAAAATGTACCAATAAACTCAAAGCTGAAAAAAAAAATAAAAGAACAGAGCAGAGGTTCCTGGATTTACCCCAGTGGTTCCACTGCCTGCCTCAGAAGTTCAAGGACCCGAATTTGATCCCCAATACCAAAAAAAAAAAAAAAAAAATAGAGCAAAAATGCTGGAGAAGAAAAAATATCAAAGAAACAATAGAATTTTTTCTAGGACAAAGGAAATAGGGCTTCAGATTAGAACAGCTCACCAAATGTGCAGCCCACTGAATTTTTTTGAGGTACCAGGGATCAAACTCGAGTCTTTGCACTTTCAAGGCAGGCAGCAGAACCACTGAACTAAATCCCCGGTCCTACGACACTGAAATTTAAAAGTGCAATAGCTCAAAACTTCAAAACAACCAAGATAAAGATTTCAGGAAAACAAAATGGTAGCATGCAATGGATCAGAAATTGGACAGCTCTTGTAATAACAGATGTTTGAAACTAGAAGTCCACCCTGAGCCAAATAATCAATCAAGTGAAAGAAAGAGCTAAAGAGACACTGGATATTTCAGGCAAAGACTAAAATATAAAGAAAAAATAAGAAAGAAATACGCCTCTAGAATTTCCTAGAAGCCACTGAGGATGTTCCTCAGCATAGTGGGGAGTGAATGCAAGAAAGAATGAGCTGTATTCTCCAGGGCACAGGGTGGAGAAAGACCAGAGTGAGTTCCTACAGCACAGCTGGCCAAGAGGGGACCCCTGAGGGTGAAAGTGGTGGGGCAGGAAGAGGGAGGGTCTTGATTTCTTTGTATAGTTAGAGAAAGTAGTGACAGGCATTTGAAAGATCTCCTGGTGCACTGGAGAAAAAATACTGACAGATACACAGAAAACTAGGCAAGTGGGAACAAAATGAAAAATTAATTAATTTCTAAGGAAAAATTATACAAGAAATCATAACCATGGATCTTAAAACTATTTTGGGAGATGTGCATGCGTGCACACACCAGTGTGTGTGTTGGGGACGCTGAGAGATAGAAGAAAATGCTCAGTTCCCATAACAGAAAGTCAGTAGATAGTGTAAAAAATGATGACTAGAAAACTACTAGCATTGTAAATGATTTTGAAACAAGAAAAAATAAAAGGTCGTTATTATTTAAAGTAACTGCCTTTGGGAAAAAACTTTGGGAATGAAGCAGGAGTCACTATTTTAATTACAAATAATTTTTGATTTTTGAAATTCTGTGTGTGTGTGTGTGTGTGTGTGTGTGTGTGTGTGTGTGTGTATCTTGGATTTAAAAATAAACAAGTAGGACTGGGGATTTAGCTCAGTGGTTTCGCCATCTGCCTTGCAAGCACAAGGACCCAAGTTCAATCCCCGGTACCAAAAAATAAATAAATAAATAAGTAATTTTAAACTAAGAGGGGCCAGGGATTTGGCTCAGTGGTTCTGCTGCCTGCCTCTAAACAGCAAGGTCCTGAGTTTGATCCCTGGTACCACAAAAAACAAACAAAGAGATGGTGACATTAAAACAATTGAGTTGTTATCCTGTCCCTCCCCATGTAAAATGCAAAAAGTTTGACAAAATCCTTAAATACACCAATTGCTCTAAACTATCCATTATGAGCTAACATTTGAGTTTTATCTTTTTTTTTTTTTTTTTTTTTTTTTTTTTTTTTTGTACTAGGGATCAAACTTGGGATCTTGTGCTTGTGAGGCAGGCAGCAGAACCATAAACCCCAGCCCTGAAATGGTTTTATTTTTTGACCTGAACTAGTACATGGGGAAAGGATACTGCTAGATAGAAAAATACATTTTGATATATATTCTGATTTACTTGGGGCATACAACATTTGACCTGAATTCTAATATTCCTAACAATTTTTTCCAGCTATTGAGGTATCAATGCCAAATAAAATTATATCTGGAAGCCAGAGATTTAGCTCAGTGGCACCACGCCCGACAAAAGCAAGGTCCTGAGTTCGATCTCCAGTTCCACCAAAAAAAAAAACAAAAAGAATGTTTTGATATATGTGCACATTGTGAAACGATTAGCATAATCAAGCTAATGCAGCCATCAGCTTATTTATCATGTGTGTGTGTGCGTGCGTGCGTGTGTGGTGAGACCATTTAAGATCCACTGTGTTGGCAATTTTCAAGTACGCACTACATTAGCATTAATTGCACAACACCATTATGCTGCACAATAGTCCAGAACCTATTCACTCTACCCAGAATTCTCTATCCTTTGGCCAACAGCTCCCTATTCCCACCTAATACAATCTTTAAGAAGAGAAGATTGTTAGAAGTTTTTGCTGATTCTGAGCATCAGAAGTTTTGCTGATTCTTATTGTCCATGTTTTAACCAGTCCTTATGTAGCCCCCTCAGCCTTCACTTTTGGATAAAAAAAGCCTAGCTTCTTAAGCTTCTTTTCCTATTATGGGTTTAGTTCCCTGATAATTGTGCATATTTCTTCCTGAAAAATGCCTAACTCCATTCCTTGCACATAACAGAAACTTGAATATTGGTGGAACTGTTGGATTTTGAGAAAGGGTACCTAGTCCTGTATAAATACTCAGGGTGGGAAATTGCCTTGAGTTTTCTCTGAGAGTTAAGAACATGATAGTTTTCTTGAGAAAGCCTTCCTAAAAATATCGGGCTCCATAGACCTACCGCTAAAATTACTCTTCTCCATGTGCAATGAATTCATCAACCCACACCTGAATTTGCCAGATCTTCCGGCATGTTCTCCTGATTAGTTTAACAGTTCTCTGGCTGGAAAGGTTTAATAAGATGTACAAATCAAGAGATCAGTTGCTCTCTTCTTTCCGCTAAATCAATGACAAAATATAACCCATCATAAAAATGTTACAGGTCTGGCGCTCATTTCTCCGGGGCTGCGCGGGACATGTGCATGTTAATAATGATCCTGACTTCCTTCCTCTATGCTCAGTCTCAAGGCCACCAGGAAATCCTTCCGGGACTGCCCCATCTCAAGCACCTCCCTCTGCTCTGGACCCCCACCAGGAGCTTTCTCAAAATGGAAGAAGGGACGTTCACTGTTTCCTCTCCAGTGTGGTACTGAGATTTCTCAAAAGGCTCCAGTCATGTACAGTCCCTTCTTCCTCAAAGACCTTGCTACACTGCTGTCTGCATTAAAAAGTCAATGACCCTCAGGCAGGCCAGATATACTCTTAAGTGAAAGAAATAAGTCACACATGTGTAAATACCGAATAGTTTCTCTGGTGTGAAAACTATAATAGTACATAAGATCCTAATGAGATAATTGACAATGTGAAATAGGAAGAAAAGGGCTAAAGGTGTGAAAAAGTGGGAAGGGTGCGGGAAAGGTAATAAGGGAAAAAAATATGAGAAAATGAAAAAATGGAGATAAAGTGTTTGTAAATGGGGAGGGGAGGAGGGGGTGAAGGGAGGGCAGGGACAAGGGGAAAAAATGAGAACCAAGACCTGTCATGTAAAGGTACAAGATCCCAACAATGAATGTAACTGTACTGTATCCCTAAAATGTACCAATAAACTGAATTTTTTAAAAAAGTCAATGACCCACCCCTTGCTACCTTGTCAGACACTTTACCAGCATGTTCCACGTAGAAGGAAGATTTGCCAAATGAAGTTTCCCAGTTATCATTTACTCACATCCTTAGGAGGAAGGTTCACTGACAGCCTGCCGGGCCTCTAACTTAGTGACCCATTGAAACAAACTTGTTACAAGCCACAAAGTAAGATTTTAGGATTTATTTGTTTGCTTTACTGGGGATTGAACCCAAGGCCTTTGCACTGAACTACATCCCCAGGCCTTTTTTTTAATTTTTACTTTGCAACATGGTCTTGCTAAGCAGCCCAGGCCAGGTTCAAGCTCTCAATTCTACTACCGCATCCCCCCAGAGTGCTGGAATTACAGACATGCGCCACCATACCCGGCTAGTTCTTTCAGACTCATTATATGCAGTCTATCCAAAATAGTATAACGCACCTGATTTTTCTGGTTTGGTCCAAGACAGGCTGTGCATTTATCAATAGGCTACACCACACTTAGCTCAGGGCAGGCGGAGAATTATTTAGAAAGCTAAGCCACATCTGTGGCCAGGGGTAGAAGACAGTAGAGTAGCTTGGTTAAGTGGGAAGGTTAACTAACAGCTATCTTGAGAATTTATACCCAAATCCTAATTCTGTCACTGATGAGTCTGTCATTTATGAGCCAAGCAGATGTGGAAAATTCACCTGATCTTTCTGGTCTTCAGTCTCCTTATCTACACAATCGGTATGACAATAGCAATCACCTCGGTGATCTTTGGAGGATGCAAGGACATTATGCAGTTAGGCGCAGAGCAATCACCCAACAAGTGTTTCCTATCACTAATAAATCATCCAGAAGTTTTGAGGAAAACAAAACTATTCTCACCTTCTCCCTTTGGACTCCTTCCCTCTATGACACTTTTCGCAATAATAAGCTTCTGTGTTCTGATGGAAAGAGTCCCTGGCAGCTATTTCATAGGTATCTAGAAGGACATTCTGCTGATTCTGTTGGTAATAATGAACCATCCAATTTCTAGCTGACTTGCTGTCTTTTCCCCTCAGCGGTGGATTCTCATTAGTGACCTTTTCAGCGCTCAAGAGATGCATTTATCCCGGAACAGCCCAAGTTCACACTAGAGTCAGTCATCCATCATTCCTCTCTTTCTTTTGCCTGCTGACCAGTTCCATGTTTTCCAAGTTCCCTGTAAGAAGGTACTTTAGGGGTCCCCATTTTTTCACTCCTGTGCACTTTCCTCTAGTATCTTCTTAATAATCAACCGTAGCCAGTGTTTTTTTTCATTTTTAGTTTTTTAACCTTCCTTGTTATTATTCCTTTATGCAGAATCACTTGCTCTTTCCCACCCATTTCTATTCACAGAAGCAGCACAGGTTCACAGGAGCTGGAAGACAGGCAAGTCACTGAGTAAACTGCCAACCATCTTCTCCAGACCTCATGCCATCCTCTAGGAAATACGAGAGCAGGGTCACATGTTCAGGTACTTTGCTTGGGCTGGGCAGAGGCAGGTAACATATCAAATGTGAGTAAAGATTCAGTGTCATAAAATGGGGCAGAAGAGTCCGCAGCCAACTATAAATCCCCAATTCCATTGAAAACAGCAACCCTAACTCAGCTCTAATTAGTGGTGCTAAGGAAAAATGTCAGTCCCCATTGCCAGATCCTAGAGAAGCCCGAAATCTGGATCATTATATGAAATGTTGACAGTCCTTTATTGTTGGCAATTAGTTATAACAACCAAAAAAAGACCCATTGCTCAAACTAAACAAAGCACTCAGAGAGTGAAACTTGGTCCTTTTGAGCTGCTTTTGGCTGCAGGCTGCATTGGAGGCTGCTAAACTAGAAGAAGGCTGCAGAGTGACTGTACTAATATTCTATACCGTCACTGGGATCAAAACATTTCTTTTTTGTGTTTTCAAAGCTATCTATTTGAGGAAAAGAACCTCTGACCCAAGAACCTTCTTTCCACATCCCAGCCTAGTGTCAAATCTATTCTGAGCTCAAGTTCTCCCCATGTACATGTATTTGCCAAATTTCATAAGATTTTTACCCCTCACCATTGCTAGCCTAGATTTCTGGCTGGATGGATAGCCTAGATTTCTGTTTCCACATAAAAAGAAAAATAAAGATGTATATGAATAATGAAAATCTATAGAACCTCAGAATCTCATTTTAGGCCTGTTGTTACCAGTCTCTGTCGTGAAATAAAATGTAGAAAGGCAACCATGCTGGATAATGTGTTTCAATTCTTTTCCCAATCCTTGGACACCATCTGGTGGTAGAACTATCAGCTTATAGCATGGGAAATATTCAATAAAGGAGCCAAATTCAGTACACTTGGGTAAGAGGAAAGAGAGAAAATTAAAAAAGAGGGGAAAGTAGAATAATTAAAAAATTAAATGTTGAACCAGTTCTGGGAGTGAGTAATCTGCAAATTAAAAGGCCAACTACTGAGCATTACCTACTGGCCACTTATGCAAAACTTTACAGTTCCCTCTGTTTAAAAAAAAAAAAAAGCCACATAAAATTGTTACCTCTTCACTTGCATTGCACAATAACATTTATTGGAAAAGAAGACGGAAGGGTAGGTAGGTCATTATACTTAAAGGACAGGAAAATCAGGCTATCATGAACTGATTATGTCATTCAAAATTTCATGTTGAAGTCTTAATAACCCCCAAAGCCTTAGAATTTGACCTGATTTGGAAAGAGAATTGTTGCAGCTAAATCAGTTAAGATGAGTTGATACTGGTATGCAGGGCACGGGGGGGGGTGCTAATCTAATATGATTTGATGACTTGTGGACTCATAAAAAGGGGGAGCTTGGACTTGGATACACATGTGGAGGATGCCATGTGAAGATGAAGACAGACTGGAACGATGCAATAGAAGCTGAGGTCCACCGAAGATTACTGGCGAAAGACTAAGGACAAGCAAAAGACTGGGACAGAGGCACGCCACAGATTTTCTGAGTTCCCAGAGGCAACCAACCCTGTTGACACTTTGATTTGGCCTCCAGAATTGTAACAATGAATTTCTGATCTTTAAACCTCCTAGCTCATGTAAACCTCCTAGTTAACAGTTAACATTCCATCTCTGGCTGGCCTTGAACTTGCAATCCTCCTGCCTCAGCTTCCCATATAGCTAAGATTATAAGCATGCACCACTTGGTCCTTTTTCCCCTGGTTTTAAAAATCACCATCCATTGTTTTCTATGTCATTGAAATTCAATATCATTTACCATCTACATTCCAGAGATAAATTCAGCAGACTCCATTCACCTTAGCAAATATTTACTTGGTATTTACCATGGTAAAGTATTTATAATTGAAAAAATCACTCATTCCTAGACTCACAAAAAGGATAATCACTAGAAGGGACAACAGAGCTGCTCTGATGTAAACATTCTCATCTTAAAACTGAAGGAAACCACTCATGATTGTAGATGCAAAATGCCCCAACAAAATATTAGCAAATCAAATCCAGTAATACACAAGTAGAATTACACACCAAGGCCAAATGAGATTTATCCACGGTATGTGAGGCGGATTCAACATTTTTTTAAATCACTTCATGTAATCTTTCACATCGACAGGTTAAGGAAGAAAAATTGCATTATCATATCAATAGACGCATAATCCAACAACACCCACATGTGTTGACATCTTCAGTGCACTTGGAACAGAAGGGAAGGTCCTTGACCTGGTAAAGAACCTGTACACAAAACTAGAGCTCATGTAATCCTTACTGCAGAGAAATAAACAGCTTCCCCCTGAGAAAAGGAACAAGGCAAGGACGGTTCAACATAATATAGGACATTTTACTTGGTGCAATGAGACCAAAAGAGAGACAGAAGGAGAGAAAAGTGTACAGATTAGAAAAACAGAAAACTAAACAAACAAACAACAACAAAAAAAAAATAAAAAAAAAAAAAAAAAAAAAAAAAAAAAAAAAAAAAAAAAAACAGGGCCCGGAGAGTTGATGGTCACATGCTTAAGGAGCAGAGTTAGAAGAGTTAGAATGCCCTGTGCTCCCAGCCCAAGGTTCTTTGCACTCAGTACTTTTGACTACTTCTTCTTGTCCAAAAGGCTAAGCCTATTACTGTTCTTCATTTTTCCATTTATGCAAACAATTCAAGCCAGACAAGACTTTTGCTAATACCAGAGACCCACATATAATAGTTGGCAGTCAACCCATGCTGAGTGTGTGGCAGACACAGATGCTAAGTATTTCACATGCAGGCCTCCATTTAATGAGATTAATCTGAGAGAGAGAGAGAGAGAGAGAGAGAGAGATACTATTTGTCTTACTTTTCTCTCACTGCTGAGGCAAAATACCAAACACCCACAAGTTAAGGGAGGAAAGGTTTATTTACCTCACAGTTTGTAAAGGTTTCAGTCCATAATCGGCTGGCTCCAAGGCTGAGTGCCACCTGGCAAACAGGCATCACAGAGGAGAAACAGTTCATGGTGGGCAGAAGGTAGTAAAACAAGCAAGGAATCTTTACAGCTTCTTTCTGTCCCTTTTATCTTATCTAGACTACTTAGGGTGGGCAGCACTCACACCCTTAATCCTACTGCCCTTGACTTTAGCATTGCACCATCAGTTCCAGCATCACACACTCTAGATCCATCCACCTCTGAAAAAACACCACCTATGACCACATGAGGCTTTGGGGGGACATCTAGACACAAGCTATAGCACTATTATTACCTCCTATTTAATTGATAAGGAAAACAAAGTTCCAAAAAAGTTAGTCAAGGTCAATCAGCAAGGGTACCGCAGGACCCCTCTCTAAGCACCTATGTAACATTGACTCTGTGAGGAAAAACAAACAAACAAAGCCACATGCACTGGTGCCAATAAACTCACCCACTTTTTTTTTTTTTTTTTTTTTTTTTTTTGTAGTAGGATCGACCTCGCACTGTGGGGAAACCACTAAGCTAAATCCCTGGAACACCCCCTGTTAAAGCTATTATGATATTGAACCATTATTATGATGAGAAGATAGCTCCTTGAGCTCCCTCCACCACATTTATTACCAAAGGTTTCTGTAATAATCATAAAACCAGGCAGGAGAGACCAAAAGTCCTACATTTGCAGAGATCAAGATATAAAAACTAAAAACTCAACTCGAAACAATGATATTAGCACTGAATCACTCTGAGTCATGACTTCCACATCTGTTACAGAAGTGATACGAAGGTGGGTGGGAAACTCTCTAAACCAAGATTAGTGAAGGGCAACTTTTTGCTAGCAGGAAAAGAAGTCATCTAAGTGGTACAGTGAGATCAGACATGGGCCCTTATCTCTTCTCCCACAAATGGAATTTGAACTTAGAAAAAATTACTTGGCTGTCTTCCCCAAGGGTCTATAAGGTCAGGGAAAGAGGAATCACTCTTTCCTTTGAGATTATGAGGTAACTGAAGAGGCTCAGTACTGCTAGGGAAGTCCCTGTCTCTAACAGAAATGGGTGGGATGAGGGAGAGGAAAAAGGTACAGCTGTCCCTTGCAGGCTTTCCTCATGGAGAATACATTGGGTTTTACCTGTCTTCCTTGGGTTCCTTCCTTTTTTCATTCATTCATTCAGCAAATATTTTCTTAATGTCTACTACAGGCAAGCAGGCACGGTGCCAAGAGATGAAGGCATTGCCAAGCCCAGGGCAAGCAGGGTGCTAAGCTCAAGGAGTGAACATTCTCATGAAGACAGGGCAGCGATTCAAATGCGGATTACCTTGAGCTGGATGTGTTACAGCAGAAGAATAATGAACTACAGAAATAAATGACTTCTCAAGGATGGTGGGGTCCTTGAAGAAGTGAACAACTTTCAAGATAAGATCTGAAAGATGAAGAGGTTTGGCCAACTACAAAGGAGAAGAATAGAAGGAAGAATGATCAGAAACCATGGGTATGAAAGATATGGGACAGAAAGGACTTCATCTTCAAAGGACTGAGAACAACACGGACAGGTTTTAGGAGGCCTATAAACTCCTTTAAGGAGTTTGGGCTTTCAGCTGACTTGGAATGAAGAAGCACAAGAATGCAGTAGGACAATCAAGAGGCAGCAAGGGAGGCTTCCCTCAGCATGTGACAGGAGGGCTTGAGGGAGGAGAGGGAGAGATAAACCCAAGGGAGGCACACACAGGCTTGGAGATTCTATCCATTTCAAAATCCTTCAGAATCCACGGTGTCCTCCAAGAAAGGTTAGTAACATATCCATGTTGGGAGAATCCTCCTAAATCACTCACTCCAACCTTATATTTTATAAATGAGGAAACTGAGGCACAGAGAAGGGAAATGATTCATCAAGATTACAAGGACAGTGAGCCAGATGTAAGAGCCAGGCCCCTGTTAACCACCATACTCCACCTCTCATGGAGCAGGACTAAAGCTTCTCTTCCTACTTGTCACCTTGCTAGTGCAAATCTATCCAACTTAGATGAATGTTCCTCCTGTACCGTGCTCATCTTTTTCTTTTACATTTTGAATTCATTGACGGGAAGCATTTCAGAACAGCTCAATAAAATAATTAATATAATAATAAGTAGCTGAGCATGGTGGCGCAGGTCTGTAATCTCAGCACTCAGCAGGCTGAGGCAGGAGGATCACCGTGAGTTCAAGGCCACCCGGGCTACATAGTTCAAGGCCAGCTTGAAATACAAATTGAGACTCTGTCTCAAAAAATCAAATAATAATAACAATAATAATAATAATAATAATAATAATAATAATAATGTACAGACTGAGGGTATCTCAGTATTTCTTAATGAACAATATAGTCAGAAATATTTATATAAACATTTTAACAGTGTAGGAAAAAATCTTATTGCTAGATTATTGTAAACATCTTGAAGTTTTCTAGCATAAAGATATATAAATGCATTTTCTTACAAAGCATCCTGTAAAAATTATCATTCATCTTTGGCATTTTGATTCCTAGTAATGAATCCTATCTTTAAAAAGTAATTTCGTACAGCTGTAATTTATATTCTTAGGCAGTGTATGAAACTGTTAAAGACCTTGGGGGTTTATTTGGTGCGTGTTTTGCAGAACTACAGATTGAACCCAGAACCTCACACATCAGACAAGTGCTTTACGAGTGAATTACATCCTAACCCTTTTCATTTATTTATTTTTATTTTGAGACAAGGTCTCCCTAAATTGACCAGGTTGGCCTTGAACTTGCAACCTTCCTGCCTGAGCTTCTAGAGTAGTTGGGGTTACAAGTGTGCGCCACCACCTCTGGCAACCGCAGGTCTGCAACAATGTTGATAACTGCACAAATCTCCAAGGCAGAAAGGCAAACTGTTATAACAGTTTACTTCCCTTTCATTTACTCTGAGATATGTTCAACCACAGTATGAAGCAAATTGTTCAGAATTTCATCAGTGGTCTTGGGAGGAGGCATTGTTACTGAAGATTTGCTCCCTCTCCACCATTCCCAGCTCTCCGAAGAGGAATCTTCCTGGAAATCACATAGCCCGGGAATAGTTTTGAAGAATCAAGCATTTCTTGTAGATGAAACTGTAGTACTTCTACATCCTTCACTATGGAAATCAGTATGTTCTACAACCAAAGATCATTTTCCCATGACTATAATCTACTTGTTATATTAAAATCAGAACATGTCCATCAATCAAAATTTCTGTGCTGGTTAAGTACAGACACATTTTTTCCTATGACTACTTGAACCCTGTTTAAAGAAACTTTAAACTATTGCGATATTATGAAATGTGAACAAATGTCTATACCAACCGGTTAGGATAGTTGCTTATAATTCATTGGTACTATTAAGACAGTTGCCCAATTGCAAGGTCCTCTGTCCTCAACCAGGTCATTAGTTCACTTACAAGTTTGTCTTTCAGAAAGCTAAAGCTGTACTCAAAATCATATGACGCCGATTAATTTTTAAAATTTATATTCAAGATAAATTAAGGGGAACTAAACAAAATAGCATGCAAAAATTGGGTGTTGTAGTGAAGTTTCTAATGCTCCAATTTCATGGTGCAACTTTAGTGTTACTAAATGTTACTGGTCACAATTCCATACACAATTGTTTTTTGCTTTATGCAACTAATACATTTATTATCCTCATAAGAGACATCTTGGATGGTGCTAATGGTGGTGTGCTAAAAGACAAATATTCTTCACTTGATCTTAGCCAAAAGGCCAAAAAGGGAAGACAATTATTCTTAAAAGTCATAGGATGGCAGGTCACTTACTGTTGGGCTAGAAAGTGTTTCTTGAGTTTAGAAAAGCAATGTGGGCAATTTGAGGTGACCGAAAAAAGCAGAGAACTGATGAAGATGGAAGCAGCAATGCTAAAAGATACTTCATTATGAGTACAATTTTCCTGGCCTTTGAAAGATGCAGCACACAGCGCAAATATGAGGTGAACCAATGTTTTTACTAAAGTGCAGTAGAATGTGGAACTGCAACCAACCTACCCGGCATCAGTTTCCCTAGGCTAAACAATGGCACATTAGAAAAATGTGATTGCAGCCAGGTAAAGCTAGACACATGAACTTCCTGTCTTAATTACTCTTCTTATTTGCTCAGACAAAATACCAGACAACCAAAGTTAAAGGGAGAAAGGCTTGTTTAGTTCATAGTTTGTAGAAGTTTCAGTCCATAATCACCTGGCTCCGAGGCAGGGAGGCACGGCAGAGAAGCATCACAGAGGAGAAACAGTCCATGGCAAGCAGGAAAATACAAAGCAGCAAGCAGCAGCAGCCTGCCCTCTTTCTGTCCTTTTATATTCCATCCAAGCTACAAACCTGTTGATTGATGACACCCATACCCAGGGTGGGGCTTCCATTATCTACACCCTTAATCCTAGCATCATAGCCTTAATCCATATTCACATACCCTAATGCAGCCACCTTCAAAATTCCCCAACTATGACCACAGGAGGCCTTGGGGGAGACATCTAGATACAAGCCTTAACACCTTCCAACTGATAGCTAGGTTCATGCTCCTAATTTAGGTCCCACCCCTGCTCCAGCAGAACAGAAGACCAGTGTCACACAGTGAACAGGCATACACCCCCATATCCTCCAAATGAATGGCTGTGAGCACAGAGGCACTGCCACTTTTTTGATTCTGTCTCACTTGACTTCACAATGCACCCTTGAGTGAGCATGTCTCCCTCGCGGTCACCAGAAAACCCACCTTTCTGCTTTCCAGGTCACTGATGCAAGACTGAGGGAACAGAAAACACTAGGACCTGCTGGATTCAGTTACAAGGAAAGGGAGTAACAGGACTAAGACACAGTATGTGTATCTGCAACTCCCCATGATGACTGTATTATTCATTATGTATTGCAACGTGTACTAATAAAGAATATTAAAGGTAAAATCTGCAAATCACATTTGCATGCTTATCCCAGCTCTGTACAGTCAGGAAAAGACTTAGCTTTGCAGCACTCTTCTAAAGAATAGCAGGTCTGGTTCTAGTCGGCTGAAACCACCTGAAAAGAACAACTGAAATGATCTAGGCTTAAAACTCATATTTGGGGTGGGGTTTTTTTTGTTTGTTTTTTTTTTTTTTTGGTACTCAGAATTGAACTTGGGTCCTTGTGCTTGCGAGGCAGGCAGCAGAACCACTGAGCTAAATCCCCAACTTAAAACTCTTATTTGGAAAACTGTGAGTCAAATGAAAAGAACCTTTGAAATAATCTTCATGAAGAAAAAAAAAATGGCAAAAACAAACTTGCCTCTGAATGGCCTGGCAAAGAAAAGCCCAGCATCAGGCAAAACTTGACAGTGTGTTCAGGAAAAATGACTAATTACTACAGCTTCAGAGTCTGTTCATTACAATCTCCCAAAACACCTCTGAAGATGGTGCTTACATTTATAACATATGATGCTATGCTTCTAATGTCCAGACAAAATTATTTCATCTCAAAGATTATTCTGCTAGATAAATAATCTATCAGCCATGTTAGATGTTTATCCAACACTGCTCTAAATCACTTTAACCAATACATGCTGATGCCTCATTGTGAACTTTTTTTTCTCTTTTGTAGTGCAGGAGATGAGACCCAGGAAAACTCTACCATTGGACTACATCTTCGGCTCTTTCTAACTTTTTCTGTTTTAGGATAGGAAATCACTAATTTGCCCAGGTAAAATTAAAACTTGTGAGCCTCCTGCCTCAGCCTCCCCGAGAGATAGGAATACAGGCATGTACTTCCATGACTGGCTCATCTTTGAAAAGATATTTTTAAAATAGCTGGCGTATCTTGGAGGCTGATCCTCAAACAGTTTTGCTTTTAAGTTTCAGTAAGTGGAGGGACTTTTTTTTCTTTTATTTTTCTTTAACCATATATTACACATAACTTAATTATCCATTTTCAGAACTTTTACAAGGGTGATTCTGAAGCTAAATCTGAATAATTTCTGTGTCTTCCCTAGCCAGAATATTACCAGAAATCTCCATTTTAATTCTGGAGACAGAATCAAAGAAGGTAGAAGAGAGTTGGCACTCTGGTAAGTAGAGATTATACCAACAGGGACAACCAGAAAGAATGTCAAACCTTTGACCTTGAGAAAAAGGAAAATAAAAACAGGCTTGCATCAAATACTAGAGAAACTACCTGATATGTCTGCCACATCAGGGAGGAACAAGACCTGCCCCAGTGGAGTCGGTGGCTGGGAGCATGCGTGGGTGCAAGCAACAAACCCACATACCACCTCCCAGCCTCAGCCAGCAAAGGCAAAGTGCAGACACTGACAGACACACTGCAGTCTGTGATAAAACTTTTATATCATCATGTTAGCTACATATCAAATAAACTCGAGTGTTCCTTTTAGTTTTCTTACTATCAGAAGTTGTCTTTATTCTTCCAGCATTTGGACCACTTTTATATTCACATGTGTGCACGTGTGTGTGTGGTTACGATTATGAGCTTTCTTTTGGGGGTTCTGGTATCTGAGGACATTGTTTGTGTTTATAAATTTTCAACAAAAAATGTGTAGTACAACCAGCATTTCAAGGGCTCATGGAAGACATGATTTCAGGTGGTGGTTTATTTTCCCCTTTACATTTCTGGATTTTCTTTCAACTTTTCTACAATAATTTTGTATTACCAGAATACTGAACAGGTGGTGGCAGAGATGTTGCTAAGGACACCACCCGATGCACCCACCCAAGAAACTGGCTCTGGTTGCGGTTATGATTCGTGAGCATTTTCTTAATCCCAGGGTACAGACAGTTAACATAAATCCTTCCTTACAGCAACAAAAGAACCAGAGTACAGGAAGATGACGAGGCTAAAATTGAGCTTCAAGGACTCAGGGAACGCTGTTGGAGTCTCCATGATGCCATTGCTAGCCCGGACCCCAGGATCCTAGAAAACCTCTCTGAAATGTACAGCCCTCCCTCTGACAAATCTTAAATACCAGGCTAAGTAGTGCAAATGTAATCCAGGAGGCAGGAAAGGCTGAAAAACCATTGAAAGAAAGTCTTTGTCATGACCTTGACATTAGAAAGTTTGGGGGGCACGATTCCTAATTTAAATGGCTCACTTTTTCCTTACAGCAGACCTTAGCAGTGACTGACCCTCTGTGGCACACTAAACTAATGCACCAGAGAACATTTTAGGCAACTTCTAGAATTTCCTTAGAAATCCACAATATCCTTCAAAATACTCAACACTTCATTTTTTAATAAGTTTTGACAGATTAGTGAAGTTTAAACAGACCACACTAAGAAACTGATAACAACCACCTCACCCACCACTGCCTTACAGTCTGCTATTAGTATAATAACCTGATTCATCTTTGGTCACCGCAGGCATGGCCTGCTCCAAATGCTCTCTCCGGGAAACAGGCAAATCCTTGCATGACCCCGCTCAATATGGCCCTTGTGTTCCTCTACTCTTGCTGACTCATCCCCACTATGGCTCCACTAGCACACCCAGCCTCAGGGCCTTTGCATCTGCTACCCGCTCTGCTCAGAACACCTTCCCCAGATGTCTAGAGGTCACTCCCCACCCCCTGCATCAGATCTGCTTAAAACCCTACTTTTAGTAAGGCCTACACAGTGCCACCACCATCATCACCACCCAATCTCAACACTCCTAATCCTCCAATGCCATTCTTTTTCACAGTACAGTGAACACTCAAGTTATAACCTGCCAGACACAGAAACAACTTGGGTTTATTAGGTTAACGCAAGAGGCATCTGCTTCTTGTTATCTACAGTGTGTACCAATGTAAACAACCATATCTCAGCTCTACTGACTTAGTTACAACCAGCCGTCGGGAGCCAACTGAGTTCTGAAATCCAGGATCCACCTATGTCATGACCTATTGTTGTACTTATTAGGTTACTGTCCTTATTCCACATTGTACACCATGAGCTCTATGGGATGGTGATTTTTCTCAGTTCCAGAGCAAAGCCTTTGCCCAAAGTTATATGGCTCAGTAACTTGTTGAGTCAAAATGAGAACATAGAGATCCTGACCTCAAACACAGTTGTCTTTCAACAACAACAACAACAACAACAAAAAGCAGCTGGACCAGTGAAAAATCTAGATTTAAGGAGCTTAGTACATGACAGAGAGGCAAATAAATGATACCTAACTCCATCTCAATTCCCTGATCTCCTTTGTAGTTTTCTAATATACAACTGATAAATTTGTACCTGGTCCTAAATGCAGTATTATTTCCTTTCTTGAGACAACACACAGAGTGATGGCTATTTACCTGAATGCAAAGAGGAGCTTTTAAAAACAAATGCTATGCAGAAAATGTTCAACGAATACTTTGCAATTGACCAAAAGAAAAAAAAATTCCTAGAAAATCTGGCAGTCATTGGGTGTATTAGAATAGACCACGGATGACCTTTAGGTGATTTCTCCCTCTTAGACTCATTCACTGTAATACTCTTCTAAGGAGCGTATTAACTTTTCATTATGGTTTAATCTTTGACTCTACTTTTAAAAATTATTTAGACCTTTAAATGTATTATGATAAAATATACAGAGCATAGAATTCAGCACTTGTACCGTTTCTAAGTGTAGCTTAGCGATATTAAGTGCAAAGTTGTACAATCATTGCTACCTTCCGACGTCAGAAGCTTGTTCTCGTCTCCCGAAGCTGAAATTCCAAAACTGTTCGATAATAACTCCTACTTCCTCCTTCCTCTTCCCTGGGCAAGCACCATTCTTTCTTTTGCTATCAATTGAACTATTCTAGGTACTTCGTATAAGTGGTATTATACACTCTCTGTCTTTTGTGCCTAGTTTATCTCATTTAGCGTAATGTCAACATCCTCCTATATGATGACAATCTGCATCAGAATTTCCCAAGACTCAATAGTATTCCGCTACACGTACATAAGTTCCACATTTTGTGTGTCCACTGATCCTTCAACGGACATCATGTGTACCAGCTCTTGCCGATGACACGGTGTACAAATACCTCTCTGAGTCCCAGCTTTCAAATCTTTGGAGCTTATAACCACCGAGAGTGAAATTGCTAGACCATACAGTAGCTCTACTTAATTTTTTGAGGAAGTGCCATACTGTTTCTCACAGTGGCTTCATTATTTCACACTCCTACCAACAGTACACATTTTTCACAACCTCCCCAGGATTTGCTACTTCTACTTCTACAAGAATGGTCATCCTAATGGCTGCACAATGCCATCTCATTGGGGTTTTGATTTGCATTTTCCTAATGATTAGTAATTTTGCACTTCTAAGAGTTTGTTGACCCTTTGTATATCTTCTCTGGTGAAATATCTATTTCAGCCCTTTACCATTTCTCATCAGGTTGTTTGGCCCCAGTTCTAACACTTCTATCTATATACAACTCTCAATGTGGGACATGTTCTCAGTCAGTGGTTATGTAGAACTTGGATTTATATTTATTTAGAGGCCTCTTGGGCATACAGTGTAGAAAATTAGAAATTATGATTTGGTAGTTTTAGATGTCCTTTCAGTGGTGCTATTGAGCTAATAAAATAATTGCCTTAAGAAGCAATACGTCATAGATGTATAAAATGTGCTCAAAACCTCAGGATGCCCAACAACCATTTCTATGTGATTATGCAAGTTGACTAGCAGCTCTGGAGGCTGAATCTGGGTGGATAACCAGACTTCTTTCAATTATAATATCTGACACCGTATGTCCTATCCACAAGACAACGATAATCGTATATTCTTTAAAAAGAATGAGACACAGAGAAGCATTGTTGGGTCAGCAGTCATGATGAATTCGTACCTGCTTTTCAGAAACCAAGTACCATGGCTTAGAAATGGAATCTTATACTCACGGATCTTAATTATCTGCTCAATGCAAAGGACAAGAGAATGAAGACATCGAGGGAAGGAATAAATAATACAACAAACCAGAATTGCTGCAATATTTGGAATATCCTTGACCACGTGTCAGATTTTGCCACAAGTTTTTTAAGCTCTCAATCTCCACAACATACACATGAGGTGGGTGACATTTATTTCCCCTCTTGAAAATGAAATAAGTGGGCTGGGGTGTATATCAGCCATAAAGCACTTTCCTAGCATACCTGAGGCCCTGAATTCAATCCCCAGCACCTCAAAGAAAAAAAAATAAAAAGTAACTGAGGCTCAGAAAGGTTAAGCAACTCACTCAAGGTGACACAGTTAGAAATGGCAGAAGTAGGCTTAGCAGTCAGGCAGGTTGGCAGCAGATCCCCAACTCTATAAACATTTTTATCAGTGGTAGCTCTGCCTGTAGGACACAGCCAGGCTAATGCCACTCTGACACGCTCCCTGCATCCTCCTATAAATAATTTTCCAAAAGATGGATGATACGAGTGCCAGTGTATGAGACAGCAAAGATGAAGCAGGCTGCAGAATTGGGAGATAATCCCTTTGAGGGAGAGGATGAGAAGGAAGGGGCAGCCCTCACCTCCACAAGGGTCTCAGGGTTAGAACCACATCATCCTTTAAGCTGTTGCAGAGGAGCCCCAGTTCTGCCACGAGACAGACGTCCCCTCTGTGCCTGTAAGCACGTGTCACATTTGCACCTGAGCTCTCGGCCCAAAGAGTGAGTCTAAAGTTGTTACAAATCCTTAAAACATTTTGCAAAAAGCAAAATGAAAGGACACAGTATTGTACGCATGACACATCCCTTAGCATGTCCGGCATAAGACTTTCTAATGTGCCATGATATCTATGGACTCATTTGATTACTTCTTCATTTTTCACATACCCAGAGGCTTCAGCCAATCAAAGTAGCCTGGACTTTCAAGCCTGAGAAGCCTTGTACTTCTGGGACTCTGAAAAGAAGATGTCCCCTATTAAAGTAAAGAAAAACCAGAGGGAAGGACTGAAGTTTCCAGCTGACACCATGAGCCCTGTGCCTGCCTGTGTTTCTGTTAAAAATGGGAAGTGGCTCTTTTCTGCCTTTCGTTGTCTCTCCTACCTGTCTAGTTCTCAGAAGTTTGTTGCAATAAGTTTAATAAAGAGGCAAAAAAATGGCAAAGGGGTGGCCTTTCTGATCCTCACACGTCACCTACTTCTGAAACCAAATGTACTCAAAAGGTAGAATTAAACCACAACCCACAAGCCAAAATCATCAGGAGGTTTACCTGAGACTAACTTACCAAAGACCCTAAAAAGCTTCCTGAATGTAATTCCAACTGATCATGTGAATATCCACTATTTATAAAATATTCTGTTTCAAATACAGAAACTCTTGGTTGTGCTTCAAACAAAAGGGAAAAAAAGTGCAGATAGTATGTTAAACTAAAAACACAAGAGTTCTAGAACTACACGATCAATTTCAAGCTGACAGCAAGAATAGAATATAAAAATAGAGACCAATCCATTTTACATGAATGTGAGTTAGTACTTCATTTAGACTTTTTATTCATTTCACCAATGGAATTCATACAGTTAGTAAAACAATACCACTGACTCTGAAAATATTTGTCAATTTTTTACAAGCCACATTCAAAACCATTTGAGTATTTTTTTGCTATAAAGCTAAACAGATCACCATTGGGCCTCCTTATGTGGAAAGCTTAAGTCTTGGGTTCCAGTCTATGATATATTTTCTTTGGGAGGAACTGGGACAGAGTATCCAGTTGATTATGGATGCAATCCAAGGAAAATAGAGAGACTGAGTTAATTAATTCCAAGCAGACTGAACTAATGATTCTTCAGGGTCTGACCCAACTCCCAATGTAACAGTCACTTTCCCCCTGAAGTTTATGAATCATCTGCTGTACTATATAACCTAAAATGAAGGCATGCCTTCAATTTTTAAACCAACCTAAGAAAAATTATGGTGATAATTCCTTTTTGCCTACAAAACCTAAATACTTTTACATCCCACAACAAAAAGCCAAATATACAAAGCACCCTTATGCATGCCTTATTTTGCATTCCACAGAGCACAATAATATTGGGATGGCCTTTATCACCAGTTGGGTTGGTTGGTTAAATGAGGAATTAAAGCAATATATAAATTTCTATGACCGGCAATGATTATTTCTTCTACTCCTATGCATATGAAAATAAAACTACTTTAACTGAACACTTGTGAAGAGCAAGTCCAGAAATCAAAGATTCTTTCTGAGCAAAATGAATTCCAGGCCATAATAAGCACACAGCATTTGCTAAGGGAAGCTAGAAATATGAGTGACCACATATACCAATCACCATACCCCAAAACACAGTACAGACAGCAAGTACAAAAGAAGGCAATGGGTAGGTGCCTCATAGTACCTGTGCTAAGGACTAAGCTCAGACAGCAGCAGCAACAGAGAAATTCCAACACCAGTCTTCCTATCAATCAAATGCAGTCTTCACATACATACAGTGCACCGGGACTGCTGGCCACCAACCTGAGCCTTCTGAGTCTCTCCTAAATCGATGTATAACAAAATACAGATTCTTCAAGAATAACTGCAGATCATCTCTGTAACTTGGCAATTAAATAAAATAGCCTATAGCCAATGTGATGAGCCTTTTGTAGAAGAAATGCCCCAATCAACTTGACTGTGGGGTAGCTGTAGTAAGACACAGCTGGAATGAAAACCATAAGGTGGCTGCCAGATATATCTACAGAAGTCAGTCTAAAGAAAGATGTGTTCACAGCAGCAGGCTGCAGGTGCTTGACAAAGACGAGGAAGAATATATGAGTGCATCCCCATGGGAACAGGCAACTGGCCAGCTCTTTAGGAGTTATCTGCTACTGACTTGCTTACCTGGAGTAAAGACAGATAGAACAGCTGGGAACTAGAGAACACTAGGGATGAACCAGTTGTTCCATGCCTCTTGGTACTTTGATTACTAATGGGGACCAAGCTTTGTGAGGAAAATGTTGGGGAGCAGGCTATGTGACTTAGATCCTGTAGTCTTAAGACTGGTATGACCTGCTTTAGGAATAGAGAAGTATTCAAAAGGCTGCATACTTCCTGGCTGTGTGGGGAAAGCTCCTAATCACAGAACTCCTAAGGCAAGATAACATCTGCTGAGGACAATGAAAAAAAAAAAAAAAAAAGAATAATGCAGGAATCCAGGTATAGGGAAGGACCTAATCCCCATTAACTCGTTCACTTTGTGAGAATTAACTTGTTTCTCATTTTTGATGGACCCATTCTTACTGCAGTCAGTACACCACAAAAAGTACACTACCCCTTCCCTGAACTTCTTTCTGGCTAATAAGTGTGTCAACCACAGAGATTGTTGAGCCTGTCCACTAGAGGCAGATTCTTCCCAATCCCCTTATACCTTGAATTGTGTCTCTGTCTTCTTTTATTCCCTGTCATCCCCTCCACAGGTATCCAAGGGTCTGATAAGCCCCTGACAGATTACAATCTTTCCCAAGAAATCTGATTGCCATCTAATGTCTCAGGGAAATTCTCTCCCAGGAAGATTCAAACACGTGGAACAACTAATGTAAGCATGGTATTCCACATGACAATTTATTCACTGATAAAAATCACTTATTGCATAGCAGGTGTGGTGTTAGGGCATTACATTGTTTAGTCCATTTATGTAGGCAATGTGTTATATTGAAGTCAAAAAGGAGGGTGGTGGGGGAAGAAAGCAAGCAAGCCAGCTAAATTGTTGACACAAAAGGCTTTTCCAGAATCATCAAAGTATAGATGGCATGGCTAGATTCTGTATGCAGTACAGCTATATATATATATATAGTCTCAAGGTCCAAGGATAATGTGGAAGGAAAGGAGCTATCTGTAGATTTCCTGAAAGTATGTAAAATTTGGATTTATAATCATTGTTATAAAGGAAAGACTCAGACATTTTAGCAGATTTTCAAAAGTTTCTCCCGTCTTAGAAAACTCAACTACGACCTACTTTGAAGACAACATTATTTAATGGTCACACACGAAAGCTTCAGTTATGGGAAAATAGCTTAATCCTATTTCACTTGTTATTAAAGTAACTCCACGTCCAATTACTTGATAGTGAACTCAAATCCCATTATATGATTTCTTTCAGGGCCTTCTTTTATCCTTATGAGGTGATGTGGTGGAGGGATAACAGTAAGGTAAACACCATCTGTTCTCAATCTGGTGGCTTCTAAGTCTCTAAACACAGGTGAAATAGCAAGAACAAAATCCACACCCAGCCTGACCCATTCTGTGGGGTGGTCATGGCAGCAGCCATGTGAGGACAGACCCAACACCTAGAGTTCTGAATACTTGTTTGTCTGTTTATTTTACATAAGACTTTCCAAGTAGTCAGATAACATGAAGTTTTTTCAAGGATGAATGTAACAGAGGTTTTCAGGTCCCTTCTGCTGGAAATAATCACTCTTTACATCTCCCTACAGAGAAAAACACACTCTATTTTCTCACTGCCAAATATTTAAAAGTTATTCTAAAATTCAGAAATACACCATAATTTCAGCAATGCATAGCAATAGAATAAACCATAAAGTCACTGACACCCATAAGTAATTAGAGTAGTTGGCAGTAAAACTAGTATTTAATTATGAATCTTTCAAGGATATTATGAAAATACCACTTCACGGATGCTTTGTAAGGAAAGGGAAGTCCTACTCTATGACTATCTTACTCCATAGTTAATAAGAGAGAATTTTGTACACTTTTTTGGCTACATTTACTAAATTTCTGGCTTCCATAGCCAAGACTCTACTACAGAAAATAATTTTAAATTGAAAGTATAGAAGCATTCGTGTTGCAAACATTTACTACAAATAATGTATTCTGCTCTTTGAATTCTTACCTGATAAAAATATCAGTATGTTCACTGGTTGTAAAAATGAGCTTGGGAAAAATGGAATTTAAAAGCTGGTTTCATTTAAAAATCTAATGTGATTCTTGTTAGGAAGATTTAGTGAGGTGCTTAAAATATCAAAGTTTTAACTGATTTATGTGGAGAAGAGATTGCAACAATGCAAATTTTATTGGTACAATGTTTGCTAAGCTAGTTGCTCCAAAAAGTATTTTCTATCATGATTTAAAAGGTACTTTTGAAATTAATTTGCTAATAAATCAGACAAGCCCATTATTTCAAGGTTTAAAGGGTTTTTTTCTCAGACCAAAAGCTATTCTGCAACTGACTTAGGATGAAAGTCTTTTTCCAAATGCTTTACACAGGCCCCAGAGTTGACATTTTCACATCAAACTGATTATGTTATAAAACATTTTATTATTAAATAAAATTAGTGGTTTGGAGTTGAATGAGCATAGGCTGACACATAGCTGTGCAGTATTTATTGCCTAGATTGCCTTTCAAATGGCCATAGGCAAAGATAAGTTTGAGTCTTCCTAAGATACGGATGCGGTTGTATATTTATATACCATAGATAAAACAATATAAAATCTTCAACTTAGGGAGTGGTAGTTCTGAAAAGGACTTTCTGGATGTCCTTCAGACAAATGACAAGGAGAAATTTTCCTCTCACTCAACATCTACCAAAAGATCCCACTTCTCAGGAATTAGATTTCTTGGGCATTTGTGGTGGGGGAAGCGGGGGGTCTTCTGAAGTCATTCCCAGGCCAAGCCAATCTTCTTGCAGGTCCGGAGGTACATCTTGCTAAAACCTGCCTCACCACCCCAGCTCCAGCTTGCTCTCCATGTCTGAAATGTGCTCCCCTTCTGTAACGTCTTTTCAGGACTCTCAGACTTTACCCCAACCACACCTTCATCTTCCATGTTCTCAAAAGAAGCTCAGGATTTTGAATGGGAGACAAATTACTCCATTTATGGCTGTTTCACTCCACATGAGAACAGAAGTATAATCTGTTTTGTTACCATTGCATCTCTTACTAATCTCAGTGCTGGCAGGTGTTCAATAAATGTGTATGTGAAGCAAAATAACAGAGCTGTGCTTTGACACTTCACCTGACTGAAGCTTAGATTGCTTTACTGTGGTGGCTAGACACACAGATAGGTTTGTAAACCATGCCCGGTCTGAGAACATAGCCACACGTATCTGTGCTGGTGTGGGATCTTCATGCAGGCAGCAGACATGGAAACTCCACCTACCAGCAGCACTTGGAAAAGCCAAGCCCTCAGAGCAACAGCACATGGATCAACGATTTCTCAGCAGGCAAGGCACACTTTTGATTCTGACATACCGAGAAAATGGCACACATCAGGCTTGAAGAGGCATATTATTATTTTCTCCTAGCTGATTACAGATTGTCAGAGCCAGAAAGGATGGTTCACATTTTATCTCAGGCCCATATCCTTCTCATTTGGCAGCAAAGGACAGGTCCTCGGTCAGTTGAGTGATCTGATGAAGCTGTTGGTGAAGCTGAGTACTTATCTTCCGGCCCAGCAATCCTTCCAACACATTCCGTTCTGTCTCTCTATTGATGTTTGTCTGAAGCTGCTAGCAAAACGAACTCTCCTATCACATCGAACTAAAAGTTTCTTCCCCACAAAAGAAACAAGAAACGGAGTAAAGACACAACCCATGGTATAGGTCTAAATATTTGCATATCATATGTCGCGAGCCGCAACGTCAGGATCCTGCCAGCAGGTCCTAAACCTGAAAGGACGAGGACAGAGACAGGGGAGACACTTTTCTTCTCAAGTTCCTTGCTTGCTTTATTACAGAACCTCTACCTTTTATACTCTCCAGCTGCATGGGAGCGAGGGCTGCACGGGAGCGAGAGTACCGCCCACACATTCCAGAGGGAAACAATAACAACCATTATGGGTTACATCTGCTAGGCAATAGATCAGACCACCAGCTGAACTAGCCCATTGCTATAGCCACGGCACGTCCACACTGCTCAGGTGAATCACAGGTCAATATGGCTGCGCTCATGTCGTGTTCCTTTACAATGCTCTCCATAATCATATATAAGGGATTAATATCTAATATATAAAAAGAACCCAAACACATTAGAAAATACATAATAAGATCAGGAAATGGGCAAAACAGATAGCTCTCAAAAGGAGACACAGAGATGGCTAATAGGCATACAAAACAAAAATGCTCAATATCACATCACCACAGAAATGCTGATTTAAAACCAGAGTAAGATTGAAAAGATAGTACCAAAAAAAGGCAAAAGGTAGGAAGTGTTGTTAGCAAATATTTGGAGAAACAGGATCACTGATACCCCGCTGGACAAAACACAACTAAGTATAGTCATTATGGAAAATTATGTGGATTTTCTCAAAATATTCAAATTAAAACTACCATATGTGACCCAGCAATCCCAGTTGAGTTTATATCTAAAGAAAAGTAAATCAGCCTACTGAAGAAACATCTGCACACCCCCATCCATTGTAGTTCCACTCACAATAGCCAAGAAGTGGAAATAAGTTTCCATCGACAGGTAAATTTTTTTAATGTGGTACCTATCCATGATGGACTATTATTTGGTCTTTTTAAAAAATCAAGAAAAGCATATTATTTACAAACAGTGTTGATGAACAGGAGAACACTGCACTAAATTAAATCAAAGAAGCACAGAAAGGCAAACACTACATGATATCCGTTATACGCGAAATCTAAAAAGGATGAAGTCATAGAAGCAGAGTGTTAGAAGGGCAGTTACCAGGGACTGGGAGGAGGAAGGGAAAAATTGGGGAAGTATTCTCAAAGAATTTTAGACAAGAGGAGTAAGTTCAAGAGGTTGATTACCTGTACAAGTGATTATACTTACTAACAATGTGTGTACAATTAAAAATTGCTAAAAGAGCAAATCCTAAGGGTACTTACCACACACAAAAAATGATAAATATTTGAGGTAATAAACATATGCTAGATTTAGCCAGTCTACAATGCTACACATATAAAACATATCATTGTGGGGTTTTTTTTGTCAATGTATTTGTTTGTTTTAGTTATTTGAGACAGGGTCTCACTATGTTGTTTAGGCTGGCCTCAAATTCAGAGATCCTCCTGCCTCAGTCTTCCGAATGCTGGGATTACAGGTGTGACCCAGCTTTTGTCAATTTTTAGAAATAGAAGAACATAAAGAAAAACAAGCTGTCCATCTCAAAGACAAACACTGGCAGAGGAAGAGTGCTGGGGACAGGCATAGGGTTTTGCAGGTGGAAACTGGTTGTCAGAGCTATACAAAGGAACTAAATCTACTCCCAGACAAGTGCACACACCAACACCCAAGTACACCTGCAACATTGGCACTAATGTACTTTGTCTGCCCAGAGGCATGGCTGCCTCCAAAGCCATGCAGTTGAATGGAGTAAAGCCCTTTCCAGCTTTGGACAAGCTTCAGCTACATAGGACACCCTTACCCAAGTGCTTAATATTTATTATGATTTTTTTATATTTTTAGGTGGATTGTTTTGTTTTGTTTTGTTTTTTGAGACAGGGTCTCACTTTGTGGTTGAGACTGACCTGGATCTCACTATGTAGCCCAGGCTGGTCTCAAACTCACAGCGACCCTCCTGCCTCAGCCTCCCAAGTGCTGGGATTACAGGCGTGCGCTACCATGCCCAGCTGTTATTATGATTTTCTAAAATGTTACATTTTTTAAAATTGTTCTAAAAAGTTATTTAGAAAATCCACTTGTGAAAAATGCTAATACTAGATAAACAATTTCCTAATGGGTTTGGCTGAGGAAGAAGGGTGTGGGTGAGAGGGTCCATGAGAAACATTTACACATGACTGACTTTCACCTGGCTCTCCTGTAGGATTTACATTTGTTTAATAATTGTCCCTTTCTTCATATTCCTCTCACTAACCCCTTCCCATTCACACATACCTGACTCCCAGGTAGACTTCTTCTAGAAATCGGAGGGCAGGGCCACTTTGACCTTCAAAGCTCAGCCCAAGGTCACCTCTCCAGTGTGTCCCTTTCGTCTCAACCACTGGGTTCCTACTATTATATAATTTGAGCCACACAATTTAGAGCTTAATTTCCCACTCCCTTACAGTATGGTTTTGAAAAGATTCGTGAGGAGCCTTGTAAGCAAGTAACATATCTTCACCTGTGGGTTTTTCTTTCCTTATAACCAAGGACAAGAGATGGACGAGTGGAAAATACCCTAAAATGTGATAAACATAGCTCTTACATTTTTCATTTCCCCAGGTCACAGTAATCAACGTTGAATATATCAGACACCTGTTTATTGGTGTATTTTTTTTCCTACAGTAAATATGTTCTGATTGGATTTTCCCTGGAGTCCTCTGAGAGAAAGACTATTTTTTCTCTACTTCAAATCATCCAAAGAGGCAGGGGAAAAGACACTGGAAATAGAACGTGAAATTTCCAGGCAATTTTCAGTATGACTTTGATGCTAAATAAAACATTAATAACTTGAGACCCTGTTCCTATTTCATAGTGATGCCTATTTGATCTTTTTTAATGTAAAATTATTTCTTAACTTTATCCAAAATGTTGTTTAATATGCTAAACTCAATGCCCTGCATGGTAATGACCACTTAAATGCTTATTAAGAACTTTCATTTTCTTCCTTCTTCAACCTACTCAGCACTCATTGAAAATCTGTCCTTAGGAACTTTCCACCTTTACAAAGATGGCTTTGGTTGCAAATAAAATTTGTTAAGAGGCTGGCAATGGTGAATCCATTATATACCCTATTAAAGTCCATCAGAAACAGACTTGCCTTGTTATATATAATTAAGCCTCCTTTTTTCTTTTATCTTTTTTTCTTTTTTTTGCAAAGATTTTTTTCTATGAACTAGATTATCTGCATTCTTAAAGCATTGTAATCATAGACCAAATGGACTTTAAAGGACAGGACTCACACCGTGGGCCTGAAATAAAAGACCTGGCTTCAGTAAAAAACTGAAAATAAGTAGTACTTTGTGGCATAAAAAAGAAAAAGCATGCCAGGTGTGATGGCTTATGCCTGTAATCCTGGCAATTGAGAGGTTGAGGCAGGAAGATCATCATAAATTTGAGGCCAGCCTGGGCTACATGAGTTGAAGTCCAGACTGAACTACATAGGGAGACACTATCTCAAAAGAAAAATTGAAATTAAAGAAGATGAGATATAGTCAAGAATCCTGGGAGGTTTGCCAAGAGCCTAATGTAGGTAGGTAGGTAGATGACAGAAAGTATGTTTGTGCACATATATGTATACATGTGTATATACCTATGTGTATGTGAGTTTTAAGGGGCCTCTTCTGCTTCCATCTGAATTTCAGACATACCTAGGCCTAGAAAATTACAAAGCACAAGGAAAAAATCAAAACAGTGTTTTGCTGGAGAAGTAATATAAATGATACTACTTTAAAAGTCATTTTGAGGGGTGTGGTGGCGCACACCTGTAATCCCAGCACTAGGGAGGCTGAGGCAGGAGGATCGCTATGAGTTCGAGACCAGCCTGGGCTGCATAGTGAGTACCAGATCAGTCTTAACTATATAGTGAGACCCTGTCTCAAAAAAAACTAACTAAATAAATAAATAAAAGTCATTTTTTGTGTTAGTTTAAAATCTATTATTTGCAAACAGGAAAAACTGAAATGTCTAAAAGAAAACACAATTTAAAAATGAATCTTTTTACCCCATCACATTCCTGGAGCCCTACCTACAAATAACTGCCTTCTTACACATCCTTTAAGAAGTTTTACACAAAGAAATAAGGCACGTGACCAAAGTCGACAAATTATGCCACACTTGTCTCAACAGAGAAAGCCAGGATGGGCTGGAGAAGCCCTGACACCCTGCGTCACATAGCCACCAAAATAAAACCAAGTGCCAGGAGATGGACAGGGCTTTGGGGCTTTTGGCATGGTCAGAACTGGCTCAGGAAGTGACTGAGCCACTGAAGGAATGGCCCCAACCCTTAGGCTGAAGGAGCCACCGCAGCAAACACTGTTGCCCACCCAATGTCATGACTGGGTCCCCCATATCACCTGCCTCAAAATATCTGCGACTTCCCAGGGAGTAAAACCAAGATGATGCTCTGGCTGATGGGTCCTCAACAGTGAGTTCCTCTTCTGTGTGACAAATCCCACAGGCGGAGCTCAGAGAATTCACCACCACAAATGGGTGCTCCACAAGGCCAGGGTCACTACACAGAGCCCTAGCACTTGGCTTAAGGCTCCACCATCATTGTCTTAAGATTTTCAATATTTTTTTGAACTACATACCTTATGTTTTCATACTGAAGTAGGTGCCACAAATTATATAGCCAGACCTGCAGAAGCCCAATGTATTTGTCTAATATACAAATGAATTAATTAATAAATTGTTTTAGAACATAACTTAAGAAACTACAACCTGTAAGCCACATCAGGCCCTCCACTTGTTGTTCATAAAGTTTTATTAAAACACAGCCCCATGCTTTTGCATTGTTGTCCGTGGCTTGCTTCACTCCACAACAAAGGAGCTGAGCAATAATGAAAGAGACTGAAAGGTCCACAAAGCCTAAACTATTTTTAGTTTAGAATTTTCTTATCCACCCAGCCGAGAGCTGAAGGGCAGGGACCCTTTTTCAGCCTAGTGTTTTCGCCCTACACAGATAGCCACAAATAAACTATGTCTTAGAACTGCACGGTGAATTTTGCATCTTAGACTCAAATACACTTGTGCTTTAATACAAAACTATTTGCTTCCAAATCTAAACAACACTCCAGGGTTAACTGATGTCTAGCCCTTCACATTCCCTGTCAACAAGAATAAGTACCCAGAGGGTGTATGGGGAACCCAATTTGCAAGTCATGGTCTTAGTTCCTCCTCTTCAATACACAGTACCCAGTGTGGAAGCAAGACCCTTGTAGCATTTAACTGTCTACTGAGCTGCAATGTGTACCAATCATTTCCTACCAGTGTAAAACTCCTGGGCAGAAAGATCCAACTAGGCCATTAACATTCAGAATCCCTGATATTCTTATTCTTGACTGAATATGTACTTTGGTTCCATGCCCCATCGCCCTGGAAGACTGAGTGATCCTCTTATTTCTCCCTGGGCAGTTTTCAAAAACTACATAGAGCAATTTCAAACCCAGCTCCACCTGTCATAAAGTTTATGAGTTTGGGGGTTTGGCAGAGATTTTTTTCGAATGCCAGATTGCTCATAAAGGTCAATTGTATTGATAGAGAGAACTTTTGTAAATAATCTAAAAACCTACAAAACGTTATGAAAATGTAAAATCACTTTTACTGTCTCTTAACAGCAATCTGCTTTGTTTAGCTCAAAATTAACAGACACCGGAGGTGTTGACCATACAGTGGGACATCTGGCCTCATTCCTAACCTCGAACACGCTTTTTCTGTGTGCTAGAATAGATAGCTAAAGAAATCTTAAGGTAAACTCCCCAACTGCAAGGAATTGTTACGTCTGGGTTAGAGTGAACTATTTTGTGACTGTGATGTAAACTGAGGAATGAAATGTAACCACCTGAATGAGGTCATAGCTGTAAAACCTATAAAAGAGGAAGCTGCAGCCCAACAGGTGGTCAATCACTGACACTGCCTTTTTGAATGCTGGCAAATAAACTTTTTATTTTACTTCCATTCAGCTCATCTCTATGTGTGTGTCACTTGCCAATTCCTTACACAACAATATTTCTAACATGAACTATCTATCTAGTGTACTCCCCTGCACTTCTTAGAGTCCTTATTTTACCTTTCTGTTAGTAGTCACACATTAGGATATTTCTCTAGCTGGTTGGAGTGCTGGCTAGCAAAAATTTCAGAAGCATTTGCTTCTATCATCTGTGAACACTGTTTTACATCACAGGATCTGGGAGCTTCCAGTTGTGTAAAGGAAGCTTTCCTGTACAAGTGGCCAAGACACTTCAGGAAAAACAGGATTCCATGGCGAAGTGGTGTCCGAGAAGGACAAAATATATCAAAAAGGGAGATTCTATGAGAGAAGCAAGGACAAGCCTCAGGGAAAAAGCAAAGCACAGGGACTCTGGGTTCTGTGGAAGCAGGTCTGGCTACAGTAACTAGAAGATGAAATTGAAGAAATGATTCATGGAAACATCAGGAAGTGTTAAGCCCTTGCCATTTATCCCTTAAAAGACACACACACTCTCTCTCCCTCTCTCTCTCTCTCTCTCTTTCTCATTGTGTGTGTGTGTGTGTGTGTGTGTGTGTGTAGAAGGAAAAATCTTACTATAATAGGGGCAATTTTACCTATTATGTCTTAACCAATAATAAAATAATATTCATGGGACTCCAAAGAATAGACACTGGCAACCCAATGCACAACCCAGAGTGGATAGGTGCTTTCTTTTCCTCTGCTTACTGTACAAAAAAACTGTAAGCAGTTCATAGCATTCACAAACAATAAACAACTAAGGAGTTGTGTAAACACAAATCTCAGTGGTGCTGGGAGACCTATAGGAAGAGCTGTTGGAGGGGTGCTTAGGACAAGTGAACACCACAAAGGGTCATTTCTCTCCGCTCTTCCCAGCCCCCTACTCCACACTAACTGCTGGCCAGCAGCCCAGACCAAGCCCCGAGGAAGGAAGCCTTGTTACTCTAATGGGCCCTTAACCCTCAAACTGGAATTTAAACTGCCAAAATGACTGCATATCCATGACCATTCATTTAAGCCTCAATAAAATTGCCATGGGCAGAGGCTGCAAGTGCAGGGCTCCACTCCTCCACCCCTCAGGCCAGCACCCTCCCAGGCATCCTTCCTATTTCTATGAAACTTGAAACTGCAATGAACAGGGGGACACTTTTTTTAAATCTGCTTTAGGAGGGCTGGGGATTTAGCTCAGTGATTCCACCACCTGCCTTGCAAGTACAAGGTTCCAAGTTAGATCCCTGGTACAAAAAAAAAAAAAAATCTGCTTTAGGAGAAGGGTACACTCACACTCTTCCAAACTCATGTGAATCTGATGAAGAAATGGCTTTATGGTTACTTCTCTGAGGTCAGACTTGAAATCGCACACATAATCCTTGAGTCTTTAGCATTAAGTCTGTCCCACTTTATAAATCCCATGCATTAGGAGAACTGAATTTACAATATCCAAGAGATGACTATTCCTATTTCCAAAGGGGTCACTTTTTGAGTGTCTTCCACTGAATGATTCCCCTACTTTGTTCACAGCCTGGTTTTAAAGTCACCTCATCTTTTCAGAAGTACAGGACAGCTGAACTCAAAGCCCACTTGCATTTCTATTACAGGTGTCTCTAAGGCTGCTCAAATGTCACCTTAGCCATCCCCAAGGCTAGCTCCCCAGAGGACAAATAAAGGAACAATGACAAAATCCTTCTTCCTCCAACACCTTGGTTAACCATTGAGCAGTCTTACTAGTAAGATTTTAGGCACACTATTCTGAAGCACAATAGGCCTAGCATCCTTTTTCCAAGGTAAAGCGTTTCCAAGCACGGGCAAGATAAAGTAGTGTGCACAGCTGACTTGAGCAGAATAATCCAGATGCAAACAAGGCTCAGCCCCAACAGACTCAAGATAAGAAGCAAGGGCCGTTGTCAGAGAGGAAGCAAGAAGCACTTTCTGTGCAGAGTACCAGGCAGCAGGGAGCAAGCACTTTCCCTTTCCCTTGCAAAAAATGCCTCAGCTGGTCAGCAACAGTAAGGAATCCAGAAAGCAGCTGGGAAAGAGAGAATCACAAAATAGCCCTGAATACAGAGGGCTGAGTACCCATGCTGCTGGGTGGTTCTTCCCTACCCAGAGCAATAAGAGATAAGAGGTCAGATAGTGCACACACACACAGTGAGAGAATCTGCCTGGAAGCATTTTCTCACTACGGATCACAGCTCTGTCTCTGCGGCATTGATTAGGGAATGTTTTAGACCAAAAAAGGGGGTGGTTACCAGGGATTGAACCCAGTAACCCAGTGTTTTCTCCCTGGCCCAGTGTTTACATCCCCAGGTTCTTCTTCCTCTGTGTGTGTGTGTGTGTGTGTGTGTGTGTGTGTGTGTGTGTGTCAGAGTCAGGGTCTTGCTAAATCACTAAACTGCCCAAACTTGTGATCCTACTGCCTCAGCCTCCCAGAATGCTGGGATTACAGGCATGCTCCACCATACCCAGCTTGGAAACTCTTAAAAATCAAGACCCTTTCTCCCAAGACCTTTCTGTTTATGTGATTAGATCAATTCACATTTACTATAGAAATTAAAACAGGAAAAATTGTAGGTACTATTAATTCATTTAAAACAAAGCTAGTATACAGTAACACAGATAGCATTTTTCCCACCAATATTTTCCAAGGGGAAAAAACAAGAAACTAGTGAAAAGAGTGTCATTGTGTCACATTTTTTGCAAACCTCCTTAATGTCTGGCCTAGCAGAAGACAATTCTATGGCAACAGGTTTGTGGTGCTACTTTGGGTCCTGTGGGCTCAAGAAATTAGAAAGAACAGGGCAGATAGCATCTCTGCGTCACTACAAAAAGAATCCTGACATTGAAGACCTGTAGAAAAAGTCTCGGAGACTTCTCAAGGGTATCCAGGCTATGTTTTGAGAACCTTTTTGCCTTATCAGTCAGGAGCAGCTATTATCCCAGTTGGATAAATTAACACACTGAGGCAGAGCGATCAGAGCTGGTCACTGCTAGAGCAGCCCAGAGCAGGGAGACCGCAGAGTGCAGCAGCTCCTCGGCTTGCTGGGAGGAAGGAGTGAGACGGAATCTAGAAGTCTTTAGTGACTTATCACATGTGCTCAGTAATGGTGTCTCCCATTTGGAAACCTTGGTATTGAAAAAGCTGCAGATAATTTCAGTACGATTCCAACAAGAAAAAAAAATACCCCCCGACATCAAGCTTTATCTGCACGGGGTCCTTTCCTCAAAGACCCTGCCCCAGCCTACAGGACAGAAGCAGCTCTTGACTGCTCAGAAACTCAGGACCTTCTTCTGTTCTCCACTAGGCAAATGAGCTGGTGGCTTGGGCACAGTGTCACCGTGTTCCCTGGGAAACTTGAGCAAGCCAAGAGAGCTGCTCCATTATTTACGGCCTTTTTGCATCACCCCGCACATACAAACAAAATGGGCCTCCTCCAGTGGGTGCAGCCAGGGCTCTCCCAGGAATTCGCCTCGTGGTCCTAGCATCACGTGCTGGACACTGGGCAGCTCTACCTGTCAATCAACCTACTGACCCCACCCAGCGGCCCCCAGCCCCCTTGAGGTTGAGGAGCCCACAGAGCCAGCCCCCCCCCCCGCGCCGATCGCTTCTCCTCAGTGGATTTGGGACTTCTGGTGCAGTTCACATTGCTGCACTCTCCACGAGGCACCAGCAGAGGAGCTTGAGTTCCTGCTTCCTCCCGGTGCAGGACACCTCTCCCACTAGCAGCACTGTCGCCGGCCTCCTAGTTCCACCGTAAGTCTGCTACCCACCCCCCAAGTCAAACACACACACAACACAACCCGTTCTCCAACTGCCAAGGGGGTCTTTAAAAAGTCAAGGTCAAAGTTCCTGCTAAAACACTCCCAAGGTCCCCCAAGGAGTCCTTCGGTTTCAGAGGAGCCCGCTCGCTCGCCGGCCCCTCGCAAGGGTGTCGCCTGCCCCTGGGAGACCTCCTGCAGATCAAACGTCTCCTCCTGCAAAGAGGCCTCCGCGGTACCAAAAGTTGCCTCTCCTCCCCCTGGCCGAGCGGGAGACTTCGGAACACCTCCGGACTCTCCGGAGTTTCGTCCCCTTCCCTGCGCATCCTCCGGGACTTCGGCTCCTGGGAGCAGGGGATCCCCGGGCACCCCGCAACCTCCCGAGCTGGACCCCACCGGCGCAGACTGAGCGCTCGGCCAACGTGGATCGGATGAATGAAGCCGCAGCGCCTGGCACCCG
>NW_022900928.1:123240433-123247174 GCF_012274545.1 Fukomys damarensis
GAGAGTCCGCGCTCCCGGCGCCCCGCCCCGGAGCCAGGAGCGCGCTTTTCCCACCTGAAACCCCGAGAAGCCGGGGTCTGGTTTCCTGATCCTTCCCTGCCAGGGTGTCCTGTGTTCCCTCAACAGACGTTCGTCAGAGCCCGCAAAGATACTTCCTGATAGTCTTGATACACTCGGGGAAGGCGCCTAAGGCTGTCAGGTGCAGTCCGCGCTCCCGGCGCCCCGCCCCGGAGCCAGGAGCGCGCTTTTCCCACCTGAAACCCCGAGAAGCCGGGGTCTGGTTTCCTGATCCTTCCCTGCCAGGGTGTCCTGTGTTCCCTCAACAGACGTTCGTCAGAGCCCGCAAAGATACTTCCTGATAGTCTTGATACACTCGGGGAAGGCGCCTAAGGCTGTCAGGTGCCAGCCGGAGGAAGCAGCTGGCACTGCCGCAGGAAATCGAAGCCATTTACCCTCTTTCTCTGCGCATTTCGTATTTTACACCATCCACTCTGCCATCAGAGAACACAAATGATTTCATGCCACCCCTCTTATTCCTCTTAAGCATTTGTGGTGTTGAGGTTTGTTTTTCTAAATCCACTCCTCCTCTTGATTTTCTGGGATATTAATCCCCACCTTTTAACCAGAGTTTTGAGTGCATATTTTGGGGGGAACAGTGGACTGTTTTTGTCAACTATCTAAAGAAAGGGCTCAGCATTCTGGTTACAAATACTATGAGCGTTTACCCTGCACCAGGCCTAGCAGGAGCCCCAGGGGACCTGCCAGGCGCTGCAGCCTTTCTTCCGGAGCTCACAGTGTCCTGTGGGACAAGTCCCAATAAACGAGTAAATAAATTATGACGAAGCTAAGAAGGAAACCTAAGGGTGGGCTCTGGAAGATGTGCGATTCAGCTGGACAGGCACAGAAGGCTGCCCACAATCCACCAGTAACAGAAGACTGGGATGGGAGATGTCATACTCTGTTGGGGGCTTGGGAGGGCTTGTCCATCTGGAAAGGCCCTAGAGAAAGTCTGTGTGGCTGGAGTTAAGTGACAAGAGGTGTGAGGTGGCCAGGAGCCCCAGGAATGGGTCTTCTTGGCTTTAAGGCCTTGATACATCTGATCCGAGAATAGGGAACGCAGCTACTGCTCAATCCCCAAAAGCCTGCTGCACACTCTGATAACCCTTTCAAACCTGGTGTGGGGGCATCCACAGGGGCAAAGGAAAGGACAGACAATTAAACCCCAGAGTAGAGCTGAAGGGGTGAGGCGTGCATAGCTATAATCCCTGCCACTTGTGAGGCTGAGGCAGGAAGGTGGAAAGTTTAAGGCAAGCACAGTGGTAGTGTGTGTGTGCCTAGCTTGTGCCAGGCCCTGTGCTCAGTCCGCCCTGGTACCACAAAAACAAACAAACCAAAAGTCCTCACAGGCTATGAGGTGGTTTGTTTTCATCCTGAAAGAGAAGGGAAGAGAAAGCTGCCTTCTAATTTCCACATTTTGCCCCAGCTGCCCCCCTCACAGACCTTTGGCTTCTCCCCCCTCTCTATCTCTATCTTCTGGGCAGAGCCCAGCTCTGCCATTCACCTTCCTGAGCCTGTGCTAGGCACCCCGAAGGTTTATAGCCATCCGGAAAGACATGGTGCTCCTAAAACTACAGAAGACTCAGTGCTCTTGTCATGGCAGGTGAGCCAAAAATAGAAGCAGGAGAAAGTTCTCTTACTGTGTAGTTCCCGCTGGAGAGTGAGATAAGAGAGAGAAGGAGTTTAATTTAAAACCTATTGGCATTCTTTGTCTTCCTTCTTGACCTTGTTGCAATGGGCAGTGGACTTTCTCCCTTCTGGCTTTTTGTTTTCTTTGAGATAGTCTGTGTAGATGAGGCTCATGGTGATCCTCCTGCCTCAGCCTCCCTTGTGAGTTCTTCCCTCCCTATGCTCACACCATACCCAAAGTCATCCTAAGAGAGGCCTGCTGTAGACTGGACATTTCACATACATTATCATTTCTGCCCTCCAGACAAACTATAAGAAAAGAGGCACTGTGCTCACTGTGGGGATGAGAACCCAAGGCTCAGAGACAGCAATAAAGACTGAAGTAGGCTGAGACAGCTATGCACAGGCCAAGATAAGCCTGAGCTCCAGGCGTCAAGTCCCTAGCTGGTTCCCCCAGGAGCCCTGCATCTGGCAGGCCTACTCAGGACACCACAGTGGCAGCAAAGCCGTGTTTATTGGATGCTCACCTGTCTCTGCAGAATTACCTGCCTCCTTCCGTGTGACTTCCCTTTCCCTGGCTCCCTGTGGGGTCCTTAGATTCTCAGGTCAGCCTTGGGGAGGACCCAGGGAACCCACAGCCTGAGATACTCCAGGCAGAGAGCAGTTTCCTGGCCACATGCCAGAGAAGCTGTTAGGTTTCCCACCTGCCGTCCCTTTCAGCGCACAGTGTGTGACGCCTTCCACCGTGGGCTGCTTCTGACCGGAGCATGTGTCTCCTGGGTGCACCTTCACTCACAGCACAGCGCCCTGGCACTGGTCAGCTTGGCTTGAGAGATTCACCCGGCAGAGCCCATTCCCTAAATCCATTTTAACACAAGGTACAGAGAGAGAGAGAGAGCGGTAAAAGCCACCCCTGCATCACAGCAGCAGAGATGACCAAGTTAGAGACGCAATATGGAAAAAGCAAAGTCACAGTCTGTAATCCAAGATCTGATTCACTTTTCAAAGCTGTGGAAGATCAAGCTATGGGTTTAAAACACTAAAAGAAGAGAGCAAAGTGTGCTTCCAAAGCAGTCTGTGTCTTGCCTTCACAGCAATGCACATATTTAAGTGAAAACTGGCTCTGCTGTTCTTCCCGCCCTGCTATTAATAATCCATCAAGTGATCAGTACCCCAGGCGAGCCCTTCTGAGCTCCAGGAATTCATCTGCTCAGGGTGGAACTTCTATTCCCTTAGAAACTCCTTTTACTTTTGAAATAGAGGACATGTATTCCAAATAGAAGACAACCCACCATATATATATATATATATATATATATATATATATAGAGAGAGAGAGAGAGAGAGAGAGAGAGAGAGAGAGAGAGAGAATGCTTTCAAAAATGTTCAATTATAAGCCAGGGATTTAGCTCAGCGGTCCCGTTGCCTGCCTTGCAAGCGCAAGATCCAGAGTTCGATCTCAGGTACCCCCCCCAAAAAAAAGTTCAATTACAAAATAATATGAGTTCATTGCAGATTTGGAAAATGCATAGCGGTTTTAATTTTTAAAACTTCATTCTTAACTTTGCCATCAAGCAATGACCACTGTTATATTTGGTATATTTCTTTTCAGGTTTGTGTTGTGTAGGCATATAGGAAAGGAGAAAGAGGTTTTGTTTTTAAAACAGAAATTGGAACCCTCCCACTATGGAATCCTCCCCAGCGCCTGCCTGTGAAATTCCACCCCTCTTGTAGAAGAACTAGGAGCCCACTCTGTGGGGTGTAATTAGGGCAGGAAAGCTCTGCCTTAGAGAAGGGCTGGAGGGAAACAGTTTAGAGGACACATGCATCCCCTCCAGAGGATGCAGCCTTTACAGGACTGAGACACTACCATACATACTGTTTTGCATCCAATTGTTCTACTTTTTTGGTGGCACAGTTATTGAGCCAATATTCATTGAGCAACTACTCTGTACCAAGAACTGTGCTTCCCATTGGTCACAGAACAGTGAAAAAAGAAGACTTGCCCCTCTCCAAGTGAACGTGCAGTGTGATGGGGAAGATATATATTTTAAAAATTACATGCATAAATGTGTAATTATCGCAAATGCCATGAAAGGATGAGGCGGTCTGCAAACATGTAATAAAGAAATGCCTAGCAGACATTTGTTGCTCATCTCTGCAAGATCCATTCCCCCAGCTTGCTGCAGTCCTGCGTTTGGGTTTGAGGACACAACTCACACTGGACTTTTTACCTTTAAGTGTGGTGCACAGGACCCAGTCCTGCCAATCATCATTTTTCTTTCCCATAGCAACAATTCTTGGTTTTAAAATAGCCATATGCCCAGTTGAGGAACCCAAACCAATGAGAAGAAACCCTGGGACATTTCCTGGAACCCTCTTTGAGAAGCACATCTGCTCTTCCTCCTAGGTTTGAATGTGAAAGAGGAAGTTGAGGCTGAAGCCGCCATTTTAGCTCCACAAAGATGAGCTTCTTAGGAGCCACCGTCAAGACCATCAGACCAGTAAGTGGAGAAATGAAGCAAGTCCTGATGACACTTTCTGAGGGCTGGATCAAGCCTGAAGCCAACCCTGATCATTTTGGTTACCTGAATCAGTTTGGGTTGTTCCTGGTGCCCAGGATGATTCTAGAAACAAACGTGTCAGGGAAAGTTTCCTGGGGTGGGGATGTGTAAACTGACCTGAGTAGGAGTCACAGCGGCCTGGAGAGGCCAACAGTGCAGAGCCATGGACATGGACACAGGGGGAACAGGGGGCGCATCCCAAGCAGGAAAGCCACAGCAGGTTGCATCAAGAAAGCCAGTCCAAGTCCTAGTCACAAGTTTGCCTGTGCCTACATCTTGATGTATTTCCCCTATGTTTTCTTTTAGCAATTAAACATTTCAAGTCCTACATCTGAGTCTCAGGTCATTGACCCATTTCAAGTTTACTTTTGTACAGAGTGCGGGATAGGGTCTAGCTTCAGTCCTCTACGTGCGGCTAACCAGTTTCCCTACCACCAGGCATTGAAGAGGCCATCTTTTCTTTGATCTCTGCTTTTGGCTCTTTTGTCAAGAGTCAGGTGGCTGGAGCCAAGCATGGTGGTGCATGCCTGTAATCTAAGCCCTCTGGAGGCTGAGGCAGAGGATCACTCTGAGTTCGAGGCCAGCCTGGGCTATATGGTAAGTTCAAAGCTAGCCTGAGCTACATAGTGAGAACTATCTCAAAAAAATCAAGATGGCTGTAGGTGCATGGGTTTATTTCTGGGTCCTCTATTCTGTTCCATTGGTCTATATGTTTGTTTTTATGCCAGTTCCATGCAATTTTTGTTACTATAGCTTCATGGTATGATTTGATATCAAGTATTATAATAACTCCAGCACTGCTTTTTCTCAAGGTTGCTTTTTGGCTGTTGGTCTTTTGTGCTTCCATATGAGTTTTAAGGGGTTTTTCCCCCTAGTTCTTTGAAGAATAATATTGGTATTTTGATAGGGATTTTATTGGATCCATACACTGCTTTTAGTAAAATGGCCACTTTAACCATATTAATTCTGCCAGTCCATGAACATGCAAGGTCTTTGTATCTTCTAGTGTCTTCTTTGATGTCATTCTTCAGTGTACTGTAATTTTCACTGTAGAAGTCTTACCTCCTTGGTTAGGAATCTAGAGGAAAATAATAGGGCCACATGAAAATGGAAGAGAGACTTTCAGAGAAGGGGAAGAGGAATGGAGGGAGCACGGAGGTAGAGTGAGGACAGATAATGGGGTGGATATGACCATAATGATACAGGAAATAATACTGGAGATGAAATATGAAATACTATATCTCCCAACCTGTTAGCTGCATAATAGCCCAAGCTCTTCTTCTCTAGAACTCAAAGAGTGAGTCCTAGAAACAACAGAGGCTAAGTGTAGGAAGATATTTATTGATAGGAAAGTTCCTGAGAAGAAGGAGGGCACCCAAGTGGGTAACCAGGGACCCCACTTTACAGAGGACTTTTATAGAGTGAAATCCACATGGGTACAACATGGGCCATAGCCATGAACATCCAGTAAGGTTACAAGTATAGTCACTCAGGTAATGGTGGCCCAGTTGGGGAACAAGTCACCAAACAACCGTGGATGGAAAGAACAAAGATTCTCCTAGGAAGTGGTGAGTCAGGAGGTCTCAGATCACCCAGGTGGGTGGGTGATGTCTGCCTAGATTTCATTAGGCCTAGGGTTTGTTCTTTGAGAAAGTCTGTAGGTCTGGTCATCTTGTCTTTATCTTGAGGCCTGGTTTCCAAATGATGTGTCTCTGGCTGTAGCTGTGGTGTGTTTCACCTTTGTCCAGACCCTCTCAAGGACCGAGCACTGTCTGACTGCCTATAATATTTCTACCTAACTCTCTGTCTATAATAATAATATATAGAGTGTGTAGCAAAGGAGGGAGGATGCAGGGACACTCATTAAGAGGCCTAAAATATTTCAAGTGAGAGATTATATGATGTTTCCAGCAGGAGGGTTGAAATAAATTTTTCACTTAAACTTATAATGTAATAATTTCCCAGTACTTATTTCTACTTTTAAAATATATTTAAAGGGCATATGATAGTCCATTCTTTCTTGGGCCATTCATATACTGTTTCCTTATAACTGAATAAGTTATGTAATTCCTGCCATCTATGTCCTTATAACTCAATACAAATATAGTTTCCAGTTTTACAAATACTGTAACTGCAGAAGTAATATAATTTGTGAAGTCTGTGTCCTTCTAACTAAGTACAGAGATTATTTCCAGTTTGATAAATACTATAACACAAATTAAGGACATAAAATTTGCATCCAACTTTCTGGTTACCTCAGGATACTTCATAAAATTCAAATTACTGGTTTAAAGTATAAATCTTTTAAGTTTTCAGTATCTATTTGTATAGATTTACAAATAAGAAGGGCTGACCAGTATACCCTAGTATACAAGAGTCCCTGTTTTGCCACATTCCCACCCGTGCAAACAACCCATGCCACGCTTGAGTTAATAAATGTCAACATCAAAGTTCCCACGGAATTTAATGAGAGAACACACACACACACACA
>NW_022900928.1:123247312-123267021 GCF_012274545.1 Fukomys damarensis
ACACACACACACACACACACACACACACACACACACACACACACACAGAGACACACCCCAGCCACTGCTGCCTGGACTCACTTTAAATTCCTGCCTTCCTAAGTGGCCAAGGCTAACAAGTAATCCCTGCCTTCCCCTCCTTACCCTCCTCCCTTTCCCTGAAGGACTGTTTTGCACCTTCTCTTTCCTTCTTACTTCAGTACCTCTTGCTCTTTTCTCAATTTTCTATTAAGAATAGAGAAGCCATCCAAAGAGAATGTCCTCAGCCCAAAGACATGCAAGGTCCAAGTCTTCCTGTGTTCACTGCCCCGCCGGAGCATTTGTTTATTGTCCCTGCTGTCACTACAATGAGTGGCCCATGGTGCAAACTCTCCAGCCCTTTCCCTTCCTTCTACTGGGCACAAGTTCGCACTCTCTCCCAAGTAGACAAAAACCTTCTTTGGCGCTTGTTATTCTCTCATTCATTGTCTTTTCCCTGTTTATGGGGAACATTTCTATGTAATGCTTAAACCTGCAGCAATAGCCTCCATCCCTTAAGAGCAAAACAAAACCTTGTTGGCCTCATATTCCCTTCTAATAGGCGCCTTCTTTCTCTGCTCCCCTTTATGGGAATGACTCCCTATCTGTATGCTCTCCTCCCAAGCTCTTCTAAAGCCATTCCCTTGTCACTTTCGATTACAAGATCACTAATAAGCTCTGATTGCCCAATCCATTGGGCAGCACCCAGTCTATATTTCATGCCATCTGTGCGGTGCTCGACCAAACTGCTCCCAGCCCTCCTGTCTGCTCTCTCCTGTCCTGTTGCCTTTGCAGAATCCTTCTTATCCTCCAAACCTCTCGAGAGCATTCTACTCAAGTTCAATCTTTGTCTGCTCTCGACCTGACACTCACTCTTGTGTTTGGCTGGATGTGGAATAAGTTGGGAGAGTGGGTGTTTGAAAGCTCCTAGTTGAGGTGTGGCCCAATCTTTAAAGGACATTTATGCCAGTCACAGAATTTAGGCGGCGAGGGTCTGCTGAAGAGTTCTGAGTCAGGCTGAGGACTGGGAGAGGGAAGGTCTGGGTGAGGAAGGGGTTAGTGTGCAAACACAATAAGGCTGTGCCTGAAGGAGACAATTTGAGAAGATACCTGGCTACAGGCTGTGAGACATCATGCTTGAGGTGCTCAGCTGGGTAAGAAAATAGATGTATTTTTGAGATTTGAGAACAAACTGGTAATCTGGCAGAGAGATTCAGTGTACGTGTGACATCATTCCTCAATACACAAATGCATGCACGCACACACACCCACACACACACACACACACATACACACTTTTAATATACCCCACAAGGGTTCAGTGCAGTAAGGCTAAGCCTTGTATTGCTTCTTAAAACTGATCTCACAGAAGGCTGTATGCAAATGCTGGAGATGTTTCCATTTCTACATGAGTGTGTTATAGCATGCCTTTTATACCATCAAGATTATAAGAAAAGAGCAGGAGCCCAAAAGCCAGAGCCATAGTGGGCTCTGGACAAACCTTGAGGAAGCTGAGCAAGAGAGTGGATCTGTTTTTGTTGTTGTTGTTGTTGTTGTTGTTGTTGTTGTTTTTCAGGAAAAGCCCCTGACAGTTCCACCATAAATCAGTTTTGTCCATTAGTTCTAGACACATTGATTTGCTTTCTTTAAAAAAAATACCAAGGTTACATATATATTGTTGAAAGTGTCTACACTTCTCCTTGACATTCTTTCTTGACATCCTGAAGGAGTCATGCAGACCTCTGAGAATGTGAAATTTCACATTAAAGCATGAGGCAAATACCTGTATAGTTACCTTCCTCTCTGCCTTAGAGTTTTAATGTTATCTCGATCCACTTGACCTCTACAAATGGATTAACGCCACTCAAATGCTCATTTTATCACACTGCAAAAGCTAGGTTGTCTTTAGAATGGAAAAAAAAAAGGTGAATGGTCAAAGGCAGAGAGCATTTTCTTTCTGTGCAATTATGTAAAGCACTTCCTGATACCTACTGAATTCTTATCAGTCATCGCTGGACTCTGCAAACAGATGTAACTCATTTGGCATCATCAAATACGATCTGTCAGGGAGAAAACAAGGTTTTCCCATTAGCACAGAGCAGAGGAATACTAGCAGTTAGTTAAAGTCTAACCAAACCAAAACTAACTGGGCCCAAGAGGCCCAATACCCCAGTTTTCATCTCTGCTGTTGTCGAATACTTCAGCAAAGCACACTGATGTCTACCATAGCTACACCAAAAAGAGAAAAGAAACAGGTATGCTTTGGATAATGGCAATTAAAATCACAATTTAAAATGCACCACATGCCAGGGTCATAGGTGCTGAGTAAGATTCAGAGGCTGTGAAGCAATCAGAATGTGTTCTCATGCAAGGACCAGACTTCGATTTGATCCCTGCAGGAAGCATGGGTGAACTTGCCTTCCCCACTGTGGGGCTTGGCATCATTCCTGCATGCTGAATCCCACTCTTCTTGACTTGCCACCATTTCCTTCCTCCTCATCCCCCTGTTTCAGACTCCTGAATGCTCCTATGATTGCTATTCTCCAGGAATTTCTTGTGGCTGCTGGGCAGATCCAGTTGCTACAACTTGAGAAGGACCTACAGAGACATTGACAAATCTGCTGAGACATTGAAGAAATTGTTGGGGCCACAGTCAGAGCTGTGTAGGAGGAGAAAAATCCCCAAAAGAAAGGCCTCCGTTTGGCCTGAACCTCGATTGCTACATTGTTACCTGGCATTGCCAGCCTCCTTCTGAATGTACTCAAGTCCTTAGTTGATGTTTAAATTCATCACCAACCTAGAGGATAGTTGGTCCTGGTGCTCCTGATAAGAAACAGTCTTTGATTTTGTAGCTTTTAGATAAACTCTTCTTGCAATCCTGGGGCCACATGAAGGCTAAGCATTAAGTACAGAGTTCACGAGGAAAATGTATATGTTAGGCAAAAGACTGAAATTCAGGCAGAAATTCAAAATCCAGAGCATAGTGTGGAAAGGGGGACATAAAACAGTCAGTCATCTAGCCCTCAAGTGAGCTGGGACAGGGAAAGTGTTGAAAGCCAAACATGGCCCAGGATAATATGGTCCCACAAATCCATGTGGGCCCTGGGATTATCTTACTAGAGGAAATGCATACCTGCAGCTGGATTCCCCAAATGTCAATCCAGCTTCTTCTCCTGCCAGCCAGGTGACTTTGAGCAAAATGTTCATCCTCATCTTGCCTCACTTTCTTAATCTATAAAACGGAGCTAATAATTCCTATGCCTCCTATAGAGGCTGACAGGATTACATTATGTTATGGAGTCAGTGCTCCATAATCAGAGCTACTATTATTACTAGTAGTGAATCTTCATTAGTATTGACTTCATGAAAAAGCTACCTTGAATATTCACTGATAAAAATACCTGATCTAAAGCACATTAGAGTATGCTGTTTTAAAGGAGCAGTGAGAGCTGATCAGGGTGGCATGGGATATCACTGACACTGTAAGCTGTAAGTGGCTTTCACATGACCCCCAATAAATAAGTAGAACAGTACTCTGCACCATTGCAGGATTTGGGGATCCCATGGTCTAAAATTCTTCAGAATTAGTCCTATGGATGTTTCTTGTTTTCAGAGAAACTGCAAAGACAGAGACTATTACCTGAGAGAATGTCTGCATATTTGTCCATCTCCCATATTTAGAAATTGGCATGAAGAAAATGCATTCTCTCTTGTTTAGGGTAACCAGATATTCGGCCATAAGGAATAAAATGATGTCATTTGAAGGAAAACATATGGGACTGAAGATAATGTTAAGCAAAATAAAACAGACTCAAAAAGACAATCATGTTTTTACTAATCTGTGTCATCTTAAGGGGAAAAGAAAAAGTACATGAAAGTAGAAAGGAGACCATTAGACAAAAGGAAGGAAACAAGAAAGTGGAGGAAGGAAAGTGTAAAAGAAGGTAATAGGAGGTGAATATAATCAAGGCATCTTATATATAAATGTATGAAAATGCCACAATGAAACCCAATGTTTTGAAAAATTAATATGAATATATATATTATATTTTAAAACATAAGAAAAAATCAGGACAGCAGGGTTAAATTCAGCAAAAACAAGTGATCAGGTACCTTGCCTTTTAATTTTTGTCCTTACAATATTCTTCCAATCATAACCGTCCATAACTTGTTGGCTTTTCTAGCACAAGTCTAAGCTGTGTTTCATGAGGCAATAAGCACTATTAATCTTGTCTTTAAAACAAACATTCTACCCCCTTGACCTAATATTTTAAGACTTGGGTAAAGCAAACAGTTGCCAGGAATTCATTCAGCAGTGAGGTCTTCTCTGCAGACTTTTTATCTGTTTCCCTAGAACACATTCTTTCCCTTCACCTACCCGCTGCCCCCAAAGCTCATTGTCTTTCCAGCCTCCAGAATGAGCTTCATCCCGATTTTGAGCTTTCCTTTGTTCTGTTCTCTTCACTCCCAGCTCATTTGGTTGCATTTATTTTAACCAGATTATACTAATCAGCTTCCTGTCATTTTAAAAAAATCCAGAGCAATTAACTCACAAAGAGAAAGGTTTATTATGGCTCGCCGTTGCAGAGGTTCTAGTCCATGGCAATGTAGCTTTACCGCTTTGCGTCCCTGGCGAGGCAGCATGATGGCAGGTGGGAATGTGTGGCAGGGCAGAACTCTCACTGCAGGAGCCAGGAAGTAAAAAGGAAACAGGAAGAGACTGGCGCTCCACAGCACCTCCCTCGAGGCCTCACTTCCTAAAGGTTCCACTGGCAGATGCAGTCCAAGGAGATCTTTGTATTTGCATGGATGGTGGCTCACAAGAATGATGGACTTTGAACGAGAAATTAGATTCATTCATAGGAAAATGGATACACATTGAGGATATACTCTTAAGTGAAATAAATAAGTCATACATGTGTAAATACTGAATAGTTTCTCTCTTGTGAATAAACTGTAATAGTACATAAGAACCTAATGAGGTGACTGACATTGTGAAATGGGAAGAAAAGGTCTAAAGGTGCAGGGAAGGTGGGATGGGTAGGTAAGGGAAAAGAAAAAATGTGAGAAAATGAAAAGATGGAAATAAAGTAGTTGTAAATGGGGAGGGGAGGAGGGGTGAAGGGAGGGCAGGGACAAGGGGAAGAAAATGAGAGCCAAGACCTGTCACGTAGAGGTACAAGATCCTAGCAATGAATGTAACTGTACTGTATCTCTAAAATGTACCAATAAACTCAATTAAAAAGAAAAAAATGGTTGACTTTAATAAGTGCTTACTGGATATCAGGCACCTTTTAGGTATTATTGCAGTAAATTCTCACAACAGAATATCATCTAACATCATCACCATTTACAGATTTGGGTTCCCAGAGAAGTAATTGGTCACGTGGCTAATGAGTTTTGAGCAGAACTGACACAGAAGCCTTTAGCATCTGAGCTCGTTCCATGCAATCCTATGTTGAGTCCCTATTCTGCGCTGGCTATGTGCTGGCTACGTAGCACCAGTGCATGGGGAGAAAATGCTCTTGCCCTATGTGAGCTCATAACCTAGTAGTAGGTACACGAACAGAAAGAGTATAAGTGGAAATTGTGAGCAGTTCTATGACGGATGAAATCAGGCAGCGATAGGGAATAGTGAGGTATCTACTTGGTTGGGGAATTCAGGAACAGACTCTCTGAGGAAAGGAGACTTAACCTGAAGCCTGAAGGGAAGGAAGACAAGGAAGGCCTCAAAGAAATGAAAGAAGGAAGCAGGGCTGGAATGAGGGAGGGAGCATATGGTATTAGAAGATTTGGTCCCAGGCAAGCTAGGCCTTGTGGGCTCTGATAAAGAGCTTGGATTTGCTTATAAAAAGAACCTCTATCTTTTAGCTTTCTGTGCAAAATGACACCCAAATCTCATTAGCCCTCACCATCAAAGAATTCATGAGTAGAAACCTTGCCGCACATTTCTCTACCTTTTTCTCTTTGATTTCTTTTTCAAACAATGTTACACATTGCATCCCGTGGCAGCAGAGAACTTGCTTATCCAAGCCTCCAAGGGAAATAAAAACATTTTCCTTGGGAGGTGGTTATTGAGAATGTCCTAGGTTTTTCATGGTTCCCACATAATAATTATTGAACACTGACCTAGATAATTCTCTTACATCAAACAAGAATGAGAGCCTAAATATCAGCTCGAAGTTGAACATCCAGTAAAATGAAGCTCCCAGCCTAATAAAGGAACATTTTACAACATTTTTTCATGGGCTTTAAAGACTAGATTCTAATAGTCTTATATAAGAGTTAGGTGCAGACTGTGTTCAAGGAAGACCAAGGTCATTTTAGGCCAAGACATGGCAGTAGAGCTCGTCTGTGCTCATTTTGAGTAATAACTACCAATAAGAACCTTTGTTGTTTATTTTTTGTCTTTTGTTTCTCCTTCTCTGGGCTAAAGAAAATTAAAGGCAGTAGGTAGCAAATTTTTCTTTGTACACTGTAGCCGTTCTTAGGAAGTTTGCGCATTTTTTCACTCATTCTGTGAATATATTTGGCACCTTTCCAAATACGATTTAATAAGCAAGTTTGCTTACTGGACTTCAGTGTTATCACCTAAAAGATCAGTACATTTTGAGCCATGAACTGTTCAGAAGTGCTTTCAATTCTAAAATTGCCAGGAGATCTGAACTCTAGTCTTACCTTCATCTTGCCTGTGACTTGGGTGGCTAAGTCACTGGCCCTCAGGGAGGGGAGAGTGGATAAAGTGTACTTTTGGGCACTTTTACTACAACTCAAAATTTGTAAATTGTAAAATGTCCCCTGAACTTCACCACTGCAACTTGTCCAAGCACAAGACACTGTGTACGGCTGACCCTCACTCTGGGCTCACCAGCATTGCACTGTAGTCTTCATCCACAAAAGGAAGAACATGAGAACAAAGACTAGTGAGGAACTAGGGAAGAAAGATTCAGACATGAAGCCAAGAGGTGTAATTTGGAATCTGCCTGAGACGGAATTGGAAAGGACTTCTGGGATCCACTGGATGCTCTCCATTATAATTATCTGGACAAGATTCCACCATCCCCTGGGAGCAAGGCCTCCAAGTGGCAGTCCTAAGGCTGAAAATTTCTGATCTCTTGGCACATAAAACTAGCCACAATGAATGGGAAGAATGGAGATAAAGGTGTAGGGAAGGTGGGATGGGTAGGGGAAGGGTAGTAAGAGAAAAGAAAAAAAATGTGAGATAATGAAAAGATGAAAATAAAATGCTTGTAGATGGGGAGGGGAGGAGGGGGGGAAGGGAGGGCAGGGGTAAGGGGGGAAAAATGAGAATCAAGACTTGTCATGTAGAGGTACAAGATCCCAACAATGAATGTAACTGTACTGTATCCCTAAGATGTACAAATAAACTCAATTAAAGCTAAAAAAAAAAAATTAGCCACAATGTACTGGGCACTGTGCATGTGGCAGGCACTGCTGAAAATAAAGCAGTAGGCATTAACTCCCTGACTTCATGGAAACTCGAGGTCACCATTCTCCCCAGCTGACAGAGAAGGAGCTGACTCAGGGGTAAATAACTGGCTTGAGAGCCCCCTGCATCTAAGGAGGATTCCAAACCAGAGAGGCCTCCCACAGCCCCTGCTCTCCCACTCTCCTGCCTCTCACCTCCCAGAGCCACACCGGCCACAAAGTGCACTCAGTGGAGACTCGTTACGGAAAACACCATGAAACTTACTTCAAGACCCCTCTGAGGAACGCTCCCAGGCCCCAAAGGTCCCCAGCACCTGCCCTTCCCGAACTTGAAGGATCTTCAGTTCCCTCCCGTTTTTTAGGAGAGTTTCTCCCCTGCTGAGCACCCTCAAACAGTGAGCCTTGTGCACCCCACCCTGCCCACTCTGTCTGTACTGGGTCCCTCTCTGAGGAAATTGGGTAACAAGCACTGCAGAGCAGGATCAGACAGCGCTTGCTTGCGTGGCACCACCCAGAGTCAGCCTTAGGTGAAAATGCACTGCATTCTTTCAAGGACACAAACCAGGAACTCAGGTCGGGCCAAGCGACACACCTCAGCCCTTCCCTACAGAGGGAGCATAGCCTCCCAGGACTCTTTACCTTAGTGCTCTCCACTCGTCCATTGTCCTCCCCAAAGCATCTCCACCAGAGTCATCTCCACCAGTTCAAAGTGAAGGAAGGGAGAAGAAAGGCGTCCTGTACTACGGATTCTAGCTACACTGCATGTCTTACTCTTTCATGAACGATATTATGCACCTTTTCCAAGCAATGAAAGCAGCCAGTGCCTGCTGTTTACAAAGCTAGCAAATGTTAACAGAGCCAGTGAGTAGCAACCCTGAATTCAAGCCAGATAAACTGAAACCAAAGTTCAAGCTCTTCCACCCTCTGCAAACTGGAAAGTGTTTTCTGACACCTGCTGTTGGCCTCTCTAGAATCCAGAATCATTGTTGGGGGATGGAGGAGGAGAATGCATTTTGGAGGCAGAAAACATGGAATCTGAATTTTCCAGTATGAATTTCTTCATCTGCAAAATAGAACTAAAAATAACTCCTACCTCACAGCATTCTTCAAGGAATTAAGTAAAATAATCCAGGAAAAGGGCCAGGGATTTAGCTCAGTGGTGCCACTGCCTGCCTCACATGCGCAAGGTCCCAAGTTCAATCCCCAGTACCAAATAAAGAAAAAAAATCCAGGAAAAGAGTTTAGCACTGGGATTATAAAAGAATAACAACGTGTATTAGCCATTTGAATGAACAGCGCTAAAAATCATATGCTGACAGCACATCTTTCTGGTGTAGAGAGATTAGTTCAGCTCTGATTCAGATTTTTAAATGAATCACCCAAGATCAAATAAAGAAATCAATACATAGTAAAAGAGGGAAAAGTTATAAGTTAAAAAGAGATAAAACTACATTGACTTTTGCATTAAAAAAATCTTTAGTATGTAGTATCATGTGTACAACTTACAGTCTTCTCTCTGTACATCTGTAAGAAAGTGGTACACACACATATGTAGGTGTGTGCGTGTGTGTGTGTGTGTGTGTGTGTGTGTGTGTAGAAGGGAATCTCCCAGACAGATGCAGCAGTCGTTCATTTTTCTTCACTTACTTTCTCTTGAAACTATCTTAATAAAATTTAGAAATGGTTTTGCAATAATTGTAAGGTATAAATCTAAAAGTATGAAAAGGATAGCTGTGACCAAAGTTTGATTTAGTGAACAAGAGAAGGCTGAAAACCTAAGAGGGCAGCATGAAGAAGCCAACTAGATCTACCCCACAGGACCCCCGAAGTATCCAGGAATTCAAGATGTAGGTATATCTGGACAAGAAGCATCTGGCCCCTACCAACTCTGCCCTGCCTTAGGACTTTGAAAACGGGAATTTGACATTTGAAAGGTGAGATGTCACTTCGCTTCCCTAACTCAGTGCCTGGAAGCCTGGGTCCATACCCACAGACAGATTCGGAAACTCTGGGGTAAAGACCTACAGACAGGACCACCACAGGCTCCCCAGGGAAGCAGCCCTGCCTGCTGTTCCCTAGAGAGGCTGCCCTTGAGGTCCCAGTGCAGTGACCTCAGCTTAGCTCTCTGCCTCTAAATCTGAGTAGACAGTCATAGGCCCCAGTCCCTCCCGGAAAACTCCACCATGAACGGGAGATAAAGACCAACAGGAACAAACACAGAAGGGGATTAAGGCAGAAAGAAACTAAAACCTCCAGGAAGACAGCAGAGGATCCCCTACTCGTTAAACTGGAACAGGGAGGCATTTTTAAAATTCAGAGAGTAACATAAAGTTCTTAGAAATTATACATTTAAAAGCTGGTTTGAAATGTTCAATAAAAAGTTATAAGATAAAATTGAGTAACTTATCCAGAAAATAGAACCTATGACAAAGAAATGGAGGTCAGGAAAGGATAGGAAAACCAGAGACCCATCCAAGACATCCTACAGCAGGATGGCAGGTGCCATCGACAGAGAATGTCCGGTAGCAATTATGAAGGAAAAAATTCAGGAAAATGTTCAAGAATTCAAATACATAAGTTGTTTGGCCCTAAGGCATCCTTTATCAAGGGGAAAGAGGAGATCTTAAAATCTTTGAAAGAATAAAACACATTAACCTACCCTCTCCCTCCAAAATAAGATTATTTCTTCTTGCAACATGAGAGACTGGAGGGCAAGGGAGAAATCCCTCCTCCATTTTAAAAAAGAAATTTCTACCCTGAAAGCTTCATTCAAACTATCATTCAAGCATTGTTGGTACAGTGGTAAGCATAGCTACCTTCCAAACTATCATTCAAATATTAGAGAAGAATCTGGGCGTGGTGGCACATGCCTGTAATCCCAGCACTCCGGAGGCTGAGGCAGGAGGATTGCTGTGAGATCAAGACCAGCCTGGGCTACACAGTGAGTTCCAGGTCAGCCTCAACTACAAAGTGAGACCCTGTCTCGAAAAAAAAGAAAAAAGAATGTTAGGGAAGAGTAAAGGCATGTCTTGATAGTCAAGGTATGACAGATGCTATCTTTTGTCCACCTAAAACCCATTCCATTCTTCCTGCAAATAGGGTCTCAGCTATGTGAAGGTAGTGGGTAAAGAATACCTGGTTCCAAGGGAAGGAGACAGGTGGGGACAAGTGTGCAACTTGGTTCTACCCCATGTGCTCAGTGAAGAAAGCTATTCTGGCAATTCTGGAAATGCATCTTTTTTTTTTTTATCGAAAAAAAATAAGCAGAGAATTCTGAAGATAAGGATTTTTGTATGTGCACTTTTTCTCCCATGTTAGAACAGAACAATGTTTTATAAAAATATGGTTCAGGCCTCCTGAACCGTAGGATGATACACTAGAAGACAAAAACAATCTCTTATAAAGATGGTGAAGGACAGGGACAGAAAGAGCTGGAGTCTTTGACTGCGGTGCAAAACAGCTGAACTGCCTGCCAGGAGTTCTTGTCAAGCAAAAGGAAAAAAAAAAAGAAAGAAAAAAGAAAATCTGTACTCAGCTGCCACAGGCCAGGGCCTCTGTAATATGAAGCACGTACACATCTTTTTATTTTCCCTTTCGGTTTTGATTTCTGGATACTAAGTGCAGACACCAGATATTTCTCATGTTTTATTTTCTGAGAAAACTTTCCTGTTGGATCCTGCAGTGACTTGGGTGTGAGTCTTAGCCAATAGGTGTAAATTAACCCAGCACTAACATGTAATTAAAAGTCTACTGCAGTCATTAGGATGCAGACAAATAGTTTCAATAGAGAAATTAAAGAGCAATTAAAATGATTATAGGAGCACAAAAACAACTTTGCAACTGGGGAGAATTTTCCTAAATGTTCATTGTATTTTCAATACAATTAGGTGCTTAATTGTGTGCTGCCTTTAGTCAATATATTTGAACAAACAAAACATAGAACTTTTTAAAAAACTATCTGTGTCTACTGCCTTTTGGAAATCTGAACAATACAAAAAAATCTCTTTATCCTCTACCCGTTATGGTATTAAACTTTGGAGTAGTTCAAATTCATACAAGTGTAATCTGTTCAATATCAGTAAATGATCTTTAAAATTTGTCTAAAAATGTGAAGGGATCCACACGAAAGAAACATACTATTAGGTAAACAGTGACGACCCAGTACATACAGGACACAGCCATCCTGAATTCAGGAGTTCTGGGCAGGACCTCCCGCAGTAGCTTCTGGAGTAGCTGGGTCTTTCATGGATAGGGTAGGGAGTTTAGTGGGACAGGGTTTTGGTGGGGTAACCTAAAGGCTGGGGCATGAGGTTGGAAAGCAAGAATGGCTGAGAGGTGGCCGTACAGGTGCTGTGACCTAGCAAGTGTGGCAGGTGTCCCATCCTAGTAAATGCACTGTTCCCAGTCTCAGGATGTAGGATTGTTCTCTGAGCTGTGATTGTTCTCTGTCTGAGCTCAGGAACTCATATGGGGGCCAGACCTATCAAATAACTCATGTTCCCAGATACCAGTCATAAAATTGACATTATTGTATGTTAGGACTTTAAATTTTGATGTGTGATGATTTGCAATGACACTAAATCGAAACAAGCATTTCTTAATTTTCATTGATCCACTTTCACAAGTTGTGGTTGAAATGCGGCAGAAAAGAAATCTCCTAATACTTCAGTAAACCCTTGCTACTAATATATAGGTTTTAGGAAAATAAACACGCTTACTTGGAGGAAGAGACGGGGCTGTTAAAAAGCTCTCAGTGCAGAGGATTTAGTTCAGTGGCACCGCACCTACCTCACAAGCCCCAGATCCTGAGATCAATCCTCTGTATGGCAGGAAAAAAAAGAAAGCACTCAGTACTGCATAAAAGAATTCAATCAAGAAGCAGGGCGTGGTTGGCATAGTGGCCTATGCCTGTAATCCCAGCACTTCGGAGCCAGAGGCAGGATTGCTGCAAGTTCAAGGCCAGCCTGAACTACTACTGTCTCAAAAAATAAAAATAAAAGAAATAAAAGAAGAAAAGGCAATAAACAAAACAGCAAACAACTTTTCACTTACATAAACAATTACCAGTTACAAGCTACAGTGATAGAGAAATCTCTACATACAAAGATGCTAAAAACTTGGGACCTGGAGGAAATTTAACATGAAATGTGCAAAACTTTGAAGGGAGTGAAAGTATTTTTGATTCAGCTCTTTTGGTGGGGGCGGGGTACCAGGGATGGAACCCAAAGTATTTTTGAGAAATAGTCCACACCTCAAAAAGTAGATGTGAACCAAAGCAAACATAATATCTTCTTCCATAAAATTGCCCCACCTATTGTGACAGTTAACCATGGTGTCAACTGGAGGAAGATCCACCTAGCCCATTGCTTTTGCAGTTCTGGAGGCATCAGAATGACTGACTTACTGAACGTGGAAGACCATGGGAAGACCATGGCCATGGGAGGCACCAACCCATAGGCTTGTAGCCTGGATCAAATAAGAGAAAAAGAAGTTTCCTTCTGCTCCTGACGAGGAGCTCCAGTCTTCCCTTCATCTCTGGTCTCCGTCCCAGGCTTCCAGCCCAGAATGTCCCGCCTTACAGCACAGACCCTGGGCTTCCTGAGGTGGACTCACACGGGACTGTGACCTCCAAGCTTTTGACTGGATCTCCCTGCTCTCCAGAGCACAGACAGCCCTTTTGCACTCTTCCCCACCTGACTCTGCTTTGGTAAAAATCTTTACAATTATACCTTGTAAAATCTTTATATATCATATGCATATTTTAAAATATTAAATCTGCTGCTCTAGTGAAGCTTAACTGATACAATCCTAAAGCAATCAAAATTCCAAGACAGGGTGGGAGATAGACAAGTAGAAACAGAGTTCGCATGGAAAAATGCAAGAATAATGGGGAAACATTTGCAGAGAAGAACTTCAACATGGGGCCAGCCCTACTAAAGGTTATAACCTACTACACAGCCTTTACAACAAAACAGTGCAGCACGTCATGTGCATAGATAGACCAGTGCGATAGTTTATAAAGTCCAGAAATGGACCCAGGTGCTTTTCAGAACTTTACCATCAAGGTGATATTTCAAATCACTGAGATAAAGGTATTTTTTGTTTGTTTTGTTTTGACTTTTGCAGTACTGGGGATCAAACGTAGGGCCTTGGGCACACAAGGCAAGTACTCTAACAACAAACTATGTACCCCTTTGGCCCCCTACTCTCCCCATCCTCTGAGAAGGATCTTGCTATATAGTTCAGGCTGGCCTTGAACTTTCTGTGTAGGTCAGTCTGGCTTCAAACTTGTGATCCCCTGGCTAAGATTAAGGTATGCACCACTACGCCTAGCTTTTTAAATAAATAGTTCTAGAATGCTGATATGCCATTTGGAAAAAGGGGAAATTAAATCCATAATTCACCTCACATTCAAGAATAAACCTTATATGAATCAGTCATCTAAATGTAAAGAATTTAAAAATACCATACAAGTACTACAGGAAAACATATAAAAGCATTTTTAACTAGTGCATAAGGATTGCTTTTTTAACAAGAGCCAAAATTAACAAAAACAAAATTGACTACTGCATTTAGGATTTTTTTTTAATTCACAGCAAGCAGAAACAGATCATAAAAGCCAAACAAACCAACAATGACAAAGTAGACAAAAATACTTGCCACATATGTCACTGTTAAAGAGCTATATCCCTAACACTTACTGACTTCTTACATTTGATGGGGAAAGTCTCAAACCACCAGACAGAAAAATGAATAAAAGGAAGATATACAGTGAAGTTCACACACACCTTATACCTGTGAGACTTACAGTATAAGAAGCTGAACCACATTTCTCACTTCTGGCTAAGAAGATTTCGAAGAGTAACAGCATACTCTGCTGGCAGGCTGTAGGGGACAGGCTGGAATGTCTAGTTCCTCCTTTTACATGGGGTTAACTTGGTAACATCTAATAAAACTACATATGTGGCCAGCATCTTGACACACCAATCTGTGTTTAAGAACTTACAGGAAGCTGGGTATGGTGGCGCACGCCTGTAATCCCAGCACTTGGATCGCTGTCAGTTTAAGACCAGACTGGGCTACATAGAGTTCCAGGTCAGTCTCAACAACACAGTGAGACCCTGTCTCAAAAAAACAAAAAAACAAACAAACAAACAAAAAGAACTTACAGGATCATATACCACCAACAGTACAAAACTACATGTGCACACGCTCAATTACTACAGCATTATTGGTAACATAAAAATACTGGAAATTATTCATGCATGGGAGGCACATGTGCCTTGTGGCCTGGGCACACAGTGCAGCCATAGGAACATATGTGGTTTCTACTGTATACTGTTGAGTGAAAAAAAGCAAAGTTCAAAAGCATCTATAGTATGCTACCATTGTGTTAAAAAGGAAAAAACAAGGAAACAAGAACATGTCCGCTCACTGTACAAAAAGAACAAAACCACAGAAACCAGGTACTATGAGATTATTTACCTAGAGATAAAGGTAGAATGGGAGTGGAAAGGATAGAAGGAATGGGGTGGGGGCATCACTTCTCCAAGCACAGCTTTTGGCAGTTTTATTTTTCACTTCTTTATTGTTTATTTCTTGAGACAGCTTCTTGCTTTGTAGTGCAGATTGGCCTTAAATGCATCATGGATCCCAGGCTGGCCTCAAACTCGAGGCCATATCTTCCTGCTTTGGCCTCTTGACTGCTAGAATTATAGGCATGTGCCACCACTCCTGGCTGGGCACAGTTTTAATATGAGGATCCAGGCTGTTTCACGTCTTTGTCAGTTAAAGTTTTCCGGGGAAATAGAACCAGTAGGGGTTTGGGGGAAACGAGGGATGGAGAGAGAGCGAGACAAAGGAAGGAGGAGGAGAAAGAGGAAGAGGAAGAAGAGAAGAAAAGGAAAGAGAGAGAGGAAATTGGCTCGTGCAATTATGAAGGTGAGCAAAGCCAAGATCTGCAGACTGGCCAGCAGGCTAGAGAGCCAGGGAAGAGCTGGTACTACACTTTGTTCTGCTGGCAGAGTTCCTTCTTGCTCAGGGGAGTTCAGTCTTTATTAAGGTCTTCAACCGATTGGCTCAGGCCTATCACGCCATGGAGGACAATATGCTTTATTCAAAATCTACTGATTTAAATGTTGATTTTATCCAAAAAAAAATATCCTTCATACTTATAGGTGTTGTGCCCAAGTCACGAAGTCCCCAAAGACCACCAAGGAGTCATGTCCGATGCAATTGCAAGGGGAGTTTATTGCAAGCACGAGCCTGGAATCTCAGGTGTCACTGTCACAGCGGCTTCAGACCGAGAGCCCAGATCCAACTTTGACCCAAGTTTATATAGGATTTTTCTGTTGCTATTTTTAGTTTTCCCTTATTTTCCAATACTTAATGCTTATGTCTGCAAAATCATCATGGGGTGCTGGTAAGGTACATTGGAAAGTTACCTAACGCCTTCATTAGACAATTCCTCTTTTCTGACTTTTGCTAACTAAGATATATAACTATCTATATCCACTATAATTAATTCCTATATTGATTAGATCACACAAAAAGAAGCTTTTCTATTAACTGATTAATTTCTATATTAGCTATAACTAAATTAATTCCTATATCAGCTACAACTAATTCCTATATTCATTGAATTACATAAAAAGAAGCTCATCTTAAAAAGAGGAACAGAAGCAGGGTGGAGATGCCCTAAAAGAGGAACTGCAATTGTCAAAGCACAGAGAAACTGCCACATAGAATGGAATTTTTCAGAAAGGAACTTTTGCGTTTACTCTCTTCTGGGTAAGGGGCATGGAGCCCACTGTGACCTGGAAACTTGGTCCTCACGTAGGGAAAAAAAAGTTTGATCAAATAACTGGGCACCAAGATTCAACTAAATGAACATATCAAATCATCAAAATAGCCTCCAAAAAAGAGAAAAAGGAAAGAACACAAAGATGGAGTGATTCTAAAATCTGATACAAGTAAAACAAACTGTATTTCTTTCACATGAGCAAAAAGGACCACCATGAGTAGAAGCTGAAGAAGATAAAACTAAGTAGCACTGACCAGTTTTGGATTGTATCCCTTCAGTCTAAGTTTAAAGAACTTTTAAATATTGAATTTGAATAACTAGAAAACAGTTTCTTCCCACTCCTCTTCCCTCTTAGTTTGGTTAAGAATTCTGAGAGCAATTTCCGCATATTCTAGAATTCAAAAAATAGGTAGAGACATAAATACACTATGGGCAATGGAGTGCTGTTCTCACAGTTGCAGGAAGAAGTCTGAAACTGGGACAGGTGGGTGTCAGAATTACCCCGGTCATGCTGTCCCTGTAGATTCTTGGGCTCTCAGAAGACCTAGAAGCCCCACGGCACAGGAAGGAGGCTTAGATTCTTCTGCTTGGGCATTAGGGAGAAACCAGAAAGGGAGAGGCTTTGAGAAACCCCAGGCTGGCTCAAAGGAAAGACAAAGATGCCCAGCATTTATGGCACGTTCAAGGTAAGCAGGGACCATAGGTGAAGGTAGAAGTCAGGCTGCACTTGTACTCATGGTCATACCTCATCCTGTGATGCATATCACAGTCCTACCTGTGCTGTGAGGTGGGATTTTTACTAAGCTAATATAGTAAAGGTAGAACTATCAATTACTTTAGTGACTGTTCCACATAGGTGTTTGTCCCTTGCCACCTGGAATTGACACCTTCTCCCCTGGCAAAGTGACTACCTGGGTTCTTGAGCAGGACAGCCCATTCCTGTGCAGCTGTGAGCTTTAGTTTAACGATTTTATCTTTCTTGGCCCTGCCTTCTGGGCATCTTTGCTGACCACACAGGCTTTGAAGGCTGAGCTGACTTCCCACCCTGCCATCTCCAGACCTGTTGTTTAACTCCTAATATTCTGGTATTTATATGAACTCTATAAGACTAAGGGCTAACTTAGCTGCCTCAGCCCTGGACTGGAAATAGAATCTGCATTTCTGTTTTGAATTTTTCCAGAGCCTCATTCATTTGTTTTGTTACTTCCTGTGCTATCAGTTCAGAATGTACAGGTGGTTGATATATGTGCACCCATGTTTATAGCAGCACAGTTGTAATAGCTAAAACTTGGATACAGCCCAATTTCCCATCAACTGGAGACTGGATAAAGAAGATGTGTGGGTTTTTTTTTAATAAAATGGAGTACTACTCAGCCATAAAGAATGAAAAACTAGAGATATTTACAGCTAAGTGGATGCACATTGAGGCCATACTCCTAAGTGAAATTAATAAGACACACATGTGTAAATACCAGATAGTTTCTCTGGTATGAAAAACTAAAAGTGTAAATAAGGATCAAAATTTATAATTGATATTGTAGAATAGGAAGAAAAGGTCTAAAAGAGTAGGAGAAGAGGGAGGAGTAGGGGGAAGGTAAAAAGGGAAAAGAAAAAAATAAGACAAAAAGAAAAAAATGGAAAGAATGTCTTTGTAAACAGGGCAGGGTGGAGGGAGTGAAGGGAGGTCTGGGGAATGGGGGAAAAGTAAGAACCAAGATAAGTCATGTAAAGGTACAAGATCCCAATGATGAATGTAACTGTATTGTCTACCTAAAATATACCAATAAACTTAACTGAAAATAAGAATTCAGAACAGAGATAGATATTGGTGTGTGTACTTGTGTGGGCAGACACACATGGTGTGTACTGAAGCTCTCTCCCCGCTGGGCAAGTCTTCAAGCAGAAACCCTGCAGCAATGAGTACACTCAGCACCTGGATCTGATTTCTAAATGCTAGGAAAGGAACCAGGGCTTTTTGAAGAAACCGTAGGTGCCAGGGCTGACCCAGGAAGAGTAGAAGAAATGCCTGGAGTGTCTTGCTGTGGCAGGAAGTAAGGCAGTGCTCAACAAATGAGAAGAATAAGCCAAGAGGATTTGGTAGGAAGCTGGAAGGGTCTCCTACTGGCAAAATCTGAAGGAAAAAAATGGGAGCAGTAAAACAAATAGTGAGAGTAAAGGATTATAACCTACTGAAAAAATATGTCTATGAGGCTTGCCCACTAAAAGGACAATGAACAACTCTGAGGTGACAAAATGGTTCCTTCCAAGCCACATGGATGACCATGCCCAGAGAACAAGAGATGTCACAAGCTCCTGAAGGACCTGTTCGTTCTGTGAGGAGATTACACAAATCTCTTTTATTATCCCTAAAGAAAGCCGGTGGGGGCACCAAGTGAGGCAACCACCAAAAGCTGGGAAGTTGTCTACGAGATCCAACAGGTGTTTCCAATGAGTCAGGGAAACTCCCACAGGGTCAGGTGCCCTCTCATTCCGAGCCTTAAGATTCAACGGAAGCCAGAGGTTCATCAAACCCAACAGACATTTTTCAGATTGGATCCAGCAGTTCACAGAAGATGGGGTCAGACAGGAGGCCCAGAATAAATGGCTGTCAAGGGGGCCTAAGTGACCCAAAGCTTAGGCTTCTTAATTTACAACACAACATCTCTATACAGGATCACAGCACAGTGACATTTAAACAGTCTGGAAAATTCAATCACAGCCTCTTTGGAGAGACCTCAGTTCACTGGCTGCATAGATTGAGTTATTTACAAAGAAATAAACAAGCAAGGAGATAGACAGGGAGAGAAAAAGTTTTGTACAGCAGACGGCAGCTATAAATGGAAGAGGAGTGCTGCAATTAAAGACCAGTGATCTTGGAGAATACCAAGAAAACCATCAAACAAGAATCAGCAGTCAACAGGTGAAAATATGAAGTCACTTATGCAATCTCCGAGTATCAATTGTATGTGGTAAAATATTAACATTTGCACAATCTGGGAGAGTATGTGGGGTTTTCTTAAACTCTTCTTTTGGCTTTTGTAAGTGTGGGATTAGGTAAAAATTAAAATTCAGGAAAAAGCAGCTGACAGCTCTTGCAGTGATAACCAAGTTCTAAGGCAAAGTCAATAAATAACCTTATGCAGGGTCCCATGTGATTGGAATTTTTAAAGAAGAACTGAAAAGTTGACAAATATATTAAAAATTTATCCTGAAAGACATTTTTGTAATGTCTTCTATTATAAAATATACCTCAATTATTTTAAAGACAAAAGACCATTGAAACAGTTTTCACAGGGGGTGAAACTCACTGTCAAGTTATTGAAAACTGGAACATTAGTTGTTTTTTCTCTAATAATTAGTAATAATGTGTCAAACTAAAAAGATTTCTTGCAGGGAGGAAGTGAGAGTCAACTTTCATATCTTTTTTTTTTTTTTTTTT
>NW_022900928.1:123267032-123291636 GCF_012274545.1 Fukomys damarensis
GGTACCACGATCGAACTCTGGTCCTTGCGCTTTTGAGACTGGTGGCGGAACCACTGAGCTAAATCCCTGGCCCAGATTTCATATCTTGAGAGAGAAAAGTGGCTTAGTTTTTAGTTTATTTAAAATAAAAACATAGAAGCTTTAAATATTTTACCGTAAATGCCCACACTAGGAAAACAGAGCAAGCTCAAACAACAACATAATGCTGAATCTTAAGCTCCTAGAAAAAGAACATGAGAAACCCAAAGCTCATGCAAAGGAGGAAATTATAAAGATCAGAGCAGAAATCAATGCAATGAAAACTAGGAGAACAATGCAAAACAAATCAACAAATCAAAGAGTTGGTTTTCAAATAAATAAAAATGATAAACCCTTAGCCAACCTTATCAGAAAAAGGAAAGAAAAGGCTCAAATTCATGCAATTAGGAATGAAAATTGTGAAGTCACAGCAGATCCAGCAGAAATCCAGAGGATCATCAATACCTACTTCAAGAACCTGTACTCTAGTAAAATGAAGAATACAGAAGAAATGGACAGATTTCTAGATACATATGAATTACCAAAGCTGAATGAAAAAGATATAAATATTCCAAACACCCCAATTACACTTAGTGAAATAGAAAATATAATTAAACATTACCAACAAAGAAAAGCCCAGGTCCTGATGGCTTCACTGCTAAATTTTATAAGACATTTAAAGAACTATTGCCACTACTCTTTAAACTTTTCAATGAAAATGAGAGAGAAGCAATACTTCCAAATTCATTCCTGGAAGCAAGTATTACTTTGATTCTAAAAGCAGGGAAAGATCCAACCAAAAAAAAAAAAGAACTACAGGCCAATCTCCCTAATGAAAATAGATGCAAAAATCCTCAATAAGACACTGGCAAACAGAATACAGAGGGTTATCAAGAAGATCATACACCCTGACATTGTTGGATTTATCCCAGGCATGCAAGGATGGTTCGGTTCAACATGTGTAAATCAATAAATGTAATACACTATATTAACAGAGTCAAGGACAAAAATCATATGATCATCTCAACAGATTCAGAAAAAGCATTCTACAAAATTCAACACCCATACATAACAAAAACTCTGCAGAAAATTGGGATGGCCTTTATCTCAACTTGATAAGCCAATAGTCAACATCATACTAAATGGTCAAACACAGAAAACCTTCATGCTAAAATCAGGAACAAGGCAAGGATGTCCTCTATCACCACTCCTCTTCGATATAGTTCTGGAAACATTAGCCACAGCAATTAGACAAGAGAAAGAAATAAAGGCAATAAAGATAGGAAAGGAAGAAGTTAAACTTATTGTTTGCTGATGATATGATACTCTACATAGAAGACCCAAAGAACTCTGCCAAAAGACTTCTAGACTCAATTGACTGATTTAGTAGAGTAGCTGGATACAAGGTAAATACTCAAAAATGAACAAACTCACTGAGAATGAAATTAGGGAACCAAGACCTGTCATGTAAAGGTACAAGATCTCAATAATGAATGTAACTGTACTGTATACCTAAAATATACCAATAAACTCAATGAGAGAAAAAAATAATAAAAACAAAAAATGGGCATCTGAAATGAACAGACTTTTCTCAAGCAAGTAAAAGCTGCAAATAAACATATGAAAAAATGTTTATCACCAGTCATTTGACCAATGCAGATGAAAACAACACTTATATTCCAACTCACCCCAGTAAGAGTGGCTGCTATCAAGAAATCATCCAATAACAAATGCTGGTGGGGGTGTGGTGAGAAAGGCACCCTTCTTCATTGTTGGAGGGAGTGCAGACTGGTGTAACCACTGTGAAAATCAATATGGAGATACCTCAAACAACTAGGATTAGAAGTCTCATTTGATCCAGCTATTCCTCTGTTGGGTATCTTCCCAAAACAAAAGAATCATACCACAGTGATATATTCTCATCCAAGTTTATAGAGGCACAGTTTGTAATAGCTAAAATTTGGAAACAGCCCAACTGTCCATCAACTGGAGATTGGATAAAGATGTGGTTTGTTTGTTGTTGTTTGTTTAATAAAATGGAGAACTACTCAGTCATAAAGAATGAGAAACTAGAGAGATTTATAGCTGTGTATACACACTGAGGCCATACTCAAGTGAAATTAATAAGTCACCCATGTGTAAATACCAAATAGTTTTTCTGCTGTGAAAAATAAAAGTGTAAATAAGGATCAAAATGTATAATTGATATTGTGTAATAGGAAGTATATTCTAAAAGAGTAGAAGAAGTGGAAGGGGCAGGGGAAAGGTAGAAAGGGAAAAGAAAAAAATATGTAAAAAAGGAAAAACATGGAAAGAATGTCTTTGTAAAAGCAGGGAATGGTGGAGGGGCTGAAACAAGAGCTGGGGAAGGGGGAAAAATAAGAACCAAGATAAGTCAGGTAAAGGTACAAGATCCCAATGATGAATATAAATGTATTGTATACCTAAAATAAACCTAGAAATTTAATAAAGATTTAAAAAAAACAAAGAATGGCTGAAGGTAATACTCCACTGAAGTTAGAATTGAAACGAGGCAGTGATTTGCATACAGTCCATGTGCCGAACCAGTATGCTACTGGCTTTCTGACAATAAGGGTATCTGTGGGTGCTCTTCAGTGCTCGGAAATGATTTATTCAGAATGGCCCTTCCATCATGGATGAAGTTGTTTGCAGCAATCTCTTTTCAACTGAAGATAGAGGCATTCAACAAAGTGTTCTGGATCAGTCTCCAGCACTCACACATCCCCAGGAAGATGATGTCCGGAGCAGAGTCTATGCAGCAGTAAATAAGCTGCTAGCAGCTTCATGTTTCATCAACGTCTGCCTTCTATTAAGTGGCTCCATGTAATGCAAGTCTAGCAAAGTGTATGGTTTATCAAGCATTTGGAATTAAGAGGTCACCTGGCGTCACTATAAATCCAGATGTCAAAAATAAATGAGATGATTTAGCATGGTAAAAAAAAGTCATTCACTCAGGATGCTGCCTGGAAGCCACCAATTTTGAACACCTACATGTTGAAATTATGTATCTACAATTAGAAAACTGTACTCAGAAGCCTGACTTCCAGTCTTCAGCAGCCATGTGCTTTAAGCTGTGCCAGATCACAGGTGATAGGAACAGAGATCACTCAAACTCAATAATGGAGTAAATGAAATCAAGTGGATTGTGGTTATAAATATACTATATATCTACTGGCATAGGAGAAGGGGTATTTAGAAGGCAGACATCCTTTTATTGATAATTAATTTTATTCCCGACCCTCCCCGCAAATACAGCAGCAAATTGAAGAGTGAAAGAGACAACGGAATTCTTGGGTAATAGACCTAAACTCTTCCTGGCTGCCCCAAATTACGCCTAGGCTACGTCCCTTGTTGGGCCCACTTTCTTGTATATGTCTTTTAATCATGCTAGGCTCCTGTCTGTTTTGCTGTTTTCAAAAATGTCTTGCAGGAACACATGAGGGCATTTACCAACCAGTCACAGAACTCGTCATGGCGGGGTATTGGCCACAGCGGCAGAGGGAAGAAGGCCCCACCTCCCACTGCCCCCACCAGATTCAGGTTTAGCCCCAACCTTTGCCGGTTTGTCAGTTTGAAGCAGCTCCAGAAGAGACCTTCACCCATTAACAAAAGCCTGGAATGTTAGATTTCCCTCGCCTTAAGATGGCCCTAACTAGTGATGCCAAAAGCCCCTCCTAGTTACGTTACAGGCTTCCCCCAATCCCAAGCCACTACATCACTCAGTTCCACCCCAGCTCCTATAAGCCCCACCCCAGTCCTATAAAAGAAGCTCCTTGTACTGCCATGTTGCTTTCTCTCCATTCAGAAACAGCCAGGCAGATCCTCCTCGTAGTAAAGATTTGTTATGGTTTAATAGTAACAATTTTGTCTTACAGAGGCATGGTTAAGTAACTTTTTATGAAAGAGCAGCAAATAAGAAACCAGCTTATAAACTTCCAAGTGCGGAGCCAACAAGGGCTGGAATCCAATCCTAGCTCTTCATTTAGGTTAAAGAAGGTCCATAACCTTAGCTTATCTTTTCCTTTTCTTTTTTTCCTTGAGGTATCAGAGGGTGGGGCCCTGGGCCGTTCTACAACTGAGCTGTCTGTTGTACCCATCCTTTTCTAAATTGAGCCGCGATCTTGCTAAGTTGCCCAGATGGGACTCACACTTTCGATCCTCCTGTCTCAGTCTATCAAGATCACAGGAAAGTGTTTAAAAAGGGACTACATCCTCATTTGTGGATGTTATGTAAAATAAAAGGAAAAAACACTTCTGGAGTGTGTTTTGCTATTTGTTTAGTGCTGAACATACTGTTCATTTTCTAGCACAAGTTTAGACCAGGGCTGCACAGCATCTACTCTTCAACTCAATTAATTGATCATCATAATAATTCTGTACAGCAGATCTGACCTTCCAGTTGCTCAGGCCAAATTTTGGATTCTTTGATTCACTGATTCCTCTTGTACCTCAAACCCAGGACATCAGAATATACGCAGAACATGGTCCCTCTCCCCGCTCCAGCACCGCTAGCCATGGCCATGCCGCCATCCCCTCGCCCGCATTGCTCCGCAGCCTCTCCGGTGGCTCCCAGCGTGGACTCTCTGCCCTGCAGACTGCGCGGCAGAGCTGGCCGGGACCATAAGCGAGTCAAATCACATCAGTCCTGTGCTCACAACCTTCTAACGGGGTCCCACCTCCCTCGGAAAGGCCAGGGGCTTGCCAAGCCCTACCTTGATGAGCTGAGCTTTCCTCCCTGGTAAAATGCTCCCTGTCAACTCACGCTACTGTGGCCTCGCTCTTCCCCAGAAGCATGGTCTTACTGTTCTTGTTCTTTTTTCTCTTCCTGGGACCATTTTCCTTAATTTCAACCTAGCTGTCACCCATCCCCCAATCCTAATACCTGCATTCTCTGTTGCCTGAAAACGATTTTTCTTCTCTCCATAGCATATGTGCTTCCTAGTTATTGGTAATTTATCAGGTTCATTGTACTGTCCGTCTTCCTCTTCAGGAAGGTAAACTCCACAAGGGCAGGGATCTTGGGCTTGTTCACTGGCATTTAAAAAAAATATTTAGAATAGATCCTTTATATGGTAGGCACTCAAGCTATTTATAAATGGCTTCTGCTGTCAATAAGGCACAATACACAGGATACATTAGACATTATATATATTAGTTGCTTTAGGGCATGTACTTGAAAATCTGAAAATTTGGTAATTGAGAATTTTTCTGAAGGCTGTTAGTCATGATGCATCTTCCCACTGCAAGCTGGGCAAAATCATTTTAGATTCAGTACCTTTAAATGTGGCCAACAGAAAAATCTGAATGTGTTTTTTCCACATTGGAATAGATTGAAACCTAATTCAATTTAGGCAAAAGAAAACTTTACTAGGTGTGATGGTGAACTCATGTAATCCCAGCACTCAGAAGACTGAGGAAGGAGGTTCACTGTGAGTTTCAGACCAGCCTGGGCTACTCAACAACAAAAAAATGCCCCCTGCAAAAAAGAATAAGCTTAGATCTCTATAGTGGTTGTACTACTTAACATTCCCATCAATAATGTAGAAGTGTTGCTGTTTCCCTACAGCCTCACCGGCATTTATTTCATTTCTGGAAGGGGACCAAGAAATGAAAGGAGCAGGGAGGGATGGGAAGGGTAGCAGATGAAAAAAATAATTTAGATGTATTATGTACATGTACCAACTTCCTACCATAATGTAATTATGAGGTACTACAAACTCGTACTAGAAAAAAAAGAAAAAACCCTAAGTGCTAGGGATTTAGCTCAGTGGTGTCACCACCTGCCTCACAAGCACAAGGTCCCGAGTTTGATTCCTGCTACCAAAAAATAAAAAAAATTAAAAACCCTTAAAATCTTGGAATAGAGGAAGGAGATGGGTCTGGTAGGCAAAAATGTGGAATAAATCTAAAAAACAAAACAAAAAAAATTAACAAGGCCAGTGACCGGTTGCTTTTGGCTTCCAGAACATGCCTCTAGAGACAAAACTTGCTTCTGTGGAAGCCTCTCATGTTTTCTACTCTGGTCCCAGATGTTCAGGATATCATCGTAGTATAACAAAATACCCCAAAATGTAGTGATTTCAAACCACCCACTCATTTTGTATGCCATTTTAGGGGTCCAGAACATGAGAAGAGCTTACCTGAGCAGCCCACCTGAGTAGTTGTGGCTGCTGGACGTCAGCTCAGGAGGGCTGGGTGCCCATGACAATCCACAGCTGATGCAGTCAGCTGGGGGTTCAGCTGTTTACCAGCCACCGGGTGGCTTCTGACCTAGCCTGACACTGCATTGTCGCTTCAGTGGCTCTACGTTTTATCCTCGGGTCGCCGAGGTGAGCTCTGCAAGCCACTAAGGTTGGCTCAGATTCTGGGCAGTAACACAGATCCCCCCCCCCATAAGAGGAGTGTCTGAAAACGTACAGAAATATTTGAAAACCACCACAGTGCGTGCACCAATGAAGCTGCAGAGTGGAGCTCTTCTTCGGCCTTTGCAAAGTGTAGCAACTGCTTGACTGGTGAAGTGGGATGACCAGGAATGACAGCTGTGGAGGAACAGCCAGTCCCCGACAGGTTCACTTCCTCGGGAAATTCTGCCACTCCATTTTTCACCGGTGCACAGAGCACCAGGACTGTACACATTAGAAGCATAGTTATTTAAGTGTCCAATGCTGCTCTCCAGCTATTTTGTGCACAACCTGTATATCAGAAGTGAGAGGGCAGGTAACAAGGAGAAAGGTGTGGTTGGACAGGAGTAAGGTGAGCACCGCAGATGTCAGGGGCTGGCGTGGATGAAATACTGCCAACGGCGGGGGGAGAGAATTTTGTGTAGAGGCACAGCAGGGCCTGAGTCCCACTGTAGCAGCTATGTTGATAACACTGAAGGGAGCTGGGGCAGAACAGGGAGCAGTCACCGGCTAATGGAAAGATCGAGATGATGGGGCGCTGGAATGATGTAGCAGCGACCGAATGGCGAGAAGCGGCCTTTCCTGCGGTATGTTTTGAAGGTAGAATCAAGAAGCAGGGGCCACCGCTAGGGTCTGTTTTGGGCACAGCTTTGCAACTTGGGACTCACATCTTACCTAGCTGTACAGCTGATCGGACTCCAGCAGAAGATAACAGATGCTCTAACCAGCCACAAAATGTAATATGAAAACACATGAACTTACATGCCCCCAAATCACCTGAGTAAAGAATTGTTTTTACACGAGCAAATGCAGAAAGAATCACATTTTGGCTTGACCATGTGCATTCTTTTTCCTTTTTCTTCCTCCTTTCAGTGGCATACTCGGTAAAGTCAACCAGACAAGTTGTTAAGTGCTCAGGAACAATTTTCCTTTTTCTGAGTTAGGATATCTTGAATTCAAAGTGTGCAATCATACACATCTTAATGTCACAGAGAAAAATACACAGCTCTTAAAATATCTAGTTGTTTACTATCATCAAAATTTAACATCAAATTTATTTAATAAGGTAATGAAACCCAGAAATACTAAAATTCTGGATTGTTCTGGGACTTCACTGGTTGGGTTTAATTTTCATGCCAGAGTCTGCAAAGTAGTTGACAATTCTCAAACATTATAGAAACAAGGGCAAATTTATGTAGGAATTTCACAAGAAGGTCATGGCTTTGCCAGACACAGAGGTACATGCCATTATTCCCAGCACTGAGGCAGGAGGACTACTGCAAGTTTGAGGCCAGCCTGAGCTATAGAGTTCAACGTCAACCTGAACTGTAGCACAATCCTGTCTCAAAAAGCCAAGAAAAGTCTCGTGGCTTTAACTGCCATAACTGAAAAAGTGATTTCCAAGTTCAAACTTTCTTGGCTTGACCTGGTGACACCCCTACATCCTTTGCTATGCATTAAGATTTACCTATTTCAAATAAAAATAGTGAAGTATCATAAAACAGATTAAGAATCATTGTTCTTTTGGGACTATAGAAGCGAATGATTAAGTTTGGAGTAAACTTGGTATGATCACCAGAGCCAATACCTACCAGTGCCACCACCGACTCATGATTCTAGAAGGAAAAGAAAATAAATGGTGAGCTGAGTTCTAGAGTGTCTCCTGGCCTTAGACCTCAGGGTTCCAGAGAATACACTAATGGACAAAACTGCAGTGTGCTTGATAATGTTGTAAACAAATTTCAATTGCTTTTTCTGCAGTCAATTCCATCCATCCACCAGTGTGTGTGTGTATGTGTGTGTGTATTTTTTTTAATTCAAATATGAGAGCTAGAAAGGATACTCGAGAAATGAGAATGGCTTTTGGGGTCATACAAACCAGAGTTGTAATTGTCAGAGCTTAAACCAATTCTATTTTTAAGAATTTTAGGAAAAATGGGCAAAGCTAGATATACCAAGAGGTTGTGCTTAGTGTCTAAATATTGTTTTAATTAAAATGATTAAAAAAATAACTGGACATGGTGCTGCATCCCTATACTCCTAGCACTTGAGGCTGAGGCAGAAGGAGCAAGAGTTCAAGGTCACCTTGGGCTACATGGTAAGACCCTGTCTAAAAAAAAAAAAAAAAAAGAAAGAAAAAAGATTAAACATGGGCTGAGCATCCCTGATCTGAAAACCCCAAATCTGGAACGATCCACAAGGGTCATGACAGCATTCAAAAAGTTTCAAACTTTGACAGACTTCAGGATTAGGGATATGTACATGGTCAAGTCTATACAGATATTTCAGAATGCCGAAAATCCCAGAATCTGGAATCTCTTCTGCTCCCAAGCATTTTAGATAAGGTACTCAACCTTTATAATCTAAGTGCAACTTAGGACTGGTGAAAAAAGTAATGGTTTATTTCATGATGAAAAGTAGAATACTGCTACACATACCGGCTAGGTCAGGCTGCAGTTAAAACAGCCCTCTGGTAGGGGGACTGAGGGATAGGGGAAAGGAAAGAAGGGAAAGGAAAAAATGGAAACAGAGTCTTTGTAAATAGGGAGGGGCAGAGGGGCTGAAGACCAGGACATCGGGAGTGCAGGGTGACTGGGCAGGTGGCTTGTGCTTGCATCAGGGAGATGGACAGAGCGAAAATCTTTTTGGTTTTCTCATCTGTGAAACACAAATGGGGAAAATGAGCCCTTGCAGAGCGTTGCCAAGATTTAATGAAACGGTGCAGGTAAAGCAACCAGCACACAGAAGGTGCCAAAGAGATTTTTTGACTGATACTATTATTGCCCTCAGTCTAGATCAAACTAAGAAAAGCTCAATTAAGCGGCACAGTAACAAGAAGCAAGGAATATTTTATTGTCTGCATATTCTCCAAAATCCCCCTCAAAAACACACCCACAAATACCAGAGAACAAAGTTTTCTAAACTCTCTGGGATACACAGGGCATCATATCTTATAGAAACACAGCTAGTATAAAAACAAAGTGTACTAGTTGTCACCCTTTGCTTCTGGGTCAAAAAAGGCTGTAGAGAAAAACACTTTATTTGTACTCTACTACAAATGTGCTGCACAATTAAGCTTCGGCTTACTCAGAGTTATTGTATAGGAAACCGCAGAAATATGGAGGTGGCATTCAGTAATCTGCTCACAATTAACAATTAAGCAATAAACATGAATCAATGCAGCATGTATTACCTATTTGTTAAAACTCACATTGATAACGAGCAGATGGTTTATCGCTAACAGTAACTGGTTCCTTGCATTTTAGGAGACTCCAGATCCACATATGGAAGTAGAAAGTACTTTAAAGAAAACTGATTTTAGAAAATTCCTCCTTGGATCTGAGCTGCTATAGTACACATTACATATCCGGGTTGGGATGCAACAGTTTTAAAAACAGAGATACTAACAAATTGATTTGCTGAGGGAGGGAACAAAGCAGTACGTTCTAAAGCAATACATTCTTTTCTGCTTATATTCTCCAGGGAGCGAGACAGAAATAGGATGTGGCAAACAGCGATTTGCAATACAGTACAGTGAATAATAACTTGTTTTTACGCAATGCTATCACCTGGACTAATAAAGGACAATTTTAAAATGTGTTGATAATGAAGAACCGGCATTTCCTTATTACATATATGAAAGAGCTAAATGTAAGGATCCTCTCTAATATTCTATACTTCTTAATCTCTGATCATACAAACTAGGCTGAAGATTCGGGAAAGGAAAGAACAGGAAACTGTCACTTGAAGAACTATCTTAAGTGACCAGTTCATGAGAAACAGTCAAAATAAGGCGATAACTATGCATCTGTCTGTACCTTCTTTGTATGCCTCATCAGTACAACTGAGAAAATAATTTCTGCCCACTTCTATAAAAAAATACTACCCCTTTTGCTGCCTAATGTGTGACAGAAACAAGGTAAGCCTGGCACATACGTTTTTTAAAAGAAAAGAGATCGTAGGCTCAGGTGGACAGCAGTCTATGTTAAAATATATTTAAAGAGCCAGGGATTTAGCTCAGTGGTGCCACCACCTGTCTCACAAGTGCAAGGACCTGAATTCGACCCCCAGTACAAAAAAAAAAAATTAAGGAAATTCTTCCTTAAATATAAATTTCTCCCTTGACTCATATTAACTCTGTAAATGGCCTAAAACAACTTTTACATTCTTTATGGAACACAGAGTTTTTCATCAAGAATATTTTAAAATAAAAATATTTGAAAGCTATGCACTATTCTCACCAGCTGTGATATTCTACTCAATTCACCACAGACATCAGAGTGTCACATTTTACAGAAATTAAAAGAAAACAAAAACCACAGCTCAGCACTCCTTCACAGGGCAAGGGCTCGATCATATTCTATTTTCTTTTCAGGACTTAAAGTCCTAGGAGAGCACCTTTGTATGGACCAAACCATTAACCGAATGAAAGTTAATATATAAAGTCGAACATTAGACATTATGTTTTAAAAGATATCATTCAATTTGCCTTCCAAATTATGTTACGTAAAGAGTTTGAGAAGAATTGTTGAAGAAAAATGTTTAAGGTAATGTACACAAACAATTTAAGGAGCAAAAAACCCTTCTGGCCTCCTTCTGAAGACAGCTTTTATGCAGATCATTCCAGAATATGGAATTCAGAAGCCAGACTGACTTTCCTTTCCTTTCTTTCCCACTTGTGTCTCACAGTCAAGAACATATTTTAATTTTATTTTAACTGCTGGTCATGAACTCTTCTATCCCTGTAAGCCATGGATAAAGACCAAATTTAGTACTAGTTTCACAATACAGAATGACAACGTTGTCTTAAGATGACCCCAACACAGTGATGCAGGTTTTTTTTTAAATCAATAGCCATTAGTAAGACTAACAAAGATACTGTTCCTATTTTTATATTTGCCCTTTTTTAAAAAGTAGGTCCTTCAACACTCCCATAGCCCTGAAGGAACAGATACATGTGCCATTGTTCAAACAAACAGAGATAGATATTTTAATATTAAAAGATAGGCTCTCCATGCCTTAACCTTTGACTTATCCTAGTACTTGGGTTCAAAGCTCTAAAACAGCAGCTTTTAAAACAACTTTTGCTACTTTTGATGAAAGTGACTGACAAGTTAGGAATTACTGCACAAGATCTGATTGATGATTGCAGCTCTGGCCACCAAGTTTCCGCCTATGAAATGTGGACAACACTCATTCCGACTAAAAGTCAGCATCATTTCAGAGCTCTGGAGTACCTTCCTGAAGAGGATATTAAATTGCCACAATACCGCAGGAGCTCATCTTGGGACTATGAAGAGAACGTGTCTGTTGAGAACGTGTCTGCGTGTTCCATGGAGCACACTGATCATTTCCCATGGCCCTCGGGCTGGCAGCTGGCTTTTCTGAAGGTCGATCTTAGCTGCAGTGAGGAAATGTCAGGTGACTTGGGTGACTCTTGTGTTAACAGCACCATAGAAAAGCATCCTCAGAGCGCACTGGGGGGAAGGAAAGGATGTGTACGGACTTGGTTGCTGCACAAGTTTCATGACTGAAAAGTTTGCTTGTAACACATGGAAAGTTTTCTCCGGAAGGGCAGCCACTGAAATGGACCAAATGCTATGTGTGGACTGTGGCACAACCTGGAGAGACAGCAGGTACGGCGAAGTGAGGGCCACATTCACACACTGGGCAAGGAGGGCAGGCTCTGGTTTCTTCACTCCGTCCCTCCCCCAAATCCTGCTCTGACAACAGGGAGCCTCTGGACCCCGGAAGACCTGCTGGCCTAAGTGGTATGTGTTTGTGCTTGGGACAGTGTTAAGAAAGTTCTAAACTTAAATTTTTTTGTTCATTTTTTTCCCCTCTAAAACTCTCTCCTCACCCACGAGCTCACAGTTCACAAGGAAGTTTCAATGATGCCATTCGACTCCTCTGGAACCGCCACAGACCTTTCCCATGCTGGTTCCCACAGGTGAGTTCCTTTATATTGTTTTCTTTAGAAAAATGTTTTTGAGTGGTCACTGTCCTTCACAGGACAGTGGCCATGGACTACACGGAAAGGTTTCGTCTGGTGGAGGCCACTGGTTGTAAGGTGTAGACGTCAGCAGCTCCCGGTATCAGCGTGGGGAAAATCCAGTTGCCAGACTGCAGCCCACCACCGGCGTCATGTCCCAGATCTGGAGAAACCGAACAGGGAAGGCAGAGTCGGTTAGAGTCGGATGCCAAGCAGGAGTCAGCACTGACAAACTTACTCCTGCCAACCTTGAAACGCTATCAAATGACAAATTTTCTCATTCTCTCCTCTCACTACAAAACCTCCCCGAGGCTGACACTGCGATAAAACAATCCAGTTAGTTCACTGAAACAGGATGAAGGCTTATCCTGTGGTATCTCAATGCCTGAAAGCAGTACCACAGTAATCTTCCACTACAAATTTGTTTCTTTTCTTTTTTTAAAAAAGGCCCATAGGACTGTATTTCATAATGGCACATCTCGAGGGGTTCTAAGTATAAAGTATTTCCTTTCAATCTATTAGTGTTTTCAGAGATTTCACGAAAAAGATGTGTGGTTACTCCTTACAATTAGGACTCTCTCCAGAACTGCAAAAAAGGCCTAGACTCAGGGGCCGGTGGGGAGGTGGCCAGCGCAGCACCCGCAGGGTCTAGGAGGTGCCAGGCGATCTCCAGCTCCTTCCACAGATCAGAAGAGCAGAGGGGAACACCGCCAAGATTCCTGGCACCCAAGTGAAAATTCAGAGGCTCGAGCCTGTCCCTCAGGCTCTGCCCCAGCAACAGGCTGAGTACGAAGGGGAAGGCGGGCCTGCCAGCCCACCCAGCACCACAGTGGAGTCACCTCACCTTTACCACACGGTCCGTCCCGCACGTCACCATCAGTCCCCGGGCAACGTCCATGGACATGTGGGAAATGTTGTGCTTCCCTTCGTGGAAGGTTGCTAGAGAAGTCCGACTAACAGAGAGAGAAGGGGCCGCTGAAACTCACCCCTGGCACAAGGAGCTAACAGATGAGGTTTTTTTCTTTAAGCAACATAAACATCATAAATGCTTACGACAAATTGATTCCAAAAATGCAGCTACAGTTTTGAAGCTATCATTAAAGGATAAAAGAAAGCAGTGTTTTATAAGATACTCAATCTAAGTTATTGGGAATTGAACCCACACTCCATCTCTTTATTTATTTATTTTTTTCGAGCCAGGGTCTTGCTAAGTCACTAAGTTGTCCAGGCTGGGCTCAAACTTGTGTTCCTCCTGCCTCAGCCTTCCAGAGTGCTGGGATGATAAGCATGTACCACCAAGCCTGGCAGATTTTCACTTTTTATTAGAAAAGCTGACATATAAAAACACAAGGCTCCAGAATTTAGCTCAGTGGCATCAAACCTGCCTTGCAAGCCCAAGGTCCTGAGTTTGAACCCTGGTACCAAAAGATAAAACAAAACAAAAAAACCACAAGGCTTTCCCGGGCGTGGTGGCTCATGCTTATAATCCTACCACTTGGAAGGTGAGGCAGGAGGATCACTGCAAATTCAAGACCACCCTGACGTACAAAGCAAGATTGTCTCAAACAAACAAACAAACAAAAACCCACACAAGGCTTTTAAGTAGAAGTGCACAGAATGAGATCGTATGGCATGGGCAAAACATTCATCAGAAAGCTACAGGGTCCCCAAAGTCTCCCTGCCAGCCACAGCAGCAGCCTCTGCCCGGAACTGGCACTGATGCTACTCTGCAGCCCAAGAGTCCTCCCTCCCATCCCCAGTTCATTAACTGACACAGTGGAGATGCACTGGCCAGGGTATGCGGACCTGCCTGCGTCAGGGCAGGATGCGATGTACGCACAGACATGTCTCATACACAAAGCACCACGTAAGAGCAGACTCCTAGGTCAAAGATCTAGAAGAAAGAGCATGGTCTCTGGAGTGCTCCCTACAAATGTGTGGACAAGTGTAGTGGTGGTAGATGTTTTTGCAGACAGTCGGCTCAACCACTGCCTCCCACACACGGTGGACTTGTCCCTGCCTGTTACCCCTTGGGATGTGGGGGCTCAAGAATGTCCCATCAGCTCCAATGGGTCCCGGCATTCTTCCCAGCGTCCAAGAAAAGCCTGTCCCAGCCAGAAGGGTGGCCTGAGAACAACAGCGCTGGTCCTAAGTCACAACTTGAGGACCGGATCTTCTCTCTGGAAATGTTTCGTGAAATTCAGAAGGGACAAACGCATCGGAAAAAATCTACCTATATCAGTTCTTGGGCTATTTACATTTAAGAAATTCTTTTTTTAAATTACTATTTATTTTTAAGAAACACTTTAGACAGAGGAAGACACGAGAAGACCAAGACATGCAAGCACTCACTCTTCCTCTTTTATGGAGTCGTAACATGAGTCGCACACTCGGACCTGGAACTCGAAGCCCATGACGGGGTAGCTGGAGCGCTTGCTGCTACACTTGCCACACACGGCCAGCCCGCACTTCCGGCAGTGATGCTTCCAGGCGACGGGGGCAGGGGGGGAAACAGGGTTTAGCCTTTGCTTTAATGCACACGGCCTCCCTTTAAAGTTGGAGGACGGGAGTGGGGAAGATGCACCTTGAGTTACAGTCACCCCAATTCAATGGGTTCTTAACACTCAGATAATTTCGACACTAATCTTGTTTTATTGGTCAAACACTGCCCTTTCTTCCTCCATATTACTGGTCTACCTATTAGCAAGATTAAAACAAGTTCAAGTTCATTTAGGAGCTGAATCGTTGTAGATTTCAGGAAGGAAAATCTGCTTCGTTCAAAGAAAAGTTTTAAAATAAGCTGTACATGTAACATGCCTTCCTTCACTAAGAAAACAGTGTTATGCCTTGTTACATATATAGGTACCTCCCAAAGCCTCATGTGCTTGTAGGTGGGGCTTCTGGGAGAAACTGGATTCATCTACTAATGGTTGAGCATAGTTCTTGGTGTGGGTGATGGATTTACCAAGGAGGGAAGACCCACCCTGGGCATGGGTAGCTTTCAACCTAGATGGAAAGGCAAACAAGGAAGTCTCGTCTGTTCCTTTCTGCCTGCTGTACCATGAATGGTTTCATCTCTGGGGAACCAGTCAACTACGGACTGAAAGAAACCTCTACAAATCATGAGTGAAAGTAAATCTTTCTTCCTTTAACTTGTGGGTATCAGGTATTTTGTCCCAGCAATGAGAGAGTAACTAAAACAAATAACAGCCGTAAGTTTTGTATTTTTAATTTCCCAAACTGTAATTCAGGAAATGGCCTCAAGAACATCCTAAAGCAATCCAATTATTATTACCGATTCTGACATATTCTTTACCAGTAGAAGTTAGTGACCAGCACCTTTTCTTTCTCTTCTTCTACTATTCATTAATGTGTGAGAGTATAATTTCCTTCATGTTTCCCTTAAAAGTAAGGGCTCCTTCACCCACTGGCTGCAACGGACTATTTACCACTAGACTCAGCCAGTGACAGGACTGAGGTGCTATTTCAGAGCATTAGAGTGTTATAAATAATAATTAATAATAATTCCTGCATTGGCTGCCAGTCTCATGTTAGACCTTACTGTACAGTAGCTGTGTGAATAAACTCCAAGTTTATTAACACACACAAATTTTAGGCTAATCCCTCAGAGCTGCACCTGTAATAATAGGGGATAAAAGCAGCGTCCTCCTTCATTTACCTATATACATTCATGTTCACCCTGCTAAGGGGCTGCCTCCAGGCTGCTATAGAAATACATTTTGTCATAGAACTTCAGTATTACATGAAGCGTGAGGTATCTGTAGGCAGGGAGGGTATTTTCTTTGATTTAAATAATAAAAAATAGTACTCAAAACATACTTAATAAAAGCATTCCAAGTATACTTTTACCAGAACCGTTTGGCATACTCCAAAATCAATAGGGTCAGAGCACTGCACTGAGGACTAAATGGTACTTTCTGTCTGTAACAACACACGGTATATACTTTATGCCCTAATTCATTCTAGTTTTATACTTGGCTGGTATGAAATACTGACTCTAACGAGCAACAGTTTACACCGAAAAGACTGTTTAAGGAATTAAAAGCTGGTTCTCAGGATCTCCCATGGATCCCCCATTTCCCGTCAGGAGCCGCCAGAGAGAACACTCAGGCAACAAGTCTCAGTGGTCCTAGGAAGTGGGGAGCTCACTGGCAGTCACAGAATGACAATGACATTAAAAAACAAAAAACAAAAAAAAGGGAATTTGCAGAATTTGAAAAGATGGAGAGATTTTTAAAATAAGGGTCAGATGAATCAGAAACACAATCACTCCAGTAATGATTTGTTGGCTACTCACCTGTCTCAAGCCCAGGGTCTTTGTGTCCCACATCTGCTTTATGTTCCAGAAAAAGGGCTGCTCACATTTCTGACAGGAATCACTTTCCAACCACTGAGGAGCCTGGGAGAGCAGGAAGTTAAAGCCAGCATGAGCACATCTGTATGTTTTACACTGGTGTTTCACAAAAGAAGGCGGGAGGAATTCTGTAACTTGCTGGGGTTACTACTTCACTTTCCTTTCACAGTGTATTTTAACCTGTTCTTGCAATATTTTATGTTTGTGCTTTGCATAATTATTACAATTTCAGTATTGTTTACAGGGTTACTTAATTTGAAATCTGTAGATGACAGGGAATAACTCAATTTTTATTGTGAGCTCTTAAGGGTCATCTTTGTTTCTTTTTAATAGTCAAGTTTTGGAAATCTATATCCAGTTAACTAAAATTTCATTTCTTTCAGTCTGGTAAATACCACCTGGAAAGGCTGGCGGGGTCTCAGGTGACTAACAGGAGATCTGACAGGTGCCACACCCTAGTTAGTTCCTGGGGTGCAGCAGTCAGTCCGGCGAGCCCCGCAGCTTCCTGCAGCCTCCCTGCACAGGGCACTCTGGGATTCCTCCCCGACACTGGCCTCAGTGATCTATCTCCTGGTCTCATTCATCTCCACATAGCCATGGCCCGCCAGGCATTTTTGTTGAAACAAGAATCAAAGTGTCAAATTTACTTTATTAAGAACTTAGAAAATGCTTATCTAAACAAAACAAGGATCAAGAGTACTCCTTTAAAAGACTTATTTATAAAAGGAAAGATGGGCATAATAAATACTGTAGGAAATAGTTTTGTATAAATTAATCCAAGCAAAGATCATGGATAAATATTTGTTTTCTGAAACTCCCAAGAAAAATGCATCTTCTAACAGGACGCAATGATGACAGAATCAAAGAATTTCCAAATGACACTGACACTTAGGAAATATGCACTAGAGGGTGATTTACGGACACTCTGCAAGTTCTGATTTAAAGAATGGTACCCCTGGTTCTTTATCTTGCTTCCTATTGCATCCAAACCTTGGGCATCCCTGTTTCTTACTTCAGATATGTCAGTAGAAATATTTCTACATATGACAGCCACTAGAAAGGTCAGGGGTGCGGGGGTAAGACATTCCTAAATAGACTAAAGCAGAAGATAGGCTAAAAGACAGAAGACAGTCTCTTTAAATAGCAGGGAACTGGTGGAAATGAGATGAGAGCAAAGAAAGACACATGTACCTAGGTAAGGAAGATCCTCACTCTGACAGAGAATTACTTCAATTTCCATGGTCTGCAGAGCAGGGGATGTAGAGGCTGGCAGGGCCTGGGACACTGTGTGGGAACAATGTCCCTCAGGAAGATGTGGTGGGCTGTGCTGCTGCCAACGACAGGGGACGCTTACAGCTACCTTCCAGCAGCCCCAGGGGCCACAGTGCTGGACCCCAGCAGACATCACCAGGGCTCCAATGCAAACAGAATCATGAATCAGTCTGTTCCATACTAACAGCAGGAAACTCTGTGCTCAGTTTACCGTTCCAAAATGTTGAGTCTAAGGAGAGCCCAGCCCTTCAGGCTTGGGATGCAGTTCAGGGGCAGGGCACTCATCTAGAAGTTGCAAAGCCTAGGTTTAATCTCCACCACCACAGAACATCAAACCGAAAAAAGAACTCTGCTTTACGAACTTCCTTCCACATATTCCTCAATGCTCCAGCCATCACTCTTTCAGCTATAGTTAATATGCTGAATTTTCTACTTTCCTGGACCATACACTTTCTATTAAACATCACTTCGTAATAAATTGTTTTAAAAAAACTAACTGTAGTTATCTGGAGTTCAGGAATCTGACCCTGAACTAAAACAGGAGGAAGAGTAAACATTTTGAATTTGCAGAGGAGTGGGGAAGAATGAAAACAAAGAGAAATCCCTGAATAAAATGTCTGCATTTTTCTCCCTTTAGCCCCTCATTCATTGGCCTTTTTGCTTTTATTTTTTTGTGGTGCAGGGGATCAAAGCCAGGGCCTTGTAAACGTTACGCAAGCTCTGTGCCCGAGTTACACCCTCAGCTCTTATTGGCCTGTTTTGATCTACACAGCTGTTGGTTCACAGCAGATCACAGTGTGTCCTAAATGGGACTAAGGCGGGGAGAACTGGAGGGAGGAAAAACTGTGGGTCCAAATGAAAAAAAAAAACTTAAAAACCAGACAAAATCATATTAGCATGCAGCACACAAGGATTTGCAGTCAGAAAGATGAAACTGCATCATGAAAAAATGAGTGTAATATATCATATTGAGGTATGGGTGTTGAAATGGTTACCTCTAGAAGGGGGTGGTATTGAAGAATCGTGTTCCAATTAGCTGGGATACCCTTTCTGCCTGTCCTGGCAGTGTCAGTCAAGTAAGAAACACATCAATGGATTTCTTAGCCCCTTAAGATGCTTTCAAGTGACTCCACTTCAAGAAAGGGTATTTTTAAATATACAGACAAGTCATCTTTAAATTCCCAACTCCTTTCTAATAGCCTCACTGAGCAGTTATAAGAGCTCAAAATCAGGAAAAGATCTCTTATACTCAAATCTGGCTCTGCCACTTCCCACCTCCTTGCCTTGAGGCGTTATTTACCTTCTCCATGCCTCAGTTTCCTCATCACTAACACAACGGAAGCACACACCTCCTAAGAAGTGGTTTGAGCCAGGCACGGTGAGGCTTGCCTGTAACCCAGCAACCCAGGCCGCCAACACAGGAGGATTATCCTGAGTTCAAGGCCAGCCTAAACCATGTAAAGGAGACCCTGTCTCAAAAAACCAAAACAAACAAACAAATAAAAAAAGAAAAATGTTTTGAAAAGTGCCTGGCAGTTGGTAAGTGCCACAGGCAGTTTGTTTTTTCCTGCAGAGTCTTTTTTTTTTCTGGTCCTAGGGATCGAACTCAGGTCCTTGCACTTGTGAGACAGCGGGGCAGAACCACTGATCTAAATCCCACCCAGTCCTGTTTTTTTCCTCCAGTGCTGGAGATGGAACCCATAATCTTCTGCATGCAAAGCAAATGCTCTATCACTGAGCTGTACCCCATCCTACAAAATTTACTTCACTAAATCTCCTCACAACCCTAGGAAATACAGGCAACATTATCCCCATTTTATAGGTACTTTTGGGGCTCAGAAACTGTCTATGCGCAGCCAATTACTAGGTAGAGGGAGGAAGAGACCCGGGCACCCAGGCTGTGGTCCAGCAGGCTCTGCTCCACCTCTGAACAGGTCTTGTTCACTGCACCACATGGCTCTGCGACCATGACTGCAGTGTGACAGTCAGCAGACCCGAGCTCTTGCCCTGGGAAGGATAAAAGTTTAACAAAGAATAATATTCTACTGAGCTAGAGAGCAGAAGGGCTCAAGGAAGGACAAATACGCTTGAAAGAAACTGAGGTCAAGTAAAATAAGTATCAGGAACAGGAATATATTTTGGAATATATTTTAATATAAAAATGTTAACCATTTCTTTTACTACTCAATAGTTTGGAGTTGAACTAAACTATCATAAACCATTCTGCTCTGTGCTTATTAAGGAGAAAAAGGCTGGGACTGAGACAAGCAAAAGAGAAATTCATCAAGCAACTCTTTCATTTTCTGAATCAGTTTCCAACTAATGTGCATGAATATGGCCAGTCATTCCATTTCCATATTACCACGAACTGCTGTGTTTGCCTACCCTCACTAATGTAGCAGACACTATTCAATCTGTAAATTGCTAGTTCTAAAAACAAGTTCTCTTAATAGACCCACTCTCTGAATACTGTTTCTTGCTCATTTGCACATTGTGCCTGTTTTTACCAGTGACTTAGAAATGCCAAGCAAGAGCCGTGGAGCTGGAGAACATGGGGTCAATCCTCCCTGTCTCTGGTTAAGGAAGTCCTAGAAATCATACAGAACCTCAATTCAGAGTCAGAACTTTACAGATGACAGCTGTTTTCCTTTCTACTACATTTACTCAGCCAGAAAAAAAACAAAACAAAACAAAAACCTGCCAAAACTAATGCATCTTTTTGATGCCACTTCTCTACCTCTTCCACAGATGACTAAAAGGAAGTGATTCACCCGCACAGGAAGCACCTTGACTGATGAGACTATTTTTCCTGCCCCCAGATGTGCAAACTCAGTTCACCCTTATGTAACCTGAAAGGAAGCATCCTCCTCCTTCTCCTCTCTTGGAACATGAAACTAGTAGCTGATAAATATAAAATACAAGTAGATGTTTGCAAAGAAAGTATAAGTCTGTAATCTTGAGCCAGTGCTAAACATGGTTAAAAATGACTTACTTTATTTTTAAGAAATCAAAAAAGAGAACTTATTTCCTGAAGATTACTAAATACATCTAGCCATCAGAATGTCCCTGCATGATGAACTGCATTTTATTATTTGTACGGTAGTCTACTTTCTTCACTATATTACCAGTTTCTTGTGGGCAACCATCTTACATATACAACCCAGTAGCCATAAAGTCTGGAAGTGAGCAATGTCACTATTTTTTAACAGACTATTCTTTGATTATTTCTTCTGGAACTTGCTAAAAATGAAGGTTTGTTGAATGAATATCAGACTCACAAATACACAAAGGAAATGCAAAGTGGACACACACACACACACACACACACACACAACAAAGGGAACAGAGGTCTGGAATAATGCATAGTACCCGCTGCCACACCACGCAGGTGTGGCACTGACTGACTTCTTTTTGTGGTACCGGAGCCTGCATCCAAGGCTTCACTCAACTAGGCCTGCACTTTACCGCTGAGCTACATCACCAGCCCTTTTTATTTTCTACCTTGAGATAAGAGTTGCACTGGGTGGCACAGGCTGTTCTTGAATGTGGAAACTCCTGCCCCCACTCCCAGAAGCTGGGATTACAGGCTTGCACCACCACAGCAAGCTCCACTAAACCATTTATTATGTTATTTTCACCTAAGTCTCCAGACTGTATGGCCACCCTGTAGGTGCTTGATGTTTCTTAAAGTACGGGTCATTAACTCTCATCTCTAAATCATCTCTAGAATCAATGTTTCAGCTACCAACATCATAGGTTATAAGAGGACATTGAGGAGACAGTGCTGGTTCTGGCAGAGCAAATGGAAATCCTGCCCAGAAACCCGATGATGACATGTATAAATAGCCCTGAGAATGTACTGTATACATCCTGGCACCAGAAGGTCTCCTTTCGGGAAATTTGCCTGAAATAAGTAAGAATCACAGAATAACAAGGTCAAGCATATTTACTGCAGCACTACTCAGAAAAGACAGCTTGTGTAATCTATACAGTGTCACCAAAGAAACAGAAATTCAATAATTTCACTTTATAGACGAGGGAACGAGCACTCAGAGAAATTAAGGCATTATCTAAACAAGGACTCAGAAGCAGGTAGTGGCCCAAGTTACAACTCAGATTTCCTGAAAAGAACACCATGACCACACTAACTCAGTGGAACAGAACTCAGTGGAAAACAAAGGGGGTTGAGGGAGAGGAAGCGGGGGGGACCTCTTCCCAGAAAACTAGTGCCTCGCTACTACTTGCTGACAGCTCTGGTGGCCCTCAGGGCTTCCCTAGAGAAATGCGGTGGGGCCCCCAGGGTGCTTAAGAGGCCTCCACACAGCCCCAGGGCCCAGGCTGGCGGCTGTCAGTGCACTTATCAAGGCTGAGAATCAGACTCGGTGCTGTCCAGATGCACATGGTGCCTGTCTTCGGGTCTCCCATGGGGAGGACGTGTGTACAATGAGACACAGGCCTAGTCAGACAACAAAGGAGCGGGTTCTCAGGGTCTCTCTTCATCAGCCTTGCCCTGCTCTGGCCTCTTACCTCCTCTCTACTCACGTCCATGTTCCACACTGCAATTCCACCATCGGAGGAGCAGGAGACCAGCTGCCTTGTGAGCTGAAGGTAACACAGTGACTGCACCTTGTCACTGCAAATGGCACACAAAAGTCACAGGGCTCAGTGCAGGGAAACACAGAAACTCTTCATTTAGCCTTCAATCTCTTCCCTCCTTCAAGTCAGCAGGTGACATTTTACCCCTGAATATTTGCTATGGTGAACTGATTTTACCATAACTTCACTTGGCATCCCACAGCTTACTTACACAATCACACTTTCTCTAGTAGAAACAGTACTGCTGTCAGATCTGTGATTCAGAACTCTGAGACAGAGACAGAAAACAGACTATGGTTTTCTAAACCAATCTCCATGATTTCTCTTTCGGATGCACAAAATGTTATCTGCTTATTCAGAAACAAAGAAGGGACAGGGGTGTAACTTTCCTACTGCAACACAGTTCATATGAATATGTAGGCACCATGAAGACCACAAGGATGCACTGGTGGGTAATATAAATCTAGCCCCTTTCTGCAGGCTTCTCAAACCATTCTTGTAGATGATGCCCAGGAAAAAAAAAAAAAACCCCAGTCCTCTCAACTTGTGTACCTAAGCTTTCCTTGGCTCAGTTTCAACTTGATTCTGATTACAGTAAACAGCTACCACCTGATCAACTACATGGAGGGAAGGAAAAGAGGGTTGAAGGGGTAACTCACTCCTACTCCCTTCAAGATTGGAAGGATGGCAAGACCTTAAGTACTACAAGGTGAGACATTCAGCGAGTAAGATTCGGACAAACTGTGCATTACTTCTTAACGAAATGCATTTTAGAATTTAAAAAAAAAAGATTAGGCATCCAGTTCAAAACAGCTTAGTACATTACGCACCTTCTCTGGGGCCAAAGTCCTCACCCACAGTCTCTAACCCACACTGCCCTAAGCACATGTTACAGATGGTGACTCCACTACATGAAAATGTGGCAGCTGCTCTTTGGACCAAGGAGGAAGAAAACCTGTACTGTTTTGTTTCATTTTGGCTGCTGAATACATTCAGGATCCATAAAAGGCCATTAAAGGTAGACTTAGCCTTATGAAGCTGTTGTGTTAAAAGACAAGAGCTGGGCAAAGAGAAAGTCTGGCCTGAAATACTAATGCTGCCTCCTGGCTTCTCACACACTCAGGTTCCTCCCCTGCCCCACCAAAAGTCACGCACTGGTGGCCCTGAAGCAAGAGCGTCCGGCCTTTCCTGCCTCCGATGTCCCACATGATGATGCTGTTGTCCGATGCTCCTGAGAAGAGTAACCGCTGAATAGGGTCCCACCAGAGGCAGGCAACACCACCTGGGGATGTGAGAGAGAGGGTGGGTTAAATACAACTCTGCATCAGGAAACACACAGCTGACAGCTGAAGTGTGAACCAGGACTCACTGGACCTTTAAAATCATTCTCCCGAGTCACAGAGAGGACCTAGGATAACCTTTATCCAAAGCTGTATGGCTAGGGTTTTCAACTGTACTTCAGGCAACTCAATATGTGCAATGATTTATAAAGACAGTTTTGCTTGTTCTGTATTAATAAACTATTAAGTAGCTATATGTGAAATGTTAGTTCAGAAAACGCTACTGGAGAAAAAAGTTCCTGCTAATAATACTCTGAGAAAATTTGGTGGAGTTTACTGTGTTCATTTCATACAAGATGAAAATCTAGGTTATTCCACGTCTTGGGGACTTTGTAGGCATTTTATCCTAAGGTGTCTATAATTAAGAAAAGCAAATGTCTCAGAAAAAAAGCCTGCAGGTAAACCACCCAAAGAATTTATGTTAAGAATCCAAGGCTTACATTTCCCACTCCATCTTGGCTAGCTTATCAAATCTGACACTCTGGGAAATCTTTTTTTCTACAAATTTCTCTTTCAATGGACCTTTGCATTGTTCATTGGTTATTATCTGCCCAGGGAAAAATTCTTTTCTTTTGCAATAAAAAACTCT
>NW_022900928.1:123291927-123296046 GCF_012274545.1 Fukomys damarensis
TTTTTTTTTTTTTTTTTTTGGTACCAGGAATCGAACTCGGGTTCTAGTGCTTACAAGGCAGGCAGCAGAACCACTGAGCTAATCCCCAGCCCCAAAAAACTTTAATTTTAAAATTTTTCAAGTAAATTTTATTTTATCCCATCCCCCTAATTTTAATTAACTGAACAAAATGGAATCAGTTACGTAAGCTAATAACAATTTTGTAGGTATAAAAAAACTAATGAAGTCATATTCATAAGCTTCCCAAGGTAAAAATGAAAAAAGAAGTACTCTGTACAACTAGTTTCAGGAGTCAATTTTACATGATTTTTTTTTTTTTTTTTTGGTACCAGGGACCGAACTCAGGACTTTACACTTACAAGGCAGGCACTGGAACCACTGGGCTAAATCCCTGGCTATTTTGCATTAATTTTAACTGCTTGATCCTATGCCCTACATACTGCATCTGGAGCCTAAGAGGAGATAAATACAGTCTTTTAAATGGAAACCTCAAAGCAGTCCTAAGTCCAGTCTGCCCTTAGTGACCCAGAGCAGACTTAAGGGCCTGGAGGTCATGGGAGGGTTAGTCAGAAATGGAGCATGGTTTCCTTGAGGGCTTCTGTTTTTAGGCCCCAATCTATTCTAACTTGCTGTTCTACCTCCTTGCTTTTCTTCTGCAAAGCTCCTGATTTGATATAGTCTATTTTACCTGAGTGGGTTAGCTAGAACATACAGCACATGTATAAGTTTTTACACTTAAACACTACTGCAGGGGCCAGGGATTTAGCTCAGTGGTTCTGCTGCCTGCCTCACAAGCACAAGGTCCCAACTTCAATCCCCAAAACACTACTGTCACAAATAAGTCCGTCACTAATTCTCTCAAGCCCTCAATTTCTCAGTCTAAACCAGATGGCCTCACAGTTTCTTATTTCTAACTCATGCGACTTTTAGGACCTGAGGACAAACTGTTTGCACTATAGCTTAGTGTTCATGAACACACTTTATTACGCACATGTACACAGCAAGTTACCCAATGTGGTCAACAAGATCTTAAAGCCCCTCCACGGAACCCTGTCAACTCACTTCACTACAGAAATAAGGGCATTGTTATCCAGTCATTCATTTTCCCCCATCCCTAGCCAGAGTGTTGCCTAAAGATCAGGCTCAACTAGTACTCACATTTTTTCTAATTATACTGACCTAAGAAGTTTTTCTTAATATTCTACAAGTGTCCTATTATGATGATAATGGCAACGCAACCAAAGGTCTTACTATTTGTAAGAAACTCTAAAGATCTTAAGAAAATAATTTAAAATGGTAAACAATAAAGTATTATCCAATCAATCAATTTAGTAGGGTTTCTTGACTTTTTTTTTTTTTGGTTGAGACAGGGTCTCACTATGCAGTTGAGACTGACCTAGAACTCACTATGTAGCCCAGGCTGGTCTAGAACTCATAGTGATCCTCCTGCCTCAGCCTCCCAGAGTGCTGGATTACAGGCATGCACCACCACGCCTGGCCTTGACAACATTTTTTAAACACCTTATCTTCTTTGTTTTTTGTCTTGATCCCACCGGATTGCAAAGTGACAGATCATGGCCAATCATGAAGAGCATAAAGAGTTGCTTGCTCATGAAACCACAAAGATGAGAACTGAATGTCAATACTTAAATTGGATGAAAACCCGTGGGGTGATCACAGCCTACCTTCATGACCTTTGAGGGTTGTGATAACTGAACACGTGTTCTGTTCAAGTTTCAGCAGGGTGATCTGTCCAGAATAATCACCAACAAAAGCGTATTGAGTATCAAAGTCATATCTGAGGAGAAGCAGTCAAGGACACAGAACACGACTCTCTGTCAGTCTTCCCATAAAAAAGACATCAGCTTCAGTCATGGTTAGAATATAGAAATCACACATTTTAAACAGAATAAGCACAAACCTAAGACTGTACCAAGAGAAGAAGTGCTCAAATGAAAATCACACAATGGGTAAATACTGAAGGTAAAAAGTCAAAACACCTGCTGAGGCAGGAAGATCACTGTGAGTTCGAGACCAGCCTGGGCTACATGGTGAGCTCCAGGTCAGTCTCAATTACATATAGAGACCCTGTCTCAAAAAGACAAACAAAAAAGTAAAAACACCTGGAATTATGGGGCAAGTTCATATTCATTCATTCATTCATTCATTCATTTAACAAAAACTCACTCAGTTCCTCTTAGTGTACTCATATCCTAAAACAGGCTTTAAAAGAGGCAAGAGCTGGGCTGGGGATTTAGCTCAGTGGTTCCACTGCCCGCCTCACAAGTGCAAGGTCCTGAGTTCCATCCCCTGTACGGGGAAGAGAGGGAGGGAGAGAAGGGAGAGGGGAGGGGAGAGAGGGAGAGGGGAGATAAGAGGTGGTAGTGAAGACAAACAGGTAGTTACAATCAAGGAATTAAAAAAGTCAAATTGTTAAATACAGAAAACAGTAACAAAAAGTCCTTTTAGGAAATACTTCTAAAAATGACAAACTGACAATAAATACAAGGCATGAACCCATCTTTCTTTTGGCCTAGATGATTTAGCTTTAAATGAAGAAGATGGGTTGCTTTAAATTACTATGTGTAGTCATTCAAAAGCCAGTTACCTATGGTAGAAATAAACTTCCATTAAAAATATATTAACTATTGGTAAAAATTCATTACTTTCTCAGTTTGTGCCCATCAACATTTAAGGAAAACCAGTAGTCTATACACAATAGGTTAACTCTATTTAAACAGGATAACTGAAACTATTCCAAATGACAAAATCGAAGGAACACCACAAGTCGGACTGCTACTACAGTTTTGTGGCATGTTCTATAAATCCATTATAAGAGCCCTCGCATGTGACAGCAACACTAATAAAATGCAATGTGCCTGAGTATTTTTCCTTTATTTGACCTTAAAGTGTAGGGTACCATTTTAAATGCTTGTTTTCAATACCTCTAGCTGTTTATTCATCTGAAGTAAACATTTATAATAAAAGCTCTGATAGAAGAAAAATTTGTAATGTGTCAGGCACTTAATTCTGAAACTACCCCAGGGTATTTGCCTGTTGTTAAGTCTTGATTCTGCCATCCCTGGAACACAGTGACCAGAAGCAGCCATAATCAACAGAGAGCTCTGTGAGAAAAAAATCCCACACGGTAGGAATTTTTAACATTTTGGGACCCCAGAGCACCTTTGAGCTTATTGTAAGGATGATACACAATACAATGATGCATGGAGGCACACACACACACAATACACACGTGTGCAGTGGGAAACAAGCTTTACATAAAATGTCTTAATAGCTCATTCATGAACCCCAGGGTCCATAATTATTATATATTTTCTTGTAGGATCTGTAAATAATCAATTACCAGAAGAAGATTCAGTTCCTTTTGCCCTTCTTCATACAAATGATTTTCAATTTGCAATGCAAAGGAATCAAGGGAGAGGGTGCATTAATGAGGGCTTTGGGTTTTCCCTAATTTTCTATTTTCAAATGACCATTTCCCAGCAGAGAACAGCAAATTCATCTAAATTTAGCAAACCTATTTTATATCAAAGAAAAGGAGATTCAGAGATTCTTGGCTTTTAGATGAAACATGTAAGAATCGTTCGCTCAGTCTTTGGATCTCAGCTAATGACTGAGGATCAGATCCAAAACCAACTACTCAGGGAGGTCGGGGCTGGCGGGAGCAGCAGCGGGAGGGATACTGTAAACACGAGGCCCAGGAGGAGGACAGGTGCCGCCCCAGCATGTTCCCGCTCCGCGTGCACATCCAGCTCACACACTTGTCGTGGCCAGTGCTGATCACCCACTCGGTGGCCGCGCTGAAGATGATGGCAGACACCCTGTTCTGGTGAGCTGCAGGGAGAGAAAGGGAGTCTGTGTCTTTGGGAAGAAACGTGATCTTCAGAAGTAATTCCCTGCGGGGTGGTCATTAGTCTCCACCTGGTGTCCCCACAGTCACGCAGTGGAAATGCTGCCCTCTGTGGACCCACACAGAGGCTACCAGAAGCCTTGGATCACTGAAGAGCAATGTTCAAGAGGGATTCAAATAAACAGATCACAGAATGGGCTTTTGTTTGTTGTTTGGGTTTTGTCTTGGTTTATTGGTTTGTTTCTTAT
>NW_022900928.1:123296166-123325990 GCF_012274545.1 Fukomys damarensis
GTTTTGTTTTTGTTTTTTGGTTTGTTTTTTATTTTTTTCTAAAAAAAAAAAAAAAAACCTTAGTTATCGCCAGATGTGATGGTGCACACCTGTAATCCCAGCACTTGGGAGACTGAGGCAGGAGGATTGCCACGAGCTCAAGGCCAGCCAGCACTACACAGTGAGTTCAAGTCTAGCCCCAACTACGTAACAAGGCTGTTTCAAAACCCAAAACAAAAAGCTCTTAACTATCAATGAGTTCCATATGGAAGGCAGCAGCTTTTCTTAACAGAGCAATTTTTTAAAAACTCCTTCAGAGGTTGACCCCTTGGAAAACACTAACATTGTAAAAAACACTTGCAGTTTTCTATGGTTAAGAAAGTGGCAAAGCATTTTGTTTCTGGAATAATTTTTCTTTTTGCATAACTGTTACTTATAAAGACATACTATTTTCAAAGTTTTCTAATCGAAAGTAATAGCTGTGAATGAGGAAGCTCTTCTGCCTATCAGCTAACTTCTGAAACATTTTTAGGTCAATTGTAAGCTGCACCAGGGCAGTGATCTGACTCTACTTCAGCGGGTATGGGACCTTGCATGCAGAGTGTTTAATAAATGACAAATCTGATGAATGAAGTCCGGCTAGACAGGGAAGGCACAGCTTTCACTCTCAGCCGTGCTGACTGCTTTGGGAGAGCTAAGGGCCTCACCCCAAAAATGTACAAAGGTCAGGTGCAGCCAGTGCTGAGTGTTTTGCTGTGTAGTTAAATTCTCATGATGGATCCTGAGGCTGTCCAGCAAATTAATCTTAAACTCAAGTAAATCAAGTCCAGGCTAAGGAGTCAGTGACTCAGTGACTGATGTTTGGGGCCTCAGTGGTTTTTCTTTTATCTATTTGGTGAGATTTCTAATTTCTACAAGGACAGAGTATGGGTTTGACCATTTTTAGATAAGAAAACTGAGGTGCAAACATTAAGTTCATCGACTCCATGCCCGGTCTCGCAAGTAATAGATTAACTTGGCCTGTCGGGCCCAAACACTTTTTCCACTTAAATCTAGAGTTTTCAAACTCAGGACCAGTGGCAAGATTTACATGAGCTTATGGTAAAGATGGTGGAGTGAACAATGATCTTGTCTCAGAAAAACCTGTCCCATTCCTAAAACTATATCCTTTCTGCTGTTTCATTGTTTCATAAGAAAGATGTTCTTTCTTTTATGAAATTATGGTGAAATATGGTAACACTTAGTTTGCTTTATTTACAAAAAAACTGATACTTGGCCAAAAAAAAAGGGCATGCTTTAAAGCCTATATAAAAAAAAAAAGAAATGACAACCAGGGGCCAGGGATTTAGCTCAGTGGTTCCACTGTCTGCCCTGTAAGCACAAGGACCTGAGTTTGATCCCCAGTACCAAAAAAAGGACAACCAAAATACAAATACAATGAGACATGTAAATGAGAAATAATTTGAAAAAGAACAATGGCAAATAAAGTAACTTATTAAGGAATTTGGTTTTTGGCCAAAAAAAAAAAAAAATTGTCAGGCACACAATAAGAGATCTCCAAATTCCTAGGTATATATTTAATAAAAGGTTTACAGATTCTTGACTTTTTAAAACAGATACACTTGTAATGACAGCTGAGAGTTCAAAGTTGCTTCAGTTGTAATACTATTGAGTGTACGTTATTCAACAACACAAGATTGTTACTCTTGTCACAATACAGTTTCCAGGAATGAAATATCAGTTTCAAGTGCATGGCTATGACCACATCACTTATCTCTTAAATTAGAATCAGGTTAACATTACATACGGGGAAAAGCAATTTAGTTTTATTAAAGTTCAAAAATGTTTTTCCTTTATCTTAAATTCACCAAGACCAAAATTTACCGAGATAAGCTATACTTATCTAACATATCTAGACTCTAATTTCACCTTTGATCAGGAGCCTGGAAAACAAAATTTGAGGCTGTTCTGCCTCAGGCAAAATTTCTGGGAACCAGCTAATTGGTCTGTCTGGAACCCACAATTTAATCAAATTACTTGGCTGGGCCATTTCTGTCTAAAGTTAACACTAGAAACTAGCTTTTGTTATATGTAAAAACATCCAAATATACAATGCAGAGTTTAAAAAGAAAAAAGGTGTGTAAGCCACAGATGTTCCAAAGCAAAATACTTGTAATTCAATTTAAAAATAGACAATCCCAGGAAATATAGTCAAAGTCATAAACATTCATGAAAGAGGACATTAAATAAAGCTTACATAGTTTTCAAATTGATAATTTTAAACTACTGACCTGGAAAGAAAAGAATTTTGAAGACTTAATGAGTAGGACCTCTCAACCACTATTCATGGAATTGTAAAAATTTACACTACTGCTGAGTAGTTTGCACAACAGTTCTAGAGCAGTCGTGGCAAACCCGTGGCACACATGCCACAATGGGCTGCTTATGTCACTGAAAACTCTAAAAGGTCTGCCACCAATAGTCTAGAGCATTTTAAAAATTTTTAAATATTTGACTCAGTTACTCTACTTGTATCAATTCATCTTAAGCAGAAATAACCAGAATTACAGAACCAGAGTCAGAATCGCAGCCCAGGATCACAAACGTTCATACACAGATACAAACTGTGTACAGATATTCTCCTTTAACAACCTCCTGTGTAATAACTCTTAGGTACAGCAACAAAAGCAGCCTTGTAGCCATTTGGTGGCTTCTTCTAAAGTGCAGTACTGCAATTTTTGCTGATTACAGTGTATAGTACAATATTGTAATTTTACATTGTTATACACTGCAGCACTGCACGAAAGAGTATGCAAATAAAAGCAAAGTCATCAAGTTAGAGTTTCCTTTGTTCTGAATATTGTTACGTACATATTACATACAACTCCTCACTGGTTGACCAATTAATTTAACGACTTAGTTGCAGGAATGGAACTCAGTCATTGAGCAAGGAATCTCTGTACAGACTCAGAGATGTGCATATATATATATACAAATATACACACAAACATACTTACTGTATACAGTGGTTATTACAAATGAAAACACTGTTTATGCCTAGTAATAGAAGAATGGTTAAATTAAATCTCATACACATACCCAATACACAAAACTTTAAATGTTAACGAGCAGGAAAAAATGGTAAATAACTCTAATTGTCTCACACAATTGAGGTAACTAAAAAGTTAATGTGAAAAATTAAATTTGATCATAGAGATGAGGTTCTAATTCTGTGTATATCTACACGCATCTGTGTGCAACCAAGTGTACAGGCGTATCATACTTACCTGGATAGGTCTTGATAAAATTCATTTTATTAAAATCTTCAGACACGTGAAATTCCTAAAAGTAAACATATGCAATAATATAAGTTATGTTTTTAAACAAGAGAAACAACTTTCAAAATGAAGTGAAGTCCAAACATGGCTGTCATAAGATCTGAAACCCAAGATGAGCTATTTAGGGATATGAATTGCTCCTTTCATCAAATCCATTTGTGGCCATTCTTTGAGGGGCAGATGGAGTCAAACAGAGAAAGTACCATTGATGAGCACAATATTTTTATCCAGTTCTTCCTCCACAAGTGAACACTACATATTTGTACATTCTCCCTCTAAAGTACAGATTTTTGCTAAGTTTGCTCTTTTGGCGCATGCACGCGTGCACACGTGTGCGCACACACACACACACACACACACACACAAATCCAAAATGATGCATAAGGAACAGAACTGCAAAGGCCCATTACCAACAGGGCTCAAAGCTACAGGAGATCATGGAGGTTTGGTGGGGCAAATTCATACATATTCAATGTATGAGACACTTCCAAAACTTTAAATTTAGACTGGGTGGTTCTCCTTCTATACTCTGTTTGTTTATTTGCTTACAAATTTTCTTTAGACAATGTAGTTTATAACTTGGAAAAAATTAAAAGTACACAGTTTTTTAATGAAAAACTAAGCCTCAGCATAAAATTGAGAAAAAATAAAACTCAAGAAAAGGCACTAATTGAAATTGTATTGGTACTAAATTGCTAAATTCCTTTGATCCTCCTGCCTCAGCCTCTCCCAAGAGCTATGAGTGCTGGGGTTAAAGGCGTGTTCCACCACGCCCGGCTATAAATTGTTAAATTCTTAAATCTCCTGATAAGATGGACATTATGAATTGCTGGCTGACCAGAGGAAAAAAAGCATACAAGAAATACAGACTTCTTGATCTCCATCTTGCTTTACCAAAAGTGAAAACTACATATGTATATGCTAATCATAATTGGATGCCAGATCACTGGATCAATTGTTAACTGCTGCTAACTTGGATTTGCACTGTCCCTTTCCACTGAACAGCCCAAACAGCTTATGTGCCAACATGCAAATGTGAAGTCTATGTTTTAAGCAGAAGCCATAAAGAGAGCTCCTAGAGAGAGAAATGCAGGACCACAGCCACCCCTGGAGAAACTACTTGGGGTTTACATTCAAAGGCTTTTTGTTTTATACATTTGTGCACTTTATCATGATCTCCCAAAAAATTATCATGGGAGAAGAGGAGCTGTGGTATTCACAATCACATAGTGTATTCATAGCAGTCCTTAATGCTGTGCTCCTGCTGTGTAAAGACCAGGAAAAGGAGGCTTTACCAGAACACTTGCAGTGGGTGCTGGTCTCCTGTGAGCCACGACAGCACAAGGTGAATTAAAGTATAAGACAGGAAATGATGCTTAGAGAAGAAGCTGGGTTGTGGGCCTGATCAATGCTGCTCTGGGGAGCAAAGATGAAGGCACCCTGAGCTCGCCACTATTTATTTGGTTCATAGGAATAACAGAAGACACAGAGGATTGGTGGTAATCCTAGGTCGTGAAACTGTTATAATCAGAGGAAGTATCAGATGTCTGGGAGGGTGGCAGTAATCCTACACTGACAAGGATCTTATGTTGATGAGGACCTCAGGTCAATGAGAGATGATGCTTATTAGGATGGTAAATTGAGCAAAGACTTTCTTATAACAGTAGGTGTGGGATGAGTTAAACTATAAGGAATTTGTCCCTCCCCAAGTGAAACCTTTCTCCTACTACTCAGTTCTCAAATCAGGATGTCTTCAACTGATGTAATCTTGCCCTCAAGTGTCACAGCACCATGGGACCACTGAGGTCTCAGTTGTGACCAAAGACAAAAATGGAGTTAGGCTTCAGCATGTGATAGCCGGCCTGTAGGCAAGACCAGGCCTAATCCTAATTTATGTATGAAATGATTTTCCAAACAAAATTATACAGAATGGCTCCCGAAATTGACACATGAACTGCCTGGGCAGAAGCCTGTCCTTCCTCCTGGCCCTTAAACAAAAGCAAAGCTCCTTCAGTTTTTAAAAAGAAAAACAAAAATAACAGTAACACTCTTAACTATACAACTTTCCCTGTCCCCTTCTCAGCCAAAAAATCCCTAAAGATCAGCCCATGCTGGCTACCGTCTGACTGTTCCCTGCTGGTCACCCTTCACCCCACTGTACTCGGGAGCTCTGCCATCTCCACACAGAAAAGGCTCTCCCTGCTACCTGCCTGATCTTGGCCTCGCCTTGCACCTTGTTTGTAGTCCCCTTCCCCAAAACTCCCTCCTCAGGATTCCAGGGCTGCACTGTCTGGCTGACCTTCCTGCTATTCTGCCTCTTCTGCCTCCGACTCTCCTGTGGGCTTTCAGTCCTGACTCTCCCTTAATAACATCCATGTTCCTTGGCGAATATGCTGGCTCTCCACTCTCTCAATCCACCAGTGTAGTGCCCACCCCATTCTCCACAAGCACAGAAGAGCCAACGCCATCCCAGGGCAAACCCTTGAGGTTCCAGCTCGTTCACCCAACTGTCAAAACTGAACTCCTCTCTTCTGTCTCGTAGGAAAGGACGAATGTCATCTTAACACTGCTGATGATCCATACCCACATCCAGTCAAACATCAGGCCCACTTACTTGGCAGTTCTTGAAGCTGTCACCTCTGCTCTGCCACCAGACCAGTGCTTCTCAATCTCAGGGTGGCATCCTGAAACAGCCTCCTACGTGGACCCCTACTTTCAGCCTTGCCCTTCAAAACCATCTTCAACATGCTGGTACCCCAAGCTAACAGAAGCCAGAAATCCAACGGTTCATCACCCCCTTTCATAATGCTCTTCGGTGGCTCCTCATGCTGCAGTTTTCTGAATGCACTCAGTCCTCAGGTTGGTCTAGAGGCCTTGCTAAAACAACAGTCCCCAGGGCCACTGTGTTCCCTCCTTTATGGTGGCCCGCCCTGGCTCTGTAGGGGGTATTCTCTTCTTACTTTTACTTGGCCCAAACTGCAGAGCCTATTTCTTTTCCTACCTTTAATATAACTGCACTAAGGTTAAAAAATAAAATAAAATGCCCAGGCTCCTCCCCAGTGATGGTGAAGCTGTGGGTCTGACGAGGAGTTGGAGTATGTATCTCACTAAGTTCCCTAGATAATCTGTATAACTACACAAGTTTGGGAAACAGCTTATAAGAAGTAGTCTGACTTCCTTAATACTACACTCAAGGATCATCATCTTCTCCTCTGCCCTGGCTGCTGCCCCTAAATGCTGGCTGGAGAAATTCAGGACTTGGGTCTGGCCCTGTCTTCCCTAATTTCCTCCCCAGGTGATCACAGGTGTCCTCACCACTGGAAGTGACTTTCATGCTGAGGACTCCAAGGCAGACCATCCCTCAGACTCCAGGTTTGCCTCACTGAGTGCCTTGCTGGTACCTTAAACACTGGGCCAATTCCTCATTGCCCCCCTTCCTCCAACAGAGACACCACCATCTATCCAGTTACTCAAGCCACAGACATGGAGTCACCTGACCTCTTTCTCCTCCTGCCCGCACACCCAAGCAATCACACATGTATTCAGGATGTAACTCAAATCCATCCACTCTGTCACCCTCACTGCCACCAGGCCCTCCCCTAGGTTACTACAACAGCCTGACTCCATTCTTGCTGCCTGTGAGTCATTCTCCAAAAGCAGTTACACAGATCTTTTAAAATTAAATGTAAATTATATAATGTCATTCATCTGTCAAAAACCCTGTAACAGCTTCTCACTGAACTTACAATAAAATTTCAAACTTGATCCAGACCTACAGGGCCCTTCATGACCTGGCTTCTGGCCCCACAGTCCCTCCTTGTCACTCAGTATTGCCTAGGCATAATGACCTCCCCCACATCCTTGAACACACACACACAGATCCATCTCAAGCCTTCACAAAGCATTCACTTCTGCAAACTTCCCTGACTTTCCAGCTCACTGACTCTGTGACAAGGGTGTCAAGACTATCAAGAAGAACAATCTTTAACAAAGTGTTGCTGGGATAACTATATAGCCATATGCAAACAAATGCATATGGAACTCTCCCTCACACTGTACATAAAAATTAACTCACAATGGAGCAAAGACCTAAATGTGAACACTAAACTATAAACTTCTTAGAAGAAAATATAGGTATAAAATGTCATTCACGCCTATGAAAACTGATACAGGTACATCAGGCAACAGTTTCTTAGGTCTTATATCTAAAGAACAAAGAGCCCCACAAAAAGGACTTTATTAAACTAAAAAATGTTGAAAATACAACACTGTTGGATGGGAGAGGATACTTGCAAATCGTGTATCTGATCTTGTATATAGCATATGCAAAAAAAATCTTACGACTCAAAATCTTAAAGATCTATTAAAAATAGGTAAAGGACCTAAACAGATATTTCTCCAAGGAAGACACACAAATGATGAACAGGCTTATTAAAAAGATGTTTAGCATTATCAGTCATTAGAAAAATATGTCAAAACCACAATGAGGTACCATTTCATAACCACCATAATAAAAACAAAGCAAACTCAGAGAGCAAGTGTTGGCAATGATAAGGAAAAACTGAAATCCTCACACTTTGCTGGTGGGCATGTGAAATGATGCTAACACTTTTGAGGACAGTTTAGTGGTTCTTTAAATGTTAAATGCACCCAATTCCACTCCTACATATACCCAAATGAAATGTAAACATATATTCACATTATACACGAAACTTACATAAGATGCTCACTGCCATGTTACTCCTAATAACCAGAAAGTGAAATAATCCAAATTTCTATCAACTACTGAATGGCTAAACAAAGTGTGGCTTATCTCTAAAACAGAACTACTGGGGGGGGCGGGGATTCAGCTCAGTGGATTTAGCTTGCAGGCACAAGGTCCTGAGTTACTGGTACCAATAAATAATAAATAAACAAACAAATAAAATAAAACATAACAGAACTACTATTCCACCACAAAGAAGAACACAGGAACTAATTCAAATTACAGTATGGAAGAACCTTGCTAAGTGAAAGATGGCAGACACAAAGGCAAAAATGTCTGACACAGATCCCCATATTCAGAAAGTGCAATGGTGAGCGTTAGTGAGGGAGAGGAGAGGGAGAGTGACTGCTAATGGCTTTAGGGTTTCTCTGGGGGACAGAAAGATGTTTGTAGTTAGAAAGTGGTAATAATTACATAGTTTTTAGTATATACCACAAAAGCATTGACTTGCACACTTTAAAATGGTGAATATTATAGAATATTAATTATTTTAGGAAAAAGAAATATATGCATATAATCAGACCCATAAAAAAAGTTTAAATTAAATTTAAAATTTCAGCATCCAGCCAAAGATAATGTGAGAAGCAAGCAGTGCCTTACACTGTCTGAGCTGTGTCCCGCACCTCCTCTCCTTCAGAAAGACAGTGACAGAGAATGAGAGGCAGAGGCTGAGAAGGCTGTGCTTTGTGGACAGCCAGAGCAATAGGACAGCCATTGGACAGCATGCTGAGCATCACGAGATCACCTACAAATTAAGCATTAATTAAAAATGACACGTTCAGGCTTAGCGTGTTTTGAGACAGGGTCTCACTTTGTAGCTCAGGCTAGCTTTGGGCTCACTATGTAATCCAGGCTGGCATCAAACTTGCAGGATCTTCCTGCTTCAGCTTCCTGAGTGTTAATTTTAAACTGTCTAAAATGAGCGAACAAGGAGAGGTCAAGGAATACATTCTCTAAGGAATACATACTCTAAGGAATCCATTCTGTAAGCTACCTACCATCATGGCTCCATTATCCTGGCCCACAAATATCCGTCTGCTGTCATGATGGTAAGCCATGGTAGAGCACGGAGCTGTTGGAAAGACAGAAACCACATTACCAGCACAGCTCAGAATTTTAAGTTGTTCAAAGTGTGTTATTGTTACAATGAGCTATAGGATAAATGATTTTAAAAAGAGGAGAAATTTGCTTTATGAAAAACATTATATAAACTGAAAATATATTTAAAGTTGTCTCTGAAGTTTAAAACCTTAATCCTATAAATCTGCCCAATTAGTTTTGGGGGTTTTTTTTGGGGGGGGGTACCAGGAATCAAACTCAGGACCTTGTGCTTACCAGGCAGGTGTGGTGCCACTAAGCTAAATCCCAACGCCCGATTATTTACATTATGCTGGGTAAAGTGAACCAGCTGATGTCTCATCTCCAAGGGTTTAGGAGGTCATTCTGAGCCTGCCACCGATCCCTAACAAAGTCAATGAGTAGCAAAGAAGAAGGGCTCCCAGCCCCAGAATTCCCACTCCACAGCACTGTTGAGCAAGCTAGAAAAGCCACCATAGGATTGTTTTCCCCCCAGTGCTTTAAAAAAAAAAAGTTCCCCTTTGCAATGACACACAGCCCAGTCTGCAGTGACTGGAGTTATGAGGACAGGTTACTCTGCACACCTGGGAAAGCTCCTACAGCTTCTCTTCCACATACCCCTTTCTCAGCCTACCCATCCCTCTTCCAGAAATCAAGGGCCACAGAATGAATTTCAAAAAGGAGAAACTCCAAACTGTCTCCCGCTTAAAAAAAAAAAAAAAAAGCAATAAATGAAATACTTGTGCAAAGAAACATTTGGATTCATTCTGGCCTAAAAAATTTTAACCAATAGAAAAACCACAATAAGAAAAATGCATTCTAGGAACAAAAAACACAGTGAACTTGACTTTTTTAGCTGTCAAATAAATTTTATAAAAAAATAAAAGAAGATGGGTATGGTGACACACACCTGTAATGCCCCTAAACTTAGGAAACTAAGATAGGAGAATCACAAGTTTGAGGCCAGCCTGGGCTGCACAGCCAATAAACAAACAAATAATGTAAAAGAAAAATATCTTCCTATTGAGGTCACCATTTGAAAACAGTTTAAAGTTCTCTTGCTATAGTGAGCTGATATTCTTCACCAAAGGAAGAAAGTACTGTAAATTATAATACTGGATTGTACCCAAAGAAAAAGACACAGGTAACAGAGTGATCAGACCAGAGAGGCTATTTTCAATTGTACTCAAGAACTATATAGTTCAGACAGGTACTGAAATTGTGTACAATTAGGACTGACTTAAGCCTGCACACCATAATCTACTACATTGATGTTTACAATTATAAACAGTCGTGTCTAAGAATTAGAATCACAGACACATATGAATCTTTATACAATCAAAATTATCTTCCATTATCATGCATACATGAATAAATGACGCTTAGATGATTTCAAAGACTCGTTATCAGCTTTACACGCTGCTCATCAGCTGGTATGGGGGATGGAACTCGGGCCCGTGTGCTTGCAAGACAGGTAGCAGAAACACTGAGCCAAATCCCCAGCCCTAGTACTAACTCTTGTTGCATTAGTTTTAAAATTTTCAATTCTTTGATCACTAACCACATGTAAATATGATTTAAAAAGCCTATGTAAATATGTAAATATGGTAAAAACTATGCAAATATACAAAATCCCTCTTTGGTGTAAAAATTTCAATGTGGTAAGTAATTCAATGATATAGAATTTGTGCATTTAAAAAAATTAAGAAGGGGCCAGGGATCTAGCTCAGTGGTTCCACCACCGCCTGCCTCACCATTTGCATGGCAAGCACAAGGTCCAGAGTTCGTCACCCCACCACCACCAAAAAACAAAACAAAACAAAACAAAACCAAAAAAAATAAATAAATAAAAAAGCCTCCCTCTTTTGTTTCTTATACAGTGATGTTTTGGCTTTTTTTCCTGGATGGGAGGTTTCTACTGAGATAAGCAATTTAAATTTCAAAAAGGGAAAGGGCTGGATAGTCAGTCTTATAAACAAGAAAGACACTGATCATCCTTCAAATCAGTGCACTTTTAAGAAGACATTACTACAATCTAAAATCATATGCTTAAAACTCTGGTCAGAGGGCCAAATCCAACCCACTGCATGATTTGTTAATAAAGACTTTGGTTTTCCTGGAACACAGCCAGGCCCTTCATTTATGTACTTTTTATGATTGCTTTCATGCCACAGTTGCAAAATGAATAGTCCTTACAGACTCTTTGGCCCACAGAATCTAAATATTTACTGTCTGGCTCTTTGAACCAAAAAAATGTGTACCTACTGTGGTGGACAGCATAGTTTGGGAGTTACAAACAGGCAATGGATTACAATTACACGGGACTTACAAGTAATCAACTGAATCCTTCTAGCCTCAATTTCCTTATCCACAAAAATGATAAAAGAATCAGCTACCCTCAATAGCTGTGATGATTTTATAAAATTATATTATCAAAGAAAGGCCTGAGGCACATAGTAAAACAGAAACCAAGAGTTACTTTTCTTCAGCCACAGCAGATTCTAAAGTGATTTTTGTTAAGTGAGGTAGTTATGTAACAACTAGACACCCTAAAGCAATACACAATACAAAGCTTTGCCTCGGTGACCAGTCAGGACACAAGAAGTTTAAATTGGTGCATGTGTGTGAAGACATCTTTGATTGGGTAATCTACAGAGAGATTTTAGAGCCAGCGTGGCACTTTTCTTATATTTTGAATTTAAATAAAAGTCATTCTAAAATAGAACACTCATTCATGATGTTTTCTTCTGGCCATGCTCTTGCAGTTTTATCAGTAGATACAGGTCCAAGTGGAGTCAATCAAGAAGCATCTGGAAGCAATGAGCAGGACAGGGGTAGCTGCACACAGGTGTGGGCACACACTGGAGGCACTGTCCCTTCCATCGCTCCTCCGGCTGGGAACTGCCTCTCGCTGAAAGGACAGGGACAGCCCACCATGTGCTCAAGATCTAACAGCCTAAAGAGCACACACTTCTGCTGGGGTTTTGGTACCCTGGGAGAAAAACTACCAGAAAGTTAAGTATTTGGGAAAAATACAAGCCAAAGAAATACAGGACACAATTCATCTTTGTCTCTATTCTCATGAGCATGAACTCAAGGCTAAGGACTCAGAGATTAAGCTAAAACCAAAATAAGAACTATGGAGGAAGCATGGGGGTGTGAAGAGTAACAGAACTAGTGCCACAGATTTCCCAAAGATGACAGAACATTCCCCAAGCTGGAATGAGTTCCTCAGGCTGCTGCTACTTCCACTTATCAGATCTATAGCTGGCTACTGGGAAGTAAGGAGTAATCAGCCCAACAGAAGCCTACTTTGTTCTTGTTGCAGTGGGGGAAAGGGTGTGTTTAGAAGCTCAGGCATCCTGTCCACCTCTGCCATTTGTATTATCAACTAGGTTTCTTAAGCGCTTTTACTAAGATATGGGTTACCTCTTATTTCAAGGTGAGAATTACTTCCTGTTTCAGGGGGAGAAACCAGGTCTATGCATCCATAATGTAACAACCAGTGGAAAAAACCATTACAGAGGACCATGACCCAACCCCTTGGTTGAAGATTGTGGCCATACTCTCTCCACCCCCAAATTTCCTCAAGGCTACAACTCCTCCCCTCCCCTTTAAAATCTTTGTCGTCTGCTCACTAGCTGCTGAATTCCTTCCTGGACTCAGCCTGCCCACCGGGTACCTGCACCTGAGTGTTAAATAAACAACCATATTTTGTTCACACAAAGCTTACCCTGGGTGCTTTCCCTCCACTATGCATCTCTAACACTCATGATACTGGAAGACATGGATAACAAGGAGGTATGAATGCTTAACACAGTAAATGAGGATCAGGTTTACAAGCAGTTTTTTACTGTGCTGTGTATTCTAAAATTTTTCCATCCATTTGACAATACTTGTCCTTATAATATTCTAAAAAGTCTATTTTATTTTCACTGAATAACTGTAAAGACAGAGAAGTTAGCCAGCCAAACTACTGGTAGAAGGTAGAACAAATGAAAATTTTGATATACTACAAACTTCTTGTGGAAATTGTTACAGGTTGCAAATAATGCATGCACAATGGAATACACACATCAATAAGAAAATGCTAACCAAGACAGGAGGTGCTTGCGACAATGACTCTAACTACAGATCACATGAAGAAAAATTGGCTTTCGCAGTCTCTAACAAACTCCACAGCTTTGGAATACCTCTTAGGAAGGCTGTGGACAGTGTGACAATATCCAGGACACCTGTCAAAAGCTGTTCAGCCGGGGATTTAGCTCAGCGGTTTGGTGGCCTGCCTTGCAAGCACAAGGACTCGAGTTCAATCCCCGGTACCAAAAGTTTAAAGAAAAAGAAAGGCTCTTTGGGGGGAATGTCACCCTGACACTCAGTAACAACCCATCAAGTACACACCAAGTCCCTTTTCTTCCCCTAAAGGCTGTCAGAATACAAAAACCCTTAACTGAGGGAAATACCTCATTAAGCACCAAAGCCTAAAGGAAATCTGCAGCAAAAGATGCCTTCCTGTGGCTATTTGGGGTGGCAGGAGTCACCCTCATTTGGCCCTGGGTAACATCCAGGCATTCTCTGTAGGGCTTTGTTCTCAAAAAGGCTTTAGAAAAGTAGAACAGCAGCCCTCAGTGTCTCTTAGATTTGCCTGAAGAGCTAGAATTTACATGTAATTTTATGTCATGATATCTGAGGGCTATTTTAAAGTCTCCATGCTTTAGCTTGGAGGTTTATGTTTATAATATATCAGGCTGCTGAGAAACTCCTGTTTAGAAAGTATTATGCCCTGGGCTACATCTCTCTGTGGTACCCACAGGTGAGTGAAAAGGTCCAACAAAAGGCTGGTTATCATTACAGGCATACACAGAATGTTGTTTTAGTGCAAGTATCAGTTACTATGACTACAGAGTTACATCAGTATTAGGCTCGTCAAATTAAGGCAAAGGAAAATGGGTGCCCTTTTCCTCTCTTTTTCTTTTTGGAGGAGGAGGGGTTTGGCTTGGCCTGATTTATTCATTTTTTTCTTCAGTTGTGTTCAAGTCTGCTTCCTTTAAGTTGGTAGAACCAACTTCCTTTACAAAAGGAGTGTTCCTGTGGCTTATTACAGCCTCGTAGAGGTGTTAGGCAACTAAGAAACTCATTTGGAAATCCAGGTGCAATTTCCAGTCAGACATTTTGCAAATTCTACCCTCACAGGCATCAGAATCACTGCCCCCCCACCCAGCTGCACGACTTACAGGCCATGGTGTGGTAAATGCTGGGCCAATATTGGCCACTGTCTCTCTTCAGCCATACTCGCAGGGTCCTGTGGAGAAACGAAGAGAGTGTTGAGCAGTCATTTTCACTTCTTTTTTTAGGAAAACCTAATTTTTAATTTGACGAAAAAATTCCAACACCATTTCCTAACTGATCTTATAATCAACTGGACAAAGTATAAAAATATATGTACACATGCATATATACATATATATAATATAAAACATACAGTTTATGTACTACACACATTTTATACAGTTACATAGAGCGTAGCCATATGTATGTTATATAGTACCCATCAGTCACAATTCAAACAATTTTAACGATACGGGAATGTTTTGTATACAAGCATACAAAAAGAAAACTGGGCACAACTGACTGCTTTTCTTGGTTAAGACAAACTTTGTAAATTGGCTGCCTTGGAAGGCAGTAGATCTAAGAGGAAAGAATGATGGAGAGGTGAGGGTCAGCACAGCAAGGCTCATTCTCTGACTGTCCTCATTCTCCATGCCAGGGAGGCAAGCATCCCACATCATGCCTCTGAGTCCCTCTTTCAGGAAATCCTGTGCAAGTACAGGAAAATGACAAAGCTTAACACTTGGGCTCCCTGTAAAAGCAGAGAACAACATGGGACACTGCAGGGCAGCCCTGTGCTCACAGAACCCTAGCCCCGTCCGGGTCCCTGGGTCCCACTGTGCTCGCCCATCTGGCTCTGCAATGGCCCCACTTCTCTCTGTCCAGGCAGGCTTCCACTTCGACAGCAACACAGATCCTGGCTCACAGCAGGAGCTGAGCACATGTCTGACCTCAAACTGAAATATGTCAAGACCGACACATAGGTTTCTTTTTGTTTGTTTGTTTGTTTTTTGGGGAGTTCAACCTAAGTAAAAGTGGTCCTATGGATAAAAATCTCAGAAAGAATAGTAGTGGTCTGGGAGAGGATGACAAGAAGTCAGGAGGAGAACAAAGCTATAGCTAGCTAGCTAAAGTACAGCTCGGGCACTTACTTGCTAGACCTCATCCTAGTTTACTTCAGAACCGTGCATACTACTGTAACCACAACGTGGCCCTCGTTCATCCAAATAAGTATGAGGACTGAGGGCAAAGCTGTCTGTCTGTGAACTGTGTAAAACCATTAAGGGTAATGCAGCCTGATCCAGACTCCAATCCAACCACCAATTGGTAGTATAAAGAGAGGACAGAAAGAGGTCAGGAAGAGAACAAGTACAGGAGCAAGACTGCAAGGAAGTCTATATAGGTAAGTTACTCAGTTTCTTCTTTCTACAGATAATTTGAAAGAAGGGAAAAAAAATAGAGATGGAGAACAAGACTATGATTCATGAGGTTTAAGAGATTTATCAAACAGTTAAAACATGTAGGATTAAAACTTATTAGGATCCTGAGTCAAACTTTAAAATATATGCAGATGACACAATCAGGAATATGAATACTAACTCTAATATTAATATTAAAATTATTGCTCGTTTCTTTAGGCAGGATAATGGTGACACTTTTTTTGTTTTGTTCTGTTTTTTGAGACAGAGTCTCAACTATGCAGTTGTAGTTGAGACTCACCTGGAACTCACTATGTAGCCCAGGCTTGTCTTGAACTCAGTAATCCTCCTGCCTCAGACTCCTGAGTGCTGGGATTACAGGTGTGCGCCGCCATGCCTGGCTGGTGACACTGTTTTTAAGAAACAATAACCTGGGTGTGGTTGTGCACGCCTGTGATTCCAACACTCAGGATGCTGAGGCAGGGGAAACACAGCAAGTATGAGGGCAGCTTGGGCTACACAGTGAGTTCAAGGCCAAGACCCTATCTCAAAACAAACCAAAGTCTTGAATTTCACCTTGGCGCTCACTAGTCATTCTCAGCCTGACACCACAGCCAGCCCTCGGGACTCCCACTGCAGTGGCCTCCTCTCCTGTTATCTACTGACCCCTTCCTGCTCCGCCCGCCTCCAATACACCGCATCCCACCACTGCTGGGCTCAACACACAACCATGGACATCTCAAATCTGGGCTCAACTGGCAAATTTAGTTCCTACAACTTCCGGACTGACACCCCCATCCTGCTGAGGTGCTGCTCTTAGGAAAGTTCCTCCAAAACACCCACACAGGTTATGCCCGAAGCCCGTCTTGCCTTAATATCCAGACAGGGGATCTTCTAGGCAGATGGCCTGATGGGTGCCATTTCAATGCAATTCCTTCACCTAAAGAATCAATGGGAGCTGACAATAATGATCTTAGAATTGAGCTATCTTATTATCTTGACTACAGTCTGCTATTTAGATCAGAATGCTTATGGACACATTTCAGCACAGGAGATGAAGCCAACAGAGGAATAGTAAGTGAAAAGCCAACTCCTACGTGACCAAGGATTACTCAACACATAGTAGCAAAAGCAAAGGTCCCTGATGGCCAAGTCTTTATGTGGCACCACTTTAACCTCATTGGCTTCATTTGTACCAAGTCCATACAGAGTATGCCTGAGAGCTGCCCAGCCAGCAGGTGTTTTGAAGAACAGAATGATGACAAATGCTAAAACTATTCTATCCTAAAGGGCTTTGGTCATGAATGTGTAGGGAGCTCAAGGGATTCAGTGGCACACCGTCTCCCCCTCTCCCCTGGGTGCGGACAATATTCAGGCACCAGAGAACTCTGCTGTAAGGAGGAAATCTTGAAGGTCATCTCTTCCAATCAATCACTGACCCTCAAAAATTTCAGACTGCATACACCTAGGAGATGATGTTTAAACGAGCCTGAGGTAAAACAGAACCTAGATTTCTGCTTTTTAGAACAGTATCATTTCCTCTAGGGGGCAAACATCAGCATATAATTGGGTCTCCACAACTTAGACCCAGGCTAGGAGCCAAGCAGAAAATTAAAAAGTCAGCAAGACTGACATGACCTTTTGAGTGTTTTGCTTGAAAGCCAATTACCACATTCAGACTGAGACAGCATCCAGGTCGATTCCCACAGCCAAGCTATACCTCTGCGTTCATACCTTCTCCCTGGAAGTCTCTTCTACCCGTCTCCACTTATACCTTTGTCCTTCCAAAATAAGTCAAACCAATGTAAAGTTTATCCCCTGATACTTTAGCACTCCCACAAAGTCTGTGTGAAACAGAGTTCCTTAACTTCTACAACTTACATAGGAACTTTTTTTATGTTATGGTCAGAATTTTCTTAAATTCTGTTTACCAAATAGTTGTTAAAATAGGCTTCTTATTAAAGAAATCAAGAAATGCCATAAACTGGGCATGGTGGCACACGCCTGTAATTCCAGCACTTGGGAGGCCGAGGCAGGAGGATCACTGTGAGTTCAAGACCAGCCTGGGCTACATAGTGAGTTCCAGGTCAATCTCAACTATATAGTGAGACCCTAAAAAATATACTACCTAGTAAAGTGGAAGCAAAATCACTACTTAATAATGTGAAAGCAACACAATAACACAACTTAGTAACATTTTACTAAATGCAAACCACTAAAAACTCTACAATGATATAAAAACCATCTAATCACTAAAGTGTCAAGATCAGATGGTTTAATTTTTCTATAACTCACAATATTTTCTGCCAAATGTCTAAGCTGCTCTCTCTGCTAAGATAAAACACTTGAATTTTTCCTTTAATATTTTGACAAGTTTACTCCCACACACCTAAACTCATTTTTTATGTTTTTCCTGTCACTAATTTATTCATTTTTGTAGCAGCTGGATCTTCACTATTCCAAGGCCATGTCAGTCTGAAATCTTTTCTTAAAACACAACTTTAGAAATGTGTTCATTCTTTTTCAAGTTATTTTAAAAACAACAGTGTGCTATTTTTTCAAAAGGTACTTGGAAAGGAAACATGCAGTTGTCGTTTCTTTCTGCGCCTACATAAACGGCTTCCAAGTTTCTCTGCAATCCTGGAGGAAGGCACCACCATCTGTCCCCCAGCTTGCTAGGAAGAAAAACAAGGGCCTCTCAGGGCCATGACATCTTCTAGTTCCTTGGAAGACCATAAAGCATACACACATATGTGTCCACTACTACTCACCGGATTTGTGAATGATTGATAAGATTCAGCATTATGGATATTTCACCTATCTTCTAGACAGATGAAATGCCAAAGCTGAATCAGATTTCTTTATTTGAAATCATTCTGGAATATTTATTTATGTAACAGTACTGGGGATGGCCCAGGGCCTTCACGCTGGGATACATCCTCTCCTCAGTCCCTTTTCATTTTCATTTTTTAAATTTTAAGACAGGGTCCTGCTGAGTCCCTGAGTTGCCGGGGCTGTGTCTGAACTTGTGATCTTCCTGCCTCAGCCTCCCAAAGTGCTGGGATATAGGTGTGTGCCTCCGTCACCACGGCCCAACCCGCTGCTAAAGATAAGCAGAGGAACAATTTAAAACATGGCTCTGATTTAGAATGCTGACAAAGGAAAAAAACTAACTCTTTAGGAAGACTTCTGCTCGATGCAGTGAGGAACATAAGCTTGCCTGATGATGATGACGATGACAATGATGCCACAGGAATGACAAGCCCGGAAGAATTCCAGCCTTGGCAACTGTTTCGTTTAAGAACAGAGAACTATGTATTTCAAAATTAGTCATGTGCATATGTCAAGGAGCTGGGAAAGAAGGTTAAATAATGAAATGGGCTAATGATATAATAATTAAATAGCTTATGAAGTCATTGAAACTGCTATGAAGATCTAACGATGTGTGTGAAGGGCTACAAAATGTTCGTTTTTCAGAAAGAGCACAGTACACAACTGCATAACTAGACTGTGTCGCCAGGCCAGCTCTGGCCGCACAGGCGGGGTCTGGCTGTAAGGCAGGAGGTGAAAGAAGGGCACACAGGCAAGGTACACAGTGACTTTGGCTCCTTGTGTTTTACCCATCTATTTAATGGTGTTGGATTTGGAGGGTGGGGCAGTGGTAAGAATCATACCCAGGGCTTTGCAGATTGTCTGATACCATTTAGTTGTTCTGTCCAATTCTATTCCTCTTATGAGAGGATGGGAAAATTCACTACCAAGGTAAATAATGCAAAGCAAAGCAGCTTTATGTGGCTAAAAAGTGAAACAATTTTTCAAAAAAAGTTTTCATAAAATTCCACATTTTATCCTTCAAAGCCGGAACTCAATTTGCAATCATGAAGCATTCGTTTTCCCCAAAACAAACCCAGAGTATGGAAACATCTGGATCAAACATCAAAGCTCAAAGAAATTCTAACTTTTATGCCAGACAGGAATGGTGACTGACAAAATCTCTCACTGCCTCCAAGTGTAGACTTAGCTGACTCTGGCTACAGCCTGCACTGTGATTGTAAGGGCTGTGTGGCCTGCAAAGCATGTGTAGTTCTATCCCCTCCCTCCATCTGCTTTACACACAGGACTCCGCAGCTCTTCCCACCAAGAAGCCTCTGTTTCTCTCTCCCTCAACTGCACTGGCTGGTGATGGGCTAACAAAATGTGCCTGAAGTGATGCGAGCCTTAGATGTTGTCATTCACTCTCCCGTACCTGAGGGCTTGCTGGCTAGAGGACAGGCCACAGCATGGCCTGAGAAGAGACCCATGCCCCAGCTGAACCATCCCTACCTGCTGGTAGCTAGATAACTCCCAAACAGGTCAAAAAGACACTGATGTTCACAAGCATGTGCTCCTGGCCGAGCCAAAAGGACCACTCCGGTGACCCACAGGCTCCTAAAGATGACAACCTGCTGCTTTAAGCCACTTGGTGTCGAGGTGGTTTGTTACTCAGCAAGTGCTAACTGACACAATGCTTCTGTTCCAAATGAAGAGTATGCCTTTAAGAACACTCAGGAATCTGACCTCAAAATTAAAAATAAAAAGGACATCTGGCATTTACTAAGTGCCAAGGATTTAAAGTACTTAGTAAACGAATACTACACCTCCAATTTCACACATTTAAATAAAAGATCCCATTTGTGCAAATCCTAATGTGAATCCTTAGAAATTGAACAAGTCACAGAAAAGCACACATGAAGTTTTTATTCTTAAACACTGCACAATAATATTTTTCATTCTATCCACAAAGAACGGTAATTCTGTATGTTCTTTTACCTTCCAAAAGTAGATTATAAAAAGCATACTTACCTCACTTCTAGTTAAGAATTAAGTATTTATTCTAAGGAGATTATCTTTGATCTGCTGAAAATGTCTCATGATCAGAATAGGCACAGGATTCTTTTTCATTTATTTTATTCCCTTTGCTGGATTCTCTCAAAGTGCTCATTAAAAGCAAGGTTAAATATACTTTAGGGAACCACTATGCCTAGCAAAAGGCTGGCTTACACATCTCATCTACTTTTAAGCATTTACAGTAAAGTAAGAGTTTAACACACATTTTCCAGTGGATAAGCTTGAAAACCACACCACATATACAGTCTCAAATAACCACAAGTATTTCTCTGTAAAATCACAAGGCTCAGTTCTATCTCACAGGAAACATCTGCATTTCTAAAGTCTGGTATCATTTAAATTTTTTTTTTCTCAAAAAACACCCCAACCACCCAAAAGTAACAGCATTAAAACAATTTAACCATCTTTAAGTTTTATACTGATATAGAAAACTACTTGATTATTTAAAAGAGAGTTTCACAGTATACAGTATGTTACAAATTAAGCCCAAGGTCCTAATTTCTTTTAAATTCTGGGCAAACAAATTCTGAAGAAAGCTAATTTTCTGGCCCGAGATACTGTCAGTATTTCAATCTCCAAATCCTGCTGTCGCCTACACACAAAGCATGCTTTTCCTACTCTGCCAGTACCTGTAGGGGGACAGACAAAAATGTGTAATGCTGGTACCCTAGATGCCTTTAGAACATTAAGATGTTAGCTTTGGTCTGGGGATTTAGCTCAGTGGTTCTGCTGCCTGCCTCGCAAGAGCAAGGACCTGAGTTCAATCCCCAGTACCAAAAAAAAAAAAAAAGGTGTTAGCTTTAAAGGACTAATAAAATACTTATCGATACAACCTGGGTGTTGTTTTATTCCTCTTTTGTTTGAAAAGATTATTTCATTATGAATGACTAAAGCATACCATTAAATGACTATGTATGTATTCCTGATACCATAACACTTTTCAGAGAGATTTACTAAGGATACATCATAGGGATGGAAGTATAAATTTAGTTGCAGAAACCAACATAATTCATTACATTACAACTTGCTTCCTACAAAAGAACTGGCAGGTTATCAACCTGGGGCTAGTTATGGAAAACCTGCTACATGATGCTCTGGGATACATAGGCTACAGTGGGAAGATAAGATGAATAAATTCAAAACAACAGTAACTACAGTAGTATCTGACTAACTCATTAAGCATAAAGGGTAAAGTACAAGTGCTGAAGGAAGCTCAGAAAGGACAGAGTACGGTTTCAAACCCAAAGTCATTCATTTACAGACCGGAAATAAGTTAATGAAAGGTTGTTAGCAAGAAAAGGCATAATAAAAGCTGGGTTGAAGATAAAAGCTTGGCAGAACAGACGGAAGGAGGGCATACCTGGACTAAGGGAAGCCGCACACGGCTGCTGTAGTGATCAAGGTTTTAAACGATGCTTAGAAGAAGATGAGGACAGCCCCAGAGTAAGTGTGGGCAGGCGTGCTGAGAAGAGTTAATGGGCAGGCCTGCGCTGCAGTCCCCAAAGGCCTGCCTGGCAAAGGCTGGTCCTTGGCCAATGTTCAGGACCCTGGGTTTACAGTGGGTTCCTGCCATTCCTGAACTCAGAAGAGGGACTCACTGCTTACTGTTTGCACAAAGCCTATGGTCAATGCTGAACATCTTTCTTTCAAGGAGTCTGGAATTTTGGTACATGTTAGCAAGAGGGTGCCTATGTAACTGGGCCTGAATGAAAACCCCTCTTCCATCTCGGACCAGAATTCAATGCATATCCCAGGGGGGTCCACAGGGAGAGGACTCTTAGAAGCTTGTGCTTGTCTCCTCGTCTTCATCCCATCTGTGTCCTTGTGCTATAATAAATCACAGCTGTGAGGATGAGTATACAGCGTGAGTCCTCCTAGGGAATCAATGCACCAGGTCTGGGGATCCCTAACACAGCGGGGGAAGATGCATCAGGGAGATGAATGTGACTTGTAAATGACCAAATAAATAAATAGCATAACTTGAAGACAGCTGTAAGAATTTAGAGCTATGACTCCCAAAATGGCAGTGCTTTATTCAGGCTGGAAAATCTGTCTTAGTCACACACAAACATACACAGGAAGCAGAAACAACTTTAGCTGTGGATGACATTAATGTAATTAAGTGGAAAATAAAAGGAAATGAAACAATAGCTATAATTTTGGCCAGGTACTGTTCTATGTGCTACTATATTAATTCATCTACTCTTTACAAAAACGCATACGATAAGTACTATTATCCTTTCCATTTTTCAGACAAGGAAACTATACCAAGAGGTTAGGTAACATGTTCAAGGTCACCTGACTGGGATTCAGACTCAGGCAGTCTGATTCCAGAGTCTACACTCTTAACTGTTTTCTAATCATTGACCATGAGGGGTCCCACCAGCAGCAGATGACTAAATGCACTTCTACCCAGGCTTCCTGCCTTCTCACTTCTTCAGTTTATTTCATAACACAGATTAAAGGATCTACTTTCAGGCACTTCAAGACAACTAAAATACAGCAGTTAACACCCTGGTTTTCTATATGAAATTAACAACCTCCTGCTATGGCACATGTCCTCCTAAGCATAAGGCTTAACTTTAAGCATCAAGTGGTTTAGGATCATTCCACATGAATCATTAGCAAATATACAAAGGCTTCCCCCAAACCATCTTTTTTTTGGGGGGAGGGGGTTGAGACAGGATCTCACTATGTAGTTGAGACTGACCTGGAACTCACTATGTAGCCCAGGCTGGTCTCAAACTCATAGCAATCCTCCTGCCTCAGCCTCCTGAGTGCTGGGATTACAGGTGTGCGCCACCATGCCTGGCAAACCATTTTAAAGGCTTAGAAATGTCTAAAAGGAAATGTTATAATTGATAGTGCGAAATAGGAAGAAATGGCTAAAGGGAAAGTGAGAAGGGCAGAGGAAAGGTAAGTGAAAAAGGAAAACATGGAAACAAAGTCTTTGTAAATAGGGAAGGGAGGAGGGAGGGCAGGGGTATGAGGAAAAAATAAGAACCAAGACATATCATGTAAAGGTACAAGGTCCCAATGATAAACGTAAATGTACTATTTACCTTAAATGTACCAATAAACTTAACAGGGGGAAAAAAGAAATGTCTAAGAGGAAATGAAGATATCTGGTACAGTAAAGAGAAAAGGAAGATACTATAAAAATATTTAAAAGTAGTATTTACTGTTTACCAGCCTATTACAACATATAAAACATTTGGAAACAAATGAAATCTGCCTCTGGCTCAGGCCAAACAAAATTGAGTTTCCTGCAAAAACCAACCTCGGCCTCTAGGCCCTTAGAACAGTAGTATAAGCAGGCTCACGTTCAAACTATTTTTCAAGAATGAAGACAGCAGGCCCGCAGCTTTAACTTGGTTATAAGGCTTTATAATAAGAGTTTTCACCTTTTAAAAATTCTATCATTCAACCAGCTGACTGTCTAAATTTTTGTGTAGTCCCAGCAAAGAAATCCAGAGTTGCAATCTATCTAGGAAACTGGCTCCTGCTGTCTCACACATTTCAGTTCTATTCCACAAGCAGTCTCATTTTCTGTTTCCCCTGCCAGAAAGTAACTGCTACAGTCTGAATTCCTAAGCTTATTACTGAAGTTATTTTGGTGGGTTTTTTTTTTTTTTTCAATTACCAAGTAGAAAGACAGTGCTACTTTATTGATTCAAGAAACATAAAGAAATTTCTTAAACTTAAGTCTTACGCTTTGCTAAAATTCCAAAACTCAAAAATCTTAATTCCAAAGTGCAGGAAATTTAAAGGTTTTTTAAAAAATGCATCTAGGTTTAACAGAAAAATAAAGTTTAAATACAGGGGCTTAAGGTATTTATTACTCTAACAAAATAAAAATGAATCCCTACAGAGTATTGCCATACTCTTATTATTAACCATTTGGTACACATTAACGCATGGCAGGAAAGTCCCTAACCACTGTGCTCAAGGCCCCAACCACTAAATACCTGTCTGGATAAAATGGAATTGAGCCTTCCTATTCCACAACGGCTGAACACTCTTTGGAGGGTTCATTCTATCTAGCTCTGTCTTACATAGCCTGATTTTACTGGAAAATAGCAGGCATTGTGGGAATGACTGTAAATAAACATCCCAGAAGCTGACAGAAAAAAAAAAAAAAAAAAGGATAAAATGTAAAGTGTCCCCCTAGTTGAGTCTACACACAACAGCGCATGATGAATAACCCCTTTTATTGAAGAACAGTGCCTCTCAAAGGGTGCTTCCTGGACCAGCCAGATCAGCACCAATATTCCCTGGGAACGAGGCAAAAATGGAACTCTCCTGTCCCACCCAATTTTCCCAATCAGTCCAGGGATGGTGGTGTTCAGGAAATTTTTAAACAAGGCTCCAAAGTGATTCTGATGCATTCTCAAGTGTGAGAACCACCACTCTAGAAAGATCATAAAAACAAGGAGATTAAACCTACACTAGGGTTCTCAACCTCAGTACTACTGACTTTTGGAGCCAAATAATCTTTAGCTGTGGGGGCTGGCTAACCTGTGCATTCCAGGATAATGACCACTCCTGGCAGTGACCTACAGGCCAGTAATTTCTGCTCTGCAGTCTTGAAAACTCAGAATGCCTCTGGATACTGCCAATGTTCACTGGGGGCCGAAATTACTAAGGCAGACTTCAGAAAGTTCACACTGATTCCAGAAGACAATGCATTATGTCTTTTGCCTTGCCTTCCCAAATGTTCTGAGCATGTTTTCACTGTTTATAGCTTTACAAAATAAAATAACTTCAGCTGGACCCTACTTTAAATGTTTAATGTTATTTTTCTAATCATTAAAGCAAGAGCTGTATAGAAAAAAAAACACAAGCCAATTATTTTTTAACCTGGAGAACCAGTAGAGTACTAATAAAAATTTTTTAAAGGAGTAAAGGATGAAAAATTGAACCATAGCAAAAGGTACAATTTTTGGTGTGTAGTCACCACAGACTAATACTGCCTGGTTAGTATCTCCAGATTTCTTTTTTTTCCTGGTACCAGAAATTGAACTCAGGACCTTGTGCTTGCCAGGCAGGCATGGTGCCCCTGAGCTACATCCCTGGTCCTTCCAGATGTATTTTTTTAAAGCTAGGTGCACAGCAAAAAAGAAATAGGGTCTGAGAGTCAGACCCAGGTTCAGATGATACTCTTATCACTTAACAATATGATCTTGGGCGGTTATTTCAATGTCTTTTGGGGCCTCAGTTTTCTAACCTGCCAATAGCTGTTACAATGGGATACATGCACCATAGGATCCATAATGCTCAGAGCAAGACACTCAGCTAAATGCACTGCTATTTCAGCAGTAAAACGGGATGAATTGTCACACTGCAGATACTCATCTGGTCAGGTCGAATTGTAGCATAAGTCAGTTTTCAGGTCCAACGTATGCATGTGGGACACACACACACACACACACACGCACACACACAAGCACAAACACAATGCGACTTTCAAAACAGTGAATTTTGGATAAAGGAAGAGATTTTACCTGCTCTGGGCAGGGGAGATATGAAGATGAGACCAGTAACACACAGATCTAATTCTGTATTGGAAAAGAGTGGGCTTTCAAAAGATTAGCTAGTTACTTTTAAAGAACAAGTTCTAATGACATCATGCGCTTCTTTGAGTTCTTTGATGTTTCCTCACTGCCTATAAAATAAAGTCCAAATTCCTAAGAGTGGATTTCCCAGCTCGCAGTCCTCTCCTGCTGTGGAGGCCCTCATACCCCTGCTCTGGTCACCTACAAATAGCTGTGTTTCTTTATCCCTTCAAATCCCCTCCTGCTTTCCTTCTGCCTGGAAGGGGGATGTGCATCTCTCCTTCAATAAACCACTCTTCTATTCACAAAGACAGGTCCAAGGACCTCTTCTGAGTGGCTGTCCTTGCACCCCCATTCTAGCCAAGCAGCTTGCTCTCTCTGTGTCCTTCCACCACCCTTGAAGCCAAGTCCACAGTGCCCTCTCTTCAACAGACTGTCCAGCTCAGAAACAATGATGTCAGTGTCAGATGGTTTTCTAGCCCACAGCTCTAGTAGAGGCCTACCACTTAATAAATGCATAATACATGGATAAATAAGGGAAGTCAGTGCTCTACTCCCTCAGATATGTGCTGGCTTTCTCAGGTCAAGGGCCACAAAAATCCATGAATCAGAAGTTTTATCAGTGCAGATTACAGAGGCAGGAGATTAGGACATGGCAAACTGGCTAGGGAAGTGGGAGTGACCTGTGGATTACAGAGTTCTGGGACACAAAGCACAAAACTTTTCCCAAAGCCTTTCACTTGGAGCCAATTAAAGAGTGATATATTCAATTCTTCTCCCAGGAACTTGAGCAGGTCTGTTTATTTATTTATTGGTTTTTTGAGACAGGGTCTCACTCCGTAGTTGAGACTGACCTGGAACTGACTACTGAGCAGGGTTTTGATAGGGCTGCCTAGACCTGACAGCCTGAAGAGTGGAAGATTTAAAAAAATGGCCAACATCGAGCTTGATGGTGCAGTTAACTCTTTCAATAGCCTTCCCTGTAGTTTGCAGAGTGTTTCTCTTTTCTTACCTTAGTTGGCCTGAACTGCTCTTCAGAGAATGTTTCTTTTCTTTACATACCTTTAATAAATGTAAAACCTTGCTACCTTCTGTGCTTATCTTGACCAATTCTTTGTTTCGGACAAAAAGAAGGTAGAATCCACCTAAATACACGAATGAATGGTATGAAGTAATATATGACAATGTAACAAAAGAACATGACCACTGCCTGCCTCCCAAGCACAAGGTCTTGAATCCAATCACTGGTACAAAAAAACAAAAACAAAAAACATGACCAACAACAAAAAGCACAGCCGTGGGCCGAGAATTTAGCTCACTGGTTCTGGCACCTGCCTTGCAAGCACAAGAACCCCAGTTCAATCCCCAGTACCAAAAAAAAAAAAAAAAAAGCACAGCCACATGTTTTCATTAAATCTCATAAATGTGGCACCTAGTGAAAAGGTTGTTCTACCTCCAGGGAATTTCTTTGGGCCTGAAACATAAAAACCAGGTAGGTGCCAGTGAGGTACCTACCCTCAGGGGCCCTGTCATCTAACAAAGCTCAGAGTCACTGGGGCTGACTTGATCCAAAGCCTGATTCCACCATGTCAGTCCCAGAGCTGCTTAGTAGTCAGTTTCCATAAAGCATTTTATCAGCACTGCTGCTGCCCAGTAATCCATACATTCAGCAATTCACCCGACATGCGTTGAGTCATGAATAAATGTTATGTTTTGGGTCTAGATGCCCCCCAAAGCTTCATGCAGTCCTAGGTGGGGCTTCTTCAGAAGTGGCTGAATCCAGTGTGATGTTGGGATTAAGGGTATGTGATTACTAAATCACAATAATTGGTTTGGCACTGACCTAATCACAGTAGCCTGGATATAATAAAAAGGACAGAAAGAGGCTTGTCTTTTCCCTTGCTTGCTTGCTTTTGCTGCCTTCTGCTTGCCATGAACTGTTTCTCCTCTGCAATGCCCCTCTGCAAAGCCATCTCCTCTTGGAGCCAGCTGATTATGGACTGAAACCTCTCCTAAATAAATCTTTTCCCCTTTAACTTTGGGAGTTGAGTATTTTGTGTCAGTAACAAGAGAACAGTAACTAAGACAATAAAATATTGTATTGAATAAAGACTTTCTTTTTAAACAGAGGGCCTTCATAATGAGTTACATCCCCAGCCCTTTTTTTCTTTTCTTCTGGGACAAATCTTGTTAAATTCCCCAAGCTAGGCTCAACCTTCCAGTCCTCTTGCCTCAGCCTCTCTGAGTGCTAGGATTACAGGCATGCACCACCACACCCAGGAAGGTATCTATGTTCAAATCATACAAATAGCATATTTTCTCCTCCTCTGCTTTTTTTTTACATTCCTATCTTGTCCCTATGTCTGTGGAACCCAATGTTCCCTTAATACTTTCCTGCTTCACACACCCATGCTTAAGCACTGCCATTCCCTCCCCACCCTGTTTGACTTTCCGCTACTCATAAACTGCAGGGGGCGGGGCACCGCCTGCTCTTACAAACTCACTGTCCTACTGAGGAAAAAGCCCTGCTCCTTCAAAAGCCAAATACAAAGGTCAAACAGGAGCTGTGGGCCTCTGGGTTGGGTTTCTCTTCCCCTCAGGACAAGCCCTCAATGTAACCTACTTCAAAGAATAGTAATTATGAAAGTCTCTCTGCCTTCAGCTCTGAGAAAATAGCAGTATTGTTAACTCCCATCCAGAACTCCTTTCCACTTTTGACCTATATCACTATTTAGGACCACTCTGGACCAAGCAAACAGTTTCATTCAATAAACATCCATCACTTCCTTCACAGCCCAACCAGAAAGTCACTTAAGCCTTAAATCTTAGGGTCTTTAAAACACTAACGTTTTTAAACAAGTAATATTGCTCCAAGCCAGGAATGCTGCCCGCAAGACAGAGTATGCAATGGTTTCGTTTCTGGCTTCACTAGAATCTCTGCAATTAGTAGTTTCACCTCTGCAGCCTCAGTTTGCTCTTGGCTAAATGAAAGTACTGGCCCAAATCATTCTTTCCCAAAGTCAGGTGGGCATCTAGCACAAGATGCATTAGGATAGATCACAGTCAGATTAACATGTTTTAGCTTATTCTTTGTGGCAGGTGATATTAGTTTTCCTAATGGTAGAGGTATAAATAAAATTTCCTTCTAAATGAGTTACTCTGGATCGAGATTTAGCTCAGTGGTTCCGCCGCCTGCCTCGCAAGCACAAGGACTCGAGTTCAATCCCCGGTACCAAAAAAATAAAAATGAAAATGAGTTACTCTTATTTTTTAAAACAACAACAACAACAAAACTAGTAAATAAAAGTTCTGGTAGTTTTAGCAACTGTGGTGAAAAACTGGCGTAGGGCAAAGAAGTTCGACACACAGAGCACCACAGAAGAAGCGAACACCCCAGAGGTTCCCAGAACCCGTGGGAACCAGCCGCCAGTTCTCCAGTCTCCCGAAGTAGGTGACCTGGAACTGACCGAGAACGCCAAGAAACTCGCGAGAGCCAGGCAAAACCCCACAAAGGAAAAAGACCAAGCGAAGGTCCCAGGCTGGAGTGGTGCAGTGGTCCCGGGCTGGAGGGGCGCGGTGCAGACTGAGTTCCGTGCTAAAGAGTGAGACGGGGGTCGAGCCCGCAGGACCCGCAGGAGGGCACGGCGCTCTCGGCGGACCCGCGGGTTCCCCGGCTGACCCACGCGCGAGGACTGA
>NW_022900928.1:123326239-123331824 GCF_012274545.1 Fukomys damarensis
GCGACCCCCGCGCGCGTGGGCGCCGCGCCGCCGCTGTAATCTCGCGAGCTCTGCCGCCGCAAATCCGTATTACCTGGGAGAATTCGCAGCCGAAATCCCGAATGAGGGAGTAAAACAAGCGGACCTGTGTTGAGAAGTGGGGACAGTAATGAAGGTTAAAAAATAAGACCTTTCACCAGGAATGAATTGAGCGGCTGGAAAGGAAGAGCAGTTGTCCTCAAATCAGAGCTTTCAGAAAACATTACTACACTAAATCCATTTTTTAAAATTTAGTGGCAATGAAGCCATTTTAATGACTTGTGAAATATACTGGATTTGGATTGTTTTCTTTCCTCACATGTCATTCTAATCTAGATTCTGCTCATTTTATGCCCTTTTTTAGAAAAAGATCTATGTCTCCCCACATTTTGTTCCGAAGCAGAAAAGAGGAAGATGGTGGGAAAGGGGATACTGCACACATTCTGAGAAGTTATCATCTGAGAGACACCCCAATTTCAGAAATATTAAAATGCAAAAAAAAATATACTGCCTGTGTCAGTTACTGTTCTCTCATTGCTGAGACAAAATACCCAACACCCAAAATTAGAGGGCAAAGGGGTATATTTGGCTTATAGTTCGTAGAGGTTTCAATCCATAGTGGGTTGACTACAAGGCAAAGTGGCTTGGTAGAGAGGCATTGCAGAGGAGAAGCGGTTCATGTGGCCAGAATGTGAATGTAGCAAAAGCAACAAGGAAGTTTAAAAATGTCTTTTTGCTCCTTTTTTTTTTTTTTTTCAGCATCTTACTTTGTAGATCAGTCTGGCCTTGAACTCACTATATAGCCCATGATGGCTAGGAACTCTCAGTGATTCTCCTGCTTCTACCTCCCGAGGGCTGCGATTATAGGTGTGCCCACCATGCCCGGCTTTCTTCTCCTTTTAATTTATTCAGACTACCAGGGTTAGGGTGGTGCCAAGTGATCACACAGCCTTAATCCTAGCATCACACATTCTAGATTTAACCACCTTTGAAAAAGACTGCACGAGGCTTTGGGAGACATCTAGGCACAAGCCACAACACTGCATCTTAAAAATCTTTGAACTGCAGCAGATGACATTCATTGAATGATGAGTACTGTAAGAGCCTGACAACCAGAGCGACTCCATGTTGACCAGCAAACGGCCTAGAGACTGTCACTGCCCCCCCATCCCTTATAGGATAACTAATGATTAATTGTGAATTGTTAGGTAACTGCTTTGAAGTAGCTGGGAAACTAAATGGAAACTGTAATGAACACAGAGACCCAACTCGAATCACGTCACTCCTTACTTGCCTGTAGTTGAATGTTCTGAACTTTATAATCTAAGTTGTAAATGGAATAATGGATAATCGATCTGCTGATCATTAGTACGTGATGGTCAAGTATATGCTTGATGACCACTAGCTCAGATCAACTGATTCTTTGCCTTTGTCCTCTTCCTGTAAGTTTTAAGTGTAAACCCGCCCGCCAACCCTATATAAAATTGCCTCTGTTTCTGAGCTAGCCGCCTCTCTGAGCTACTTGGCTTGGGGAGTGCCGTCTGGCCAGACTAATAAAGGTCTATTTGCCAACTTGCCTGGTGTGTTCCTTCCTGGGTGACTCTCGCTGTGCGACAAGCTCCTGGAGCCTCGCTGAGCTTCTGAGCCCAGCATCGTGGAAGCCTCTTGGCTGTTCATGCTCCAGGAGTAAAAAGTGAGACTTAAGTCTTACATCTTGGAGGCCCCAGCAAGACCCCCAAGTGGGAACTGTAAATCCGGCCGAGATTCTCTGTCGCAGGATCCAGCAGGAGATTTTCAGACCTAGACCTGAAAAGCCTCCGGAGGTAAGTTTTGAATCGGTTGCAACCATTTGATGTCAGGATAGAGGTGGCTGACGAGCCGGGAAGCCTCACCTGACCCCGGCCCTGACGAGGATTCCGGGTAGAATCTAAGTTCTTTTTCTTTTGTGTGGCGCCTGTGTGTCTTGTCTGTGTCCTGTCTGTTGAGTGTTAACTTTACATTCATTCCTAGGAACAAGATGGGAGGATCTAGCTCCAAAAATACCCTGTTGGACTGTTTTCTCACTAACTTTAAATTGGCTTTTTCCCCTGAGCAGGATGATGAATATGGAATGACGTTTTCTCGAGGGAAACTTCGAATCCTCTGCAACTTGGAGTGGCCCGCCTTCGGAGTGGGCTGGCCAGCTGAAGGTTCTTTCGAACCAAGACTTTGTCAGGCAGTATGGGCAAAGGTCATTGAACACCCTGGCCACCCCGACCAATTCCCTTACATTAATATCTGGGCCCAGGCCTGTGAAGAACCTCCGGCATGGTTGCAGCACTGCTCCCTGTGCACCAGTTCTCGTATTCTGGTAATAGTACCAAATGGGATAAAGTCCGAAAAGCGGCAGGCACCCAGGCTGGTGTTCTCCCAGGAGCTGGACCCCTTACAGCCTACTGACCCCAGGTTAAGACCCCCTCCATATGAAGAACCATCCCCTGGGGAGGCAGAAATTAAGTCCATCTATCCATCTCCCCCGAAAGAAGGGGAGATCCCGGGTTCCACCACCTCTCCTTCCCGTACCTGAGGGGGCTCTGCTTATGGGCCCCTGGAGGCGCCCCAGGAGAGACCAGACCCAGTCCTGGTGCTCCCATTGAGAGAAATAGAACAAGGTCATTATGTATACATTCCTTTCTCTACAAGTGATTTATATAACTGGAAGCACCAGAATCCCCCATTCTCTGAGAAGCCACAAGCCCTAATCTCCCTCCTCGAGTCTGTGTTTAATACCCATGACCCCACCTGGGATGACTGTCAGCAACTTTTACAGGCTCTGTTCACATCCGAGGAACGAGAAAGAATTAGAAGACACGATATTTGGTCAATGCTGGGGGGAGCTGAGGGGCTTGTTGAAGACCAACAACAACAGGCTGGAGTTGAAGCACAACTCCCCATCTCCCGTCCCAAATGGGAATCGAATTCCACCGGAGGTAGGGAAGCTCTTTGCAACTACCATCAGCATCTCCTGGCCGGCCTTAGGGGAGCCGCTCGCAAGCCTAACAATTTGAGCAAGGTAAGCGAGGTCCTGCAAGGGCCTGAGGAATCCCCCTCTGCCTTCCTGGAGCGTTTACTGGAGGCGTACCGCATGTACACTCCAATTGACCCAGACGCTCCAGCGAACAGGCAGGCAATTAATCTGGCTTTTGTAACTCAGTCGGCCCCAGATATTTGGAAAAAATTACAGAGAATTGAGGGCTTTGAAGGAGAGAATAGGGAAAAATTGATAAGTGTAGCAATGAAGGTGTTCACAAACAGGGATCCACCTGAAGATAGAATAACTAAAAAGATGGCAAGGGCAAGTATAATGATGATGGCAGAAGAAGGTTTTATACAGAAGGGGAGAAAAATGAAATGGGGAAATAAGGAAAAGAGATGGCCTCCTGTAGATAAAGATCAGTGTGCATATTGCAAAGAAAGAGGGCATTACAGGAAAGACTGTGAAAAATGGAAAAAGAAAAAGGAACAAGAAAAGAAACCAGAAACAAAAACGGGAGGAATCTTTTTCACAGGGGAAGAAGAAGACTGACGGAGCCATGGCTCATGGCCGCTTAACCCCGATGAGCCTATGGTAACTTTGGGAATAGGGGGAACAGATGTTAAGTTTCTTGTAGACACTGGAGCGGCCCATTCAGTCCTCAGAGCTCCCCTTGGAGCACTTTCCTCCGTGAAGTCTTCCATTACTGGAGCTACCGGACAACCTGCCTCTTACCTTTGGACAACATCACGAACTGTAAACCTGGGAAAAGGTACTGTAACTCACTCTTTCCTGGTCATCCCTGAGTGTCCCTAACCCATTGCTGGGAAGAGATTTACTGAGAAAATTAGGGGCTGTTATTTCTTTTGCATCTGAAGGAGGAATCTAGAACTCAGGTCACCACCCACTATCATGGTGACAATCCCCTTAGAAGAAGAATTTAAACTAATCGGAGAAGAAAATTCTCCAGAACAAAAATGGGACTATTTGCCAGAAAAGTTTCCTCAGGTATGGGCTGAAACAAACTTACTGGGGCTGGCAAAACATCAAGTCCGGATAATAGTCCAATTTTTGGCCTCTGCCACCCCTGTTCGGGTCTGACAATATCCTCTTTGCTTGGAGGCTAACATAAAAATATCTAAACACATCCACCAACTTTTAGATGCTGGGATATTGATCCCATGTCAGTGAGCCTGGAACACACCCTTGCTGCCTGGTACAGGACTTGCAGGAGGTAAACAGCCAGGTGGAGACCATCCACCCGATGGTACCGAACCCCTACACACTGCTGAGCCTCATTCCACCTGCACATGTATGATATTCAGTTCTTGATTTCAAAGATGCATTTTTCAGCCTGCCCCTGGCACCAGTAAGCCAGCCGCTCTTTGCATTTGAATGGACAGACCCGGACACTGGAACTACTGGACAATTGACATGGACTCTTTTGCCACAAGGCTTTAAGAACTCCCCCACACTGTTCGGGGAGGCTCTCAGCAGAGATCTACAAGAGGTAAGGAAAGCTTTTCCCTATGCAACTGTTCTCCAGTATGTAGACGACCTCTTAGTGGTGACCACAACCGAGAAAAAATGTCTCACAGTCACGGAGGGACTCCTGGAGGCCCTACAAGGTCTGGGATATCAAGTGTACTGGAAGAAAGCCCAGCTCTGCAAAACCATGGTAACTTACTTGGGTTGCATTCTTGAAAAAGGAAAAAGAAAGTTAGCTGAATCCAGGGTGTCAGCGATCCTTCAGATCCCCAAGCCCAGCTCAAAGAAGCAGGTGCGTGAGTTCCTGGGGGCCATAGAATACTGCAGAATCTGGATACCCAGCTTTGCTAAAATTGCCAAACCCCTGCATGAGGCTATGGCGGGGGGAAACACACCCCTTGAATGGACAGAGGCTTGCCAGCAAGCATTCCAGACACTCAAGACTGCGCTCACCACAGTGCCAGCCTTAGCCCTGCCTGATTTAAATAAACCATTCACCTTATATGTGGCAGAGAGGAACGGAGTGGCAAAAGGAGTGATCACGCAGTCTTCGGGGCCTTGGAAGTGACCTATAGCCTATCTATCCAAAAGACTTGACCTAATGGCCAGAGGATGGCCGTCTTGTTTAAGGATGGTAGCTGCGGCTGCTACTTTAACTCGGGAAGCTGATAAATTGACTTTTGGCCAGGATCTAACTCTGATCACTCCTCATGCCATTGAGCCCCTGCTGCACAACTCACCAAGTAGATGGCTACCAAATGCTAGATTGTTGCAGTACCAGGGACTCTTGTTAGAACAGCAGCGCATTAAATTTGCCACAACCTCTAACCTGAATCCTGCTAGTCTGCTCACTGAGTCAGATGACCAACTGCCCATCCATGACTGCCTTGAGACTCTTGAAAATCTGCGGGGAGGACGTCCAGATCTGACGGACCTGGCCCTTCCCTGACTTGAGGCAACATACTACAGTGATGGATGCAGTTTCGTATGTGAAGGTGTACGATATGCGGGAGCAACAATAGTCAATCAGGATCAACAGGTAGTATGGGAACAAGGTGCCCCAAGG
>NW_022900928.1:123332173-123343763 GCF_012274545.1 Fukomys damarensis
AAAAATCAAAAATCAGTGGGGAAACAAATGGTGCTGCTACCTACACCCATGCTCCCAGAGAGGCCTGAATATACAGAGGAAGAAATAACAGAGATAAGTAAAAACCACTGGACCAAAGGAAAGCATGGATGGTGGATGACAGATGAAGGGAAGGTCATTCTGACAGCCGCGGTGGCCCACACTTTGCTAAATGAGCTCCATGAATCCACCCACCAAGGAGAAAAGAGGATGATGGCCCTGCTACGGCCCCACTTTGTCAGCAGAGAATTAGCCCAGAAGGCCTGGGACAAAGTGAGACAGTGCCCCACCTGCCTCAAGGTAAACGTGAATCGGGTAACTGGGCCCCCAGGGGTCCAATATAAGGGACTGACTCCCGGAGAACACTGGGAACTGGACTTCACTGAAATGAAACTAGGCATATATGGTTACAAATATCTGTTAGTTTTCATAGACACATTCTCAGGGTGGATGGAAGCATACCCTACTAAAAAGGAAACAGCTGAGGTAACAGTAAAAAAGCTCCGGACTGAGATAGTTCCCCAATTTGGCTTGCCCTTAGCCCTGGGGTCCAACAATGGCCCAACCTTCACGGCTAAAGTGTCTAAACTGATTAGCCTAAGCATTGGAATTAGATGGAATTTACATTATGCTTATAGACCTCAAAGTTCAGGACAGGTAGAAAGAGCTAACAGAACACTAAAAGAGATTTTAACTAAATTGAGCCTAGAGACTGAATTAAGTTGGGTGGAGCTTCTCCCTTTTGCTCTGTTGCGTATTCGATGTACTCCCAAGCCTCCTCTGAATCTGTCACCCTTCCAAATTATCTATGGGAGTACTCTCCCCTTGGTTCCCCATATAGATATGGAATTAAAGGAGAAATTCTCTCATCTGAGGTTGCTTAAGTCTCTGAGAGCTTTACATGAAATACAGTCTCAACTACAAGACCAGGTTAGAGGATCTCTGACCCTTCCTCATGAGAAACCTCTATAGCCACTGCCCTATAAGCCGGGAGAACTGGTTTATATTCGCAGTTTGACTCCAAGACCTTGGAACCACGGTGGAAGGGGCCTTTTGCAGTTGTCCTGTCTACTCCTCTGGCTGTGAAGGTTGCGGGACACCTGACGTTGATCCATTGCAACCACCTCAAGCCCGGACCAGACAACAGCCCAGTGGCGCACGGAAAATGGAGCGTTGTCAGCAAACACGGAGAATTGAAAGTAAAACTCTGCTCAACTAGACCTTCATTATGATCTGGGTGATTTCCCTTGGGACAATAATAGCGTTGTCCAGAGAGAACTTAGATCATACTAAAAATGTTTGGGTGCAATTAGCTGAATCCTTAAATTTGTCTGAAATATGTTTAAATGGTGATGTGAATTTTCATTATGTGCTTGGAAGTTGTTTGGTTCCAGTATGCACCCCACTTGAAAGTATTAGACCATATACTATGTTTAAAAATTTCCCACAAGTAAATCTCAGTTATTTGAATAGTTACAACTGGGGACAAGTGACATGTTACAAACCAAAGAATGCTATTAAGCTATATACCCCTCGAGTAGCTATGTCCAAAAAAGACTCTCTGTGCCAAATATAAAGGTTGTACTTCCCAGTGTTTAAATTTTAAACAAACAGATGTAATGAAGTGTTCTAGAGATTGTAAGAGCCTGACTGAACCAGAGCGACTCCATGTTGACCAGCAAATGACCTAGAGACTGTCGCTGCCCCCCCATCCCTTATAGGATAACTAATGATTAATTGTGAATTGTTAGGTAACTGCTTTGAAGTAGCTGGGAAACTAAATGGAAACTGTAGTGAACACAGTGACCCAACACAAATCACGCCACTCCTTACTTGCCTGTAGTTGAATGTTCTGAACTTTATAATCTAAGTTGTAAATTGAATAATGGGATAATCGATCTGCTGATCATTAGTACATGATGGTCAAATATATGCTTGATGACCACTAGCTCAGATCAACTGATTCTTTGCCTTTATCCTCTTCCTGTAAGTTTTAAGTGTAAACCCCCCCTCAGCGCTATATAAAATTGCCTCTGTTTCTGAGCTAGCCGCCTCTCTGAGCTACTTGGCTTGGGGAGTGCCGTCTGGCCAGACTAATAAAGGTCTATTTGCCAACTTGCCTGGTGTGTTCCTTCCTGGGTGACTCTCACTGTCCAACAAGCTCCTGGAGCCTCGCTGAGCTTCTGAGCCCAGCATCGTGGAAGCCTCTTGGCTGTTCACACTCCAGGAGTAAAAGTGAGACTTAAATTTTACAGTACCTGTCTGGTACTATCCCAGTTTCTCACATTACCTCACCTAATACTGATAACCTTAAAAGATTGACAGAGTGATGCTCTCGTGTTCTCATTTTTTTCCAGCCCCCCCTCCCATTTTGTTCAATCTCACTATGTACTTCAAACTAGCCTTGAGCGCACCATATACCTGAGGCTGGCCTTGAATTTGAGACAATCCTGGCCATCCTCCTGCCTGAGCCACCCTAGTGCTGGGATTACAGCTGTGTATGTACCTCCACACCTGGCTTTGTGGTCTCATTTTAGAGATGAGAAAATTGAACCACAGAAAAGTTTAGTCACATGCTTCTGTATCTATGAGGAGGAGAGGAGCACGTAAACTCTGAGTTAAGGTGGGTAGGTACCAATCATCCCAGTTTTGATGTTGCTAGTTGGTGGCTGGGTGCTCACGGCTGCTTCCTATGGAACATTAACACCACACAGGACTACCCTATAATCATGTCTAAATACAGCCGAAGCATAAACATACAGACCACAAAAAAACAGTCAGACATCCTTCTATCCTGGCTAATATGAGAGACTCCCATTTGTTTATCAATTACAGCTTCAAACTTTATCAAGTCTTGCTTCACCTAGGTAAAAATTATTGTAATATCCAATTTTTCCCAGGAGAGTGGCACACACCCATAATCCCAGCTACTCAAGAGGTGCAACCAGATAGCAAGTTCAAGGCCAGCTCCTATAATCCTAACTACTCAGCGGAACAGCCCAGACAACTGTCAGCATCTAATCCAAAGAGACACCCTTCTCCTTAAAACCACATAACAGAAGCCCAAATCCTATAATAAATTCTTTCTGACATCTTTTTGACCTAAATGTCTCATGGTTTCTCTTCTTCTATCAAGCATTCTACCCCACTTGGTTGACTGCAGACATGACCCTGACGTTTTGACAGGAGGACAGCTAGTAAGTAAGAGTTATGACAGGGACATTTTCCAATACACGATGCATCCTGGCACTAAACTGCAGAATGGCACTGCGGATGTGCAGTGTTCTAAGCACAGGGCTATGAAGCATTTGAAATGTGGCTGGCCCAGATTGGAATGTGGTATCAATGTAAAATCCATAGTCTGTTTTAAAGACTTTACATAAAACAAAAATGTAAAACAACAGTGTAAAATCATTGATACTTTTATATTGATTACACATTCAAAGGATTCTACTTTGGATACACTGAGTTAAACTACATATTACAGTTACTATATGTTGCTCCCTAGTTTTTGATGTACCTAATACAAACTTTAAACTGCAAATGTAGCTGACATGGCATTTCTATTAAGTAGTGCACACTAATCCTGCCTTACAATGAAGTCAATAATACATTCATAGATTGTTTTGATCCCTTTATTTAGCACCTCCACTGCATACCATATAGTGACCAGATGACTGAGACATGGTCCTTGCAAGGCTTGTACAATATAATGACAGCTGGCTGACCTCATCAACAGGTATTTCCTGCGTGCCTGATCTGAAGCAAGTACTACTCTAAATGCAGCAGTGGCCAAAAGTGACAAAAACCCCTCTATTGTTAAAACTTACAGTCCAGTGAAAGACCCAGATAATAAATAGAATAAATCACTAGATTTTATAGTATGTAAGCTATTAAGGGAGTGTAGGTGTGTTACAGTTTCAAAGAGGATAGAGAAGTGGGTACAGAGATAAAGGGAACAGCTCCAACTCCCTGGAAGAAGAGTGTCAGCAGTCTCCAGCTTTCAGCTTTTTCTGAGTCTGCAAGCTGCGAAGAGGCCCCTTGTCTCAGTGAGCCTGATCTCCTCCACCAAAGAAGATGTGCACGTACAGGCCTGACCGTCAGGACACGCTGCCAAACTGTATTTGCTCTACAGCTCTCTCTTAGATCAGGTTCGGCTTTGTCAGGCCTGTACTGCAGCTGACTTCTCCTGAGTCCTGTTACCTGCCTGTCTTTTCATAGGTATTGACCCCAATAGATACCCTGCGTGTGTGCCAACCTGTGTCTCAGTTTTGCTTTTAGGGAATACAACTTGAGCCAGCAAAGGATTCGCTGAGAAGTGATGTTTGAGCCAAGAAGGAGAGGAGGAAGTCAGCCTTGCTAAGTGTTGTGCTTGATCTGCCCATGACCTGTTTAAGAAATATGTTGTTTAATTCCACACTACAGTTTTAGCAAATACAAAAAACCGCAGCCCTCAGCAAAAGCACGCTGCTCCTTCAGGTAGCTATGGACCAGATATAGGCTGTGTCGTCTCCACCCAGATTTAGGCTGTGCCCTCTCCAGGCAGACAACACAGAACAGGATGTTATAGAAAAGAGATAAGAATACGAAGTACAGTACATCTTCCCCTTCCCGGCACCAAATTACCTGATAACATCCAAATATCTGCTTTGACCGCTGCATAGACCGGGACCACAAATATTTGCTCTGACCGCTGATGGTCAGGCCACTTCTGAGTCCGCTATAAAACTCCCTGCCTTTCCTTTCTTCATCCCTGAAGGCTCTGTTGCCCTCGGTCTACTTGACCCAGATGAATAAGGTCTGGGCCTCCTTGCCTTCCACAAGCCTACTTGGGTAGTGTCATTCCCCTGCATTTGTGACACGAAGGAAATACTTCGGTAAGGGTACAGGGGATGAGAAGACAATAGACTCGAGACATTTCTAGAAGTGGGATTAGCTGGAAATGGACTATGTAAGAAACAGTAGAGTTGAGAGTGACACAGATTTATGGGCAACTAGAAGAGCACAGGGGCCATCTGCAGGTCTGGGACAATGTAGGAGAAGTAGGTCTGGGAGGGAAAGAGAGTTTGGTTTGGAGTGGAAGTTTGAGATGTCTGTTGAGTCTCCAAGTGAAGGCGTTGGATGGCCAGTTAGGCACAGGAACTCTGTCCACGCTGCTGGAGAGTGGGGCAGCCTGGGATGCAGACAGAACTCAGAGAGTGGAAGGCTCTTGGGTGGATGGGCTAGGCAGCTAGAGGCGAGGTCAGCAGATCCTCACTGGTTGGCCAAAGAATAGGAACCAAGGGTGTAACTGATTGATAGTATCAGGGTGGTAGCCATCAAGTGAGACAGAAGGGCCATCCACAAGGAGATGTTCACAAATTGACCTGTCAAAGTAAATTACAATGGACACCAGGCCTGCAGGATAGCTGATAAGAAAAGGCCAGTCAGGCCTCATAAGCCATCTCAGCACCCTTTGATTTTCAAATGATTTATAAATGAAACTTACCTTGAGCTTTCTTTTTAACAATACTGGGAATCTAATGCGGGACCTTCACACTGAGCTACATTCCACTCAGGCCCTGCTTTTATTTTATTTTAGTTTTTTTAATTGAGTTTATTGGTACATTTTAGGTATACAGTACAGTTACATTCATCATTGGGATCTTGTACCTTTACATGACAGGTCTTGGATCTCATTTTTTTCCCCTTGTCCCTGGGCTCTCTTCACCCCCTCCTTCCCTCCCCATTTACAAACATTTTATTTCCATTTTTTCATTTTCTCATATTTTTCCCTTATTACCTTTGCCCTACCCTTCCCACTTTCCCTATACCTTTAGCCCTTTTCTTCCTACTTCACCTTTTCAATTATCTCATTAGGATCTTATGTACAATTATAGTTTTTCACACCAGAGAAACTATTTGGTATTTACACATGTGTGACTTATTTATTTCACTTAGGAGTATATCCTCAATATGTATCCATTTTCCTATGAATGAATCTAATTTCTCATTCTTTATGGCTGAGTAGTATTCCATTTTATAGAAAAACCACATCTTCTTTATCCAGTTTCCAAATGCTGGGCAAATGGGCTGTTTCCAAGTTTTAGCTCTTACAAACTGTCAGGTCCTGCTTTTAAATTGCAAGACACTGTCTCACTGGGTTTACCAGGCTGGGCTTGACCTTAGCCTCCTACATGCATCTCCCAGATTGCTGGGATTACAGGCATGAGACACAATGCCCAGCTACAGTGAATTGTTTCTTTTCTTTTTTTTTTTTTTTTTTTTTTTTTTTTTTTGGTATCAGGGATCGAACTCGGGTCCTTGCGCTTGTGAAGCAGGATCCAGAACCACTGAGCTAAATCCCTGGCCCTACATTGAATTATTTCTTATAAATGCCTACAGTACAGGAAAAGAGAACTTAAATTCAACCAATCAGAAGTAGCCAAAAAAATCATAATAACTAGGAAATTTTTAGAAGGACAGATCAAGTAGGCCACAAATAATTTCTCCATAGTATTTTCACATGTAAGATACACATAAGCCCAGGGCTGGGGATTTAGCTCAGTGGTTCCACTGCCTGCCTCGCAAGCACAAGGACCAGAGTTTGATCCCAAGTACCAAAAAAATAGATACACACATGTAAGCCTGTTTCTTATACCCTCCTCAATGGAAACCCCAAGAGCTGCCAGATTCATATATCTTGGGTTGCCCAAACTAAATTTGTATTGTGCCTCAGTTTACCTCATTAACAGGCCTTCTACCCTGAGCTGTCATATAAGAAGAGAGGATGAATCATCATTGAAAATGGTGCAGTGTGTATAACAGGGTCCAGATACCTTGCTTCACCCAGCTATGGTGGACTGACGCACGAACTGTGAAGTGATCTTGTTTACTGACAGAGAAGCTGCTTCTGTGAGGTTTCTTCCAGAACGCACAGGGAACATCTCAGCTGAAATATAGCTCAGAGAAAATTTACAAGCACAAATTAAGGTCGAAATTTACCTCACCTTTATACCATATTTTGAAAAATTAGTGCTTAACTACAACATGATTTTTAAAGTATATTCTTGGTAATTAACAGGCACGACAGTAAATGAGGTCCAGGGGCAGAATATGGGCAACTAAGGAAGAGGTCTAAGGACAGGGCCTCTGGCAACACAGATGTTTATCTCTGGAAAAGAAAGGAGATCTAGAACGGAGACCAGGAGGAACCTCCATCAAATAGGATGAAAATTGTAAATTGTGTGTGTGTGTGTGTGTGTGTGTGTGTGTGTGTGTTTTCCTGGAGCCCAAGGAAGATGGGATTTGAAAGAAGGGAGAGTGATCAACTGCATCAAGTGACACAGATTAGTCAAGTAAAATGACTGAAAATCTTCAGGGAATCATAGGGGCAAAAGGTGATTGGAGTGAGTTCAAGTGCTGATAGGGAAAGATCATTAACAGTCTCTTGAATGTGACAGACTCCAGACACAGAATAGATTTCTGAGCTGCCCTGCTCAATTAGAAGGCAGAGTCCATTAATAAAGTTCTGTCGACTGCCTGCTATATGATCATTGGTGTCACTTTATCTGAATAGTGGAAAGAACATGATTGTTAGAGTCCGAGAGCAGTGCCATCAACTAGCAGAAGAATCTTGGGTACGACAGTTAATCTTTGATGATTTCACATTTCTAAAGTGAGAGTAATAATAATATTAGTACCTTCTATTGTCAATATAGCAAACAGATTATGTATGGTAGCTATTATGGTTAACCCAGGTTTCTTGTCTCGGTTCTGATCTCTAAACATCAGCTCTGTCCTCATTTTCTCTGATGATAAATCCTTGTGTCTTATACTAGATCCCTTCAGGGAATTGTACTGGTCAGCTTTCTGTTGCTGGGACAAAATACTTAATGCCTACATGTGGCAGTCTTATCGTAGCTCACAGTTTCAGAGGTTTAGTCCATGATCAGCTGGCTCCAAGACAGAGACATTAAGGTGGAAGGGCACGGCAGAGGAAAGCTGCTCAAGTCACGATGGCTGGGAAGCAGAGTGGACTAGAAAGAATCCTAGAAGAAAGGGTCAGGGACAAGATATGGTCCTCAAGTTCATACCTGTTCCTCCAACCAGGCTCCACGTCCTAATAGGACACTCAGTTATGAACTCATTACTGGATTGGCCCCTTGATGAGGTTCATGCCCTCACCTTCCAATCACCTCTCCAAGAGTCTCTTAACCCAATCTAGTTTATAATATTAGCTGGCACTGTAATATATTATAGTTCTGTTATTATAATGAGAATGATAGTAGTAATAGGTACCATTATGGTGTCTTTTTAAAAAGTACCTAACCTTAACATTTGGATAAATTGAGGTACGTTAGCTTAATGAGCCACTGTTCTAATTTGGCCTTGACTTGCTACTTTTCACATTCTTGCCACTTGGGTGCAGTTACTCTGGAGTCAGATGGGCCGTGAGATCCCTGAGTGCAATTACTCTGCTAATCATTTGTCCCAGATTCTGCACAATCTACCTTGCAGGAAGCCAACTCATCAAACTCCATTTCCCAAAGTACATTGCCACCTTGCTTCCTGATAAATTTGTACAGTAGGGGGCAGTGGTGGGAGATTTCAGAGCAGGAATCCCTCTTTCCTCAGTGATTCCATTTCCTACTGGATATAGTTTCCTTCTTTTGTCTCAGCCTTGGCAGGCAGTCTCTGCTGAGTTTCCAGGACCAGGATTTTCACCCCATAATACACACTTGACTATTTTAAATTAACAATTATGGAGTGCCTTTTCTCTGATAACCCCATGTCTGCTTAAACTCAGAGACTCCTGACAAGGAAAATATCTAGTTCCTTCCCTTGGTTTCCATGAACTAACTTATATCTAAGGAAAAGAGATTGAAGTGTATCACACCTGAGCACACTTTTGTCACACACACTATTGCCACCCTCCTCCTCCTCCTCTTCTTTCTCCTTTTCTTTTTAGACTCGGTCTCACTACATAGTTCAGGCTGGCCTTGAACTCACTATGTCACCCAAATTGGCCTTGAACTCAAGGTGATTCTCCTGCCTCAGCCTCCTAAATGCTGGGATTATAGCATGCATTACCACCCCCAGCTCATTTTCTTCTATTTGAGGCTGCCCAAAATCCTTATAAGAATTCACTCTGTTCTCTCTAAGCCCAACAGATTTTGTCCCAAGCTATTGTATATTTCTCCAACCCCACTGAATTTTCCTAAAAATCATTTACTCTTCCTCTAAAAATCATCTACATTTCCCATTCTCTCTTTCTTTTAAAGAAAAAAAGATATGTATATTTCTGAATCATTTTGGCTACAGGGTGATTATACTTTGTGATTATCTCCAGGTGCATAATACATTTGCGCATCATTTCGCCTACTGAACCTGTCTATTGTCAGTTCATCTACTGCATCTCCAGAGGGCACAGGGAACCCTTTCCTTTCACCCATGTAAGTCATAATCATTTTTTCTTTATGACTCTGTATGTACCATGCCACATCATTTTTCCTCTCCATCTCATCTACATTTAGCGAAATCTCATATACCTATCTAGACCTGAGGCCTGTCCCTAAGACTGGTGAGTACAGAGCATTCGTTATGTTGCCATTTTCATCCATTTGATTTCACCCTTACATATCTGGTGAAGAGTGAATTGCTCTAAAACTTAGTGGCTGCTGTAGTTTGAGTGGGGAAGGTCCCCCAAAGGGCTGTGTGCTAAACGCTTTGTCCCCAGATTTGTGCTATTAGGAGATGGGTCTAGTGGGATGTCTTTGGTCAGTGGGGATATTCCCTTGAGGGGGATTGTGGGTCCTCAGCCCTTCTTTTCCTTGTCTCAACCTTTCCCTTCCTAGCATGAGAGGAACTGATTTTGCCTCTGCTACAGGCTCCCTGCCATGGGCCCAAAAGCAATGAGCCCCAAGCTCTGAACTGTGAGCTCAAATAAACTTTTCTTCTTTTTAAGCTAATTACCTTGGTTATTTTGTTACAGTAATGGGAAGCTACCAGAAGTTAATTTTTGAGCTCCATGTACTACAATAGTGGGAGAAATCATCTGAGACTTGACATTTTTGTGTTCAAAAATTATGTTCATTGTATTCCTCAGAAACTTCATTTTAATATTAATTCCTGTGTTTCAAGTAGCTTTAAATTATTTCTCCCAATAAACAACATTGTACTGCAAAAGCGAGTTCTACTTACTGATTTCAATACTTAACATACAGTGTAATACAAAGGCCAATCATAATACCCTTCTGTTTATTTATTTTATAATATTTGCTTCAAGCAGAATCCACTGGCTTGTTTTGTAATAGATCCTGACTCCCTCTTTTGTTCCTCCTTCTCCAGTGTGAACCTTGGACAGGTGAAGATGAACCATTTGGATTCCTTGTTTTGAAGGACTCAGCTAAGAAACCTAGATTGATCTATTCGGTCCTGGCACCAAGATCTGAGCTAAGTGCTAATATGCTTTGGTTCAGGGAGATTAATGTAGGTGAGATCTGTCTGGGGTGGGGAGAGAGGAACAATCCTTACTTGGAGGCCAATTACAATAACCAGGGAAAGAGGTAAATTGAAGAAGGACTTTGTAACTAAACACAACAAAGTGGTTGTGGAAACAGGAACAACTCATGACCTAGGAGACCGATGTGAGTGCCTCCCCGGCTGTGCTCAGAAAGAAGTGGCCCGGTTCAGCAAACAACTCAAAACCTGCATTTCAGACAAGGCTGCTCTTGTGATTTAATAAAAGATCTTTAAAAAATTACATTGTTTGGTAACAAAGAAATACAACAGCACTGCTGAAGAGTAGGAGATAAAGATGGAACAAAAATGCCCTTAGTTCCACTGTTACCATTTTGATGCCTACCCCACAGCTCTTCCCCAATGTTGAAAAAAATGTAGTATTAGGCTGTTTCTAAATAAAAAATGAATTTAAAGTAAGTTACATTTATAAGGCTTCTGAGAGTAAGGCTTCTAGAGATGTGCAGGGTAGAAAGTAAAATGTTCAACAGTTGCTGGGTGGATGGGCTGCAACTGGAAGACTAAATACAAACTAGAAATGTTTTCTGTTTTTTGAAAAATGAAGTGTTTTCTTTTTAAATGAAAGTGTAACAAGTTTCTTTGTTTTGCTCTACTGAGAAAACAAGAGAGCAGGTAGCAGAGTGCAGAAACGTTTTTCAGTAATTTCTGATCACAAATTCCTCTCGAATCCCGCTCTGTCGAAAATAACCGGCGAAGGGCAAGAGTCATCACTTGCGCGTGCGCAGTAAAACGCAGGCGCAACCGCCAAGCCTCTTGTCACTGGCTCCGCGCCCCGCCCCGCGTTTCGTGGAGGTTTGGGGAACTGTGTTCTCGAGACACCGGTCCGACTTTCTTCCTTCCGTCCTCCCCTGCTTTCTCCCCAGCGATGGCATCCGGGTTGGTGAGGTTGCTGCAGCTGGGGCCTCGCTGCCTCTTATCTCCGGCCACTCTCACGCTTGTTCCGCCGGTTCGGGGAGTGAAAAAGGGATTCCGAGCTGCTTACCGCTTCCAGAAGGAACTGGAGCGCTGGCGCCTGCTCCGCTGCCCGCCGCCGCCCGTGCGCCGGTAGGAG
>NW_022900928.1:123343934-123359173 GCF_012274545.1 Fukomys damarensis
TGTGGGCGCGAGGGGCGGCCGGGGAGGCCGGGCCTCCTCCCCGCGGGTCTGCGATGTCAGAAACGTGTACGCGGGGCTGAAATAAGGGAAAGGGGCTGCCGCGGGCTGCCAGACTTACTACCTGCAAATTGTGAGAAAGCGGATGGGCTGCGACGCCGTGAATGCTGTTGTGGGCTTGGGTGTTGTAGACCCGTTTTGTAATGACTGACGAGGGGCGGCCGGGGAGGCCGGGCCTCCTCCCCGCGGGTCTGCGATGTCAGAAACGTGTACGCGGGGCTGAAATAAGGGAAAGGGGCTGCCGCGGGCTGCCAGACTTACTACCTGCAAATTGTGAGAAAGCGGATGGGCTGCGACGCCGTGAATGCTGTTGTGGGCTTGGGTGTTGTAGACCCGTTTTGTAATGACTGAGGGTCCTGCGGTACGGATAAGACTGAGGAAATCATTCCACAGCATTGCGAAGGAGGGAGGGAAACACAAGTCCACTGTCCGGAATAAAAAGGTTTAGATTAGATCTTTGCCCTCTTTAATCTTTCTACAGTCGAAAAAGTTAAGTTTCTAAAGCTGCAAGTAAAAGCATACTTTACATATACTCTTGCACCTTGTTTTTCCTCTTAAATGTGTCTGAGATGTCAAGGCATAGACAAAAACAGAGGCACTTAGCTCTTTTTTTTTTTTTTTAACTTACATATGCTAGTGTTCGAGCTCCCCGTTATTGCTATACAAATGAAACAGTGAACGTACTTGAGGTTATTTCATTTTTGCAAACTTATAGTATGGAATTTTGATAACAGATGTTGCCTTCAGAGGAAAAATACTGTTCCAGTTTACACTCCTACCAGCAAGAACACTCCTCTAACGCAGACCGTGTTCTTTTCCTTATGGGCAAAACGGAATCTTGTTTTAATTCACATTTTGTTGCTTATTAAAAGGCTAGGTGTTTTAAGCTTTTACAGTTGTCACTTTATGGATTATAGTTTTATGTATTGAGTTTCAACCAGCTCTTTATACTTTACTGCCTTAAAAAAAAAAACTTTAAATAGCTTTATTTTGGGCTTATCTTGCTTTAGAAAAATCCACTTTTGTTCATTCTTGGAAATTACGGTAGATTCTGGTGGTGCCGGGAATCGAACCCAGGACTTAATATATGCTAGTCAATTGCTTTACCATGGGGCTTTTATTTCTAGCCCACGATTATGAAATTTTAATTTACTCATAGCATTGATACTAGGTATTCAATTGCTAATTTAAATGTATATTTCCAAAATTTAAATCAGTAAAGTAGAAAGTAAATATACTAGTCTTACTGTTTATTACACTAATTTGTGAAATTTTAACTTGTGTTTCATACCTGGACAGAAAGCGTAGTTCGATGGTTAAAGCAGAGATGAGGAATTTAAAAGAACAGTGGTTTGGTCTCTGAATAACCATTTTGTTATGCAAATGGAGTCAAATTGAGTCAAAGAAAAAAATTAATATTACTATATATGTAGATTATAGCAAAGGACTGACAATGTTTACCTGAGTTTTTATATTTAGTATATTAGAGCCCAGCATTGAAAAGAAGCATAACTTTTTGGTTTTTTTTGGTTTTTGTTTTTCGAAACAAGCTCTCACTATGTAGGTCAGGCTGGCCTTAACTCACTATGTAGCTGGGGCTGGTAAACTTGGAGCAGTCTTCCTGCTTCAGCCTCCCGAATGCATACTCCCCCGTGCCCAGCTCAAGAAGCATAATCTTTTTTCATTCCTTATATACAATTCTTAAAATTACAGAATGAAAAATATTTACCTTATGGTAATGTTTTCTTTACCACCCTTACTGTTTTTACATTTTTACAGTTCAGAGAAACCCAACTGGGATTACCATGCTGAGATACAAGCTTTTGGACACCGGTTACAAGAAACCTTTTCCTTAGATCTTCTCAAAACTGCATTTGTTAACAACTGCTATATTAAAAGTGAAGAGGCAAAACGTCAGATGCTCGGCATAGAGAAAGAAGCTGTTCTTCTGAATCTTAAAGACAATCAAGAACTATCTGAACAGGGGATTTCTTTTTCTCAAACATGCCTCACACAATTTCTTGAAGACGAGTACCCAGACTTGCCTAGTGAGGGCATCACAAACCTGGTTAACTTTCTTACTGGTGAGGAAGTTGTGTGTCATGTGGCTAGAAACTTGGCTGTGGATCAGTTGACACTGAGTGCAGAATTCCCAGTCCCCCCACCTGTGTTGCAGCGGACTTTCTTTGCAGTGATTGGAGCCTTGCTACAGAGCAGTGGACCTGAAAGGACTGCACTTTTCATTAGGGTAGGTAGTAATGTGATTAATGGCATATGCTTGGACATGCCTAAGGTGGACAGAAGGAACAATTTCCTTTTCTAATTTACTTTGTTGATATAGCACCCTGGAAATGAATTTTTCTCCCAGCAAAAACTGACAAGGATGGAAAGATCTTTTTAGGGAAAGGCTTGAATTATTTTAGTCTTTTGTTAAGACATTGTCAGAATTGAGTAATAAATTCTGGGTTGTAGTTCTGAAGGAGGGCAAGTTGTAAGTCTTGTCACCTTTAGCTTTTACATACTCAGGTCCACAGATAATGCATGCATGGTAGATAGTCCTGTTAGACGTTTGATGAATGAATCAGATGTGCAAGGACACCTGAAGGACACTGCAAGGATATAGGGTGATTGGGAACTTAATGCTTGAATGCCCTTCCTTTGCTCTTTCAAGTGATAAAGTCTTGGATTTCTGAGTCCCTATGATATACAACTAGCTGTCTGCTAGCCAGGAGTTTATAGTTCTTATGTAATTAGTACCACTTGACTCGGATTGTCCTATCAGAGTTTATTAACTGGGAAGAGTTTTATCCTCTATTATTGGATGAAAAGATGTCCACTGTTCTTTAATAAAGAGTCCGCATAATCACCTTAGTTGTTAACAGTCTTGATTTAGACATTGAATGCCAGGTCCTTTGAACCAGCCTCACTTGCGGTTGGAATCTACTCATCTAGTTAGATAAATCTGATCATTTTGTTAGAAAATTAGACCTATATTAATCAACATGTCAGACTTTGTTCATAGGTAAGCCCTTTTTTTTCCTCCTTCCCCAGGAAGGGCCTATAGTAGAAGTGATATTTTCTATTAATGAAGCTGAAATAGAGTTCTGGTTCCTGGAGGATTGTTGCAATGAAAGTGACTTATTTCATGAATTAAAGGTTCTTTTTCAATTTCTTCGCTTCTGCCACCATTCATCCATCCTGTTATATTACTGATATTTGTTCATTTGAGTTCATTTCAACGTATACATTGCTGTGAAAATTAGAAGTATTATCAAGTCAAACAGTTAAAGGGTAGCATATGAGAAATTATTATTTAAATGATTTTCAAAAACTTAGTGTTATCTAGAGGCTGTGTCTACATGAGTTTCTGGCAGAAGTTATTACTGTTGATTAATTCAACTCTTTAATGGAATGTAATTCTGTATTATAAGATAGGATTCTATCTGTTGTGTAATTCTGGTCGATCATATTGCCCAAAATAGTTTTCTCAGGGTTTCCAATTTAGCTATGATTTTTGTAATGAAATTGATAGGGAAAAAAACTACATGAGGGCTTAGGGATATTGCTCAGTAGCAGAGCTCTTGCCTAGGATGCAGAAGACCCTAAGTTCATTCCCTACCACTGGGTGTGGGGGGGCTATCAGAACTAAAAAGAATACAGGCTGAGGCTTCCTCATCCAAAATGCTTGGTACCAGGAGGATTTCACATTTTTGATATTTTCAAATTTGGAATATTTGCAAGGCTTTGTAGATTTTGATATCCTAATCTGGAAATCTACAGTTTGAAATCCGAATTACTCTAGAATCTCTAGAATCTCAGCCTTTTAGAGCATTATATCAATGCTCAGAAACTTTCATGTTCTGGATTGTTTCCGATTTTGGATTTTGAGAGTGGTACATTTCGCCTTTCATTTCCCGTTAAGTTTGTTATTGAACACGTACTTTGGATTCAAGCCCTTAAGCTCTTTGTCCTAATTCGGATGTATTAAATACTATTTTGTATGCAGGACTTCCTAATTACTCACCTGACTGGAAAAGAGCTATTTGAGATGTGGAAGATAGTAAATCCCATGGGGCTGCTGGTGGAAGAATTGAAGAAGAGAAACATTCCAGCGCCTGAGTTCAGACTTACCAGGCAGTCTGGGAGCACCACGGCTTTGCCTCTGTATTTTGTTGGCTTATACTGGTAAGTAAAATCTTAATCTTAAATTCGTAACTTTTGATTGGAAGCCTTAAAAATAGACTCTAGAGTCCTCAAGGTTCTTTTTACTTTTTTGAGACAGGGGCCCAGCCTGCCCAGCCTGGGCTCAGACTGCAGCCCCTTGGGCTCAGGTTTCTGAGTAGCTGGATCACAGGTGCACCATGCTGGCATTTCCCTCACATTTCTCTAACATGACCTCGGATAACATGAGGAGACTTTTAAAGACCCCATGCCCGTGATTGTGCATTTATCACTTCTTTCCTTTCTGGTTATTTCTGTAGAAGGCGAGTAATGTATGTTTTGCTTTCAGTAGTTTTTATTAGACAGCTCTTTACTATAGAATTTCATGGGATATATGGTAACCTAAAATTTTCTGTACACAAATAAAAGGCTTGACTCATATGTTAAAAGTTTTAACCTTAGTCTACTCTTGTAAACAGCTTTAAATGAGCCTAAAAGTGAAAAAGGAGAGGCTTAGTTATCCATCAAAATGTATCGATCAGGGCTGGGGATTTAACTCAGTGGTTCCGCTGGCTGCCTTGCAAGCACAAGGTCCTTGAGTTCAAACCCCAGAAAAAAAAAAAAAAAAAAAAAAGTATAAATCAACACATATTGAGAGCGTTTTAGTTTGTTAGCAACGATTTCAGGCGCTGAGATGAAAATGGGCTGGTTATTCAGTGGTGGAGCACTTGCCTAGCATGCACAGGGCCCTGGGTTTCATTCCTCTTAACACGAAGTAAGTAAATAAATAAGCTAAATATTGACTCATATTCAGTTGAACATCTAAGATAACTAGATTAAGATTTAGGTAAGGCCAGGGATTTAGCTCAGTGGTTCCAGTGCCTATCTAGGAAGTGCAAGGGCCAAAGTTCGATCCCTGGCACCAAGAAAAAAAAAAAAAAAAAAAGATTTAGGTATTTAGGTAAGTATTTTTCTACTCTGCATCACAGAGGACCTTATTGGGTATAAAAGCATTGGAAGTCATAATAGGAAGAAATTAGAAGTTAGTGTTGTAAAAGTTTCATCTTCAATTTTATTTGAAATGGAAGGCAAAAACAATGATCTTTTTGCTTATCAGATTGGTAAACCTTAAACACATCCTTTATCAGCGCTTCGTACACTGCCATAGAAGAAAAAATGCAGTATTATTGTAAGATTTTAACAGAATGCTAGGACTCTTTAAAATTTTTACCCCATTTAATTTGATATTTCTTTTTCTTTTCTTTTTTTGGTGTTTTGAGACAGGGTCTCACTATATAGTTGAGACTGCCCTGGAACTCACTATGTAGCCCAGGCTGGGTGAATTTGCAGTGATCCTCCTGCCTCAGCCTCTCAAGTGCTGGGATTATAGGCGTGCACCACCACGCCCAGCCTATATTTCTACTTTTTGATTGTCTTAAGGTTGCAGACAAAAATTTGTAGAGAAAGATATTCATTTGTTGCTTGTTTTTCTGGTATAGGACTTGAACTCAAGTCCTTGTGCATGGCTGGACAAGCAAGCACACTACCTCTAAGCTACATCCCAGCCCTTTTTATTTTTCTAATTTTGAGACAGAGTCTCATTAAGTTGCTCAGGTTGGTGTATGATCCTTCTGCCTCAGCCTCTGGACCAGCTGGGATTACAGGAGTGTACCTTCATGCCAGGCTTGTTTATTTTTTTCTAGAATTTTTTTTTCCTAGTATCAGGGATTGAACTCAGGACCTTGTGCCTGCAAGGCAGTCGTGGTGCCACTGGGCTAAATCCCCAGCCCTTATTTATTTTTTTAACCTCTTTATACCCCACACCTAGAATTCTTGGGACATGGTGGTCAGTATATAGTTATGGAATAAAATTACAGCCCTGAGTGGTGGCTACACTTGTAATCCCAGGACTTGGGAGGCTGAGACAGGAGGTTCACTCTGAGTTTGAAGCCAGCCTGGACTACGTAGAGATACCCTGTCTCATAAAAACCAGAAAGAAGGAAAATAATTTACAGACAAGGAAAAGAAGTACGCACACAATGAGATATAGTTGTTACTACAGGTAATTCTTTAATGAATTTTTATTTTTTTAATGAATTTTTAGTGACAGTTTTTGGGGAGCAATCTTTCAACTAAAAAAATGAGTAAGAATAATTTTTCGTATTACAGTGATTTTCTTTGGGTAGTTTTTTTTTTTTTTTTTTCCCCTTAGATTTCTAGGTGATAACTTAAAGATAATTGGTGATAGAATAGCGGCATCATGAGACTAAGAATGTGATGATAAACCTGGGCTTGAACTTCACTTAGGTGATTTTCTCTATGGCCCACTTTGCAATATCACAAAATTTAACGTCATATCATTAACCTGTTTCATTTTTAACTTACCATCGTAGCAAATGTTTCTTAGCAAATGCCTTCTGTGTCGTAGTTTTGTTTTGTTACCTATGTAGCTCTACTTTGTTTTCCTTTAACTTGGTTTTGGTTTTCTGAATTTTCAGATCACTTTACATCAACTTCAGGCATTGCTGTGCATGAATCTTTCAGATAAATGCTGCTTTTGTGTAGGTGAAATTTTAGATAAAGTTTCTAGGAATTAGTTAAATATAATTGAGAAGTAGCAAAACAAATAGGGTTGTAGTTTAGTGTACATATCATTGTTTCCTTGTAGGAACGACACTTAAAGGAGATAGCTACAGTAGTAATAATAGAAATATCAGTGAAGCCAATGAATTGGTTTTAGTTTTATCTACTTTTAATAGACTATGAATAGCCGATATGTAGTGTTCACTATTGCTTCTCACTATTTCTTGGGAATAACTTAGAGTACATTATAAATGTAGAAATATTTTTAAAATCAGAGTTTTGAAGATCTAAAATTTTTAATTAAAAATATGGAGCTGGTCAGGCTTGGTGGCGCACACGTGTAATCCCAGCACTCAGGAGGCTGAGGCAGGAGGACTGTCATGAGATTGAGGCCAGCCTGGGCTACATAGTGAGTTCAAGGCCAGCCTGAACTTCATAATGAGACCCTGTCTCAATAAAACAAAACAAAGCAACAAAAGACTGATATATCCTCCATTGTGATAGTTTAGATGATAAAACCCAAAGCCATAAGGTTTTCAGCACAATTTCCCTCAAGTTATAGTGTGAATCAAATAAATTAAAAATAACTAGTTATAATTCTCAGGAATATTTTTTAATAGTTTTAGGTTTTCACAAGAAGATGTATATTCCAGTTCTCCCATCAATAATTAAAACATGCACCAGTGCATTTGCCTTGGCATTTTTGACTTGAAAAATACCAAGCCCAGGCTGGGGATTTAGCTCAGTTGGTACTGCACCTGCCTTGTAAGTACAAGGTCCTGAGTTCCAATCCCAGTACTGAAACAAAACAAAACAAAAGAAAGAAAAATACTGGGCCTAGTATATTGTTTATATTTCTTTGTGTAGCTACTGTATAAAATGAACTTGAGAGAGAGAGAGAGTGTGCACGAGCGTACATGTGCATGCGTGAGCACGTGAGCCAAGACTGTCGTGTTACTTTGGCAGGTTAATCAACTAAGACTTGCAAGGCATAACTGCTTTGTATTCTGTCTTGTGCGGTACCGTGTCATTTAAGAGCACTGTTGTTTTCTTCCTAGTGATAAAAAGTTGCTTGCAGAAGGGCCTGGGGAGACGGTATTGGTTGCAGAGGAAGAAGCTGCTCGAGTGGCACTTAGAAAACTGTATGGGTTCACCGAGAACAGGAGGCCCTGGGACTACTCCAAGCCCAAGGAGAGCCGGAGAGCGAGGACCGTCAGCACCACCAGCACCGCCAGCTGACCCAGGTGGGGATGCGGCACCCTGACACCAGAGATGTTCCAAGCCAAACAGTTCCAGAATTGTAAATAAATGTCCTGTTCTTCATATTGTGTTTCCAAAATTAAATGTTTATTATATCAGGTTTTTGTTTTGTCAAAATTGGGTTTTTTTTCTTTCAATTTTCTAAGAAATTTTTTTCTGAAGTCCTTTTTTTCCCCCTAATTATATTGTGTGTATGGCTAGGTATGTTTTTTTTTCCCTTCCAACTGTGAGGTGTTACAGCTCAAGTCAGAGTGGCAAATGTCTTAGGGGAACTTGGCTATAAGACCGATAAAAGTCACCGTTCCTTTCAGGGTCATTTTGCAGTTTAACTTGTTGTACCCGGGGTGATAGGAAGTTACCAGCTTTCATTCTCATTATCTTTAGGATGGTAATGCTGTGACTTTCTAGATGTGCAAAGTATAGATCATAACTGACAGCTTTTTACATGATCTCTAGAGTCAAGGTTTAAAATTTTGTGTGTGTGATTCTTTAATTAATTAATTAATTAATTTTTTGTGGTACCGGGTATTGAACGCAGGTCCTTGAACCACTGAGCTAAATCCCCGGCCCTTATATGCTTCTTAATTTGATTTCTATAATGGCAGAAAAGTAAATTTTATGTTTTAAAGAAACTGCCTGTTCTAAGAAAAAGAAATTTGAAAGCAGCTTACGATATTGCTAATGGAAAATAAAGTTTGTATTTATCAATTCAGTTTGATATTCCATCATCATCATGGTTCTTTCGTACCAACCACTGTTCTAAGTATTATTAACACACTGAATTCAGTAGAAGGCAATCTTAGTGTCTTTCTAGTTCTTTAATCCTTTATACTCAGTTCAATACTCCTTTAGCCGCAAGTTCCCTTTGCTTTATTTTACCTTTCTGGCAGCAGTAATAGTTTTTAGCTTAAGCTGCTGGTTGTCACTCCCAGAGGTTAATAAGGAAAAAAATCAAGAGTGGAATTGAGAATAGAAAAGAAGAATGTTAAAGTAAACTATATTTTGCCATGAAATATATGTCTTTCCATGTCATTCTGCTCCCCCCTTCCCACATGGAAACATGAAGTGGCTAGAGAGCCGGAAGTGGATGTGGGGAGGGGAGCTCCTGGGAGAAGGTTAGCTCTCACCGTTGGTTTCGGTCAGTATCCTGCATGAAGGAGAAAAGCAGAGGCAAATATGAGTTTATCAAACAACTTCTAAGGGGACCCAAAGTGGTAGCCCGTCCTGTCAGGGTAGCACGTGAGAGAGCTGAAAAGGTGCAGGCAGGAGCTGCCTGATAGATCCAGTACCTTTGGGAGAGGTGACCATTCCACAGTGATGGGGTGAGGCGAGAACTCGTGAGTAATCCCTGATCTCATCCTGCTGCTGTTCGCTCCGCTCTTTCAGGGGCTCACATTGGCCGAAATTCATTTCACACCACACAGTGAGCAGGGGAGCTGGCAGAGGCAGTCCATAGACTCCTTCAAGACTGCCAGGTAGGAAGTGCTTCTGAAGTAGCCTATGGGAAAAAGACAATCTGTTACTCCGCTTGTTGACGAATGTGACAAGTTCCATGTGAGCTGGCAGGAAGAGCTACACGTCGACCTGGTTCACAATCTTGTGTTCATCTGTGACCCCAAGAAAATAAGAGCAAGAGTCCCCACACCCAGGACAAAGTCATCAGTTTAACATTCATTCTGAAGCTAGGAAGTAGCACTTCATGCTGCAGCTTTGTCTGCAGTGTATTTTACAGTTGTTTGGACTCAGGAAGTCTACTCCAAAGAGCCCGTGGGCAGCCGAGTCAGCGGTCCTTCCTGGAGCCCAGGCATACACTCAGCCCACCTGAACCACAGACAGCTCTGAGCCTGGCCAGGAAAGGAATTTGGGTCAGATGGAGGAGGGTTCACAGCTGTCGCAGGAGAAGAAGGCCCTGTTAGGAGGGGAAAATTAGAGAAGTATCTAGTGGCCGAACTGATAGATATAGGTGTAAGCTCACTTTTTCTTTTGAGTTGAGTCCATCTCCAGTAATTGAACACAGATTAGAGGATAAACACCCCTCGTGTTTGTCTTCAGAATAGCTCATTGGTACCGTGTGAGAAGGATTACACAATGAAAGTTTCTGGGACGCAAAGGACAGCATCGTCTAACCACTCTGCGTCCACTATTTCTGAAATGTCGTATTCTAGCTACATATACTACTCTAGGTTTTCTATGTAGGCATTTTTGAGTCTTTAGAGACTTGAGTTGCAAACTCAGTATCCTCACCCTACCCCAAGTAGTGTGGGAAATGCAGCTCCTTGCTCTGAGTGTGTTCAGCCCTTAGCCTGGAAGATCAGAGGGGCCCTCTCCTTACCTGAGATTTTCAGCCTCCTCAGCCTGGTTGCTTCTAGGTTTATATACTTATAACTATTTTCCAATCAAAGAGATCCATATTTCCTCTAAAATGTGATTTCAACACATTTCTAAGTAAAATCTTTGTTGAACTTTTTTTTGAGACAAGATCCTTACTAAGTAGTTCAGGGTGGGCTTGATTCATCACTCTGTAACCCAGGCTGGCCTAAAACTTGCAGCAGTCCTCCTCAGTGCTGGGATTATAGGTGTATGCCCCCACACCTGACTCAAATTGTCTATATTTTTTAAAGCACCCACTAAAATGTAATGGGCTGGAATGTAAAAAATTAACATACTTTACACTTCCATATGAAATGGCTAGAAATTTAAAATTGATTTCTGGTAACTGTTTTGTCCTTCGAGAGAGAATACACACTGAGTAAGTTTGATATGTGGCTAAGAGGAATACAGGAGCACAATGGCATTATCAAAGGGGGTGTGTGGCCAAGTGCCATTCACTGAACATTTGTTTTAAACTTAAATTTTTATTCACAGCAACTTTTAAAATTACAGCAAATTTACTCATACGCTGTGAACTCTGCCGTGCTACAGCTTGGCCACATGAGGCATAAAACACTTCAAGAACCTGAACATAAACCACATTTTCATAGCAAAGCTGGTCATGGTGCACATCTGTAATCTCAGCACTCAGGAAGCTGAGTCAGGCTAAGCAGCATGAGTTCAAGGCTGGCTACAGAGTGAATTCCCGGCTACCCTGAGCTGCCTGATTGAGACCCTATCTCAAAAAACCAGAACAAAGCAAAAGAGTCTTGACACACCTCAAATTTTTGACACCGGTATATTTTATCCAAGTATGTAGCTTTTACCCAAAAGAAACTTTTAAATGTTTGTAAAGAAGCCGGCATGGTGGCGCACGCCTGTAATCCCAGCACTTGGGAGGCTGAGGCAGGAGGATCTCTGTGAGTTCGAGACCAGCCTGGGCTACATAGTTCCAGGTCAGTCTCAACTACATAGTGAGACCCTGTCTCAAAAAAACAAAACAAAAACAATAAATGTTTGTAAGGAATTGTAACAATTTCTTAAACTGTTCCAGTTGTACAGATGAAAAAATATTTGTGAATATAACGATTATGGTTTACAAATGCTGGCTGCAGTAAGTTACACATCTTTAGGGGATTTTTTTTTTTTTTGTAGTTAGTGAATTTACATTTATAACAATCTAAGGATTCTATTTATAATTTGGTATCTAGAATTTTAACTTGGCATACTTACTCATAAGCAGGGTAACAGACTATACCATCTAAATTTTCCAGATTTGGGTTTTAACACTCTAGAATTTTTCCTCTCAAATACTACTTACGTGAACCAAACAAGCACACTGGTTGACCCCTTGGATCATTGTTAATCAGTGTTGCTGAGACTGGTTTTGAGATAAAAGGTTGAACTTGGGTTGGCACCAGAGGAAGTAATCTTTGAAATTCTAACTCTTTTTTTCTCATTTATCAGTTTCCTAAGCCCATCGAATAAATGTACCAAAAAGGTCTGGTAGCCCAAAATTAAGATTGAGCATCAAGGGCTGGGGATTTTGCTCAGTGGTTCCACCGTGTCTGCCTTGCAAGTGAAAGGACCGAAGTTCCATCCCCGGGACCAAAAAAAAAAAAAAAAGATTGAACATCTATAGACTCAATGATATAATTCATATATACTGTAATTTAAAAATTTATATCATCTCTTATTATATGCATTATAAAATGAGGAATATTCTGAAAGTTTTTTCTTTTGGGGGGGCCATGAGAAAATGATCTTAAAATTACAATTCTCAGTAAGAATGAAACTGGCTGTTTCTGTGTTCAGCACGATACTGATTTTGGCCACAAGATGGAGCACTAGTCCCACTGCGCAACTTTAGAAACCATGTAAGGCATAAGATGACAATGAAATGAGACTTTTCCAGATCCCGAGTAGCATTTCTAGTATTTCTTCAGGAGGTAGACCCCCTTCCTCTCCCCTCAGGAGGCAGTCAGAACCTCGATGTCCGAATGGTTCACCTCTGATGCCACACTGTGGTGCGGCTGGTCAAGCCCCCCTTTATTCACTGGAAGAGGGAAAATTGAGGGGCTGCCAAACACAAAACTTTCATTTTTTTTCCTAGCCCCTTTATTGGTGTTCCTGTCCCTTTTCCATTTATGATGGCAATGAATGTGCTGCACATGCAAGGGAATCCTAGCATCTGTCTGGCTCCTAGCTGAAGCTGAGTGTTAATAGCCTTCTTCCTGCCCTGGAGGCAGGTCACAGCTCCCCCAGCTGGGGAGGCACAGCTGGCGGCAGGCGTCTGCACTCCTGCCCTCACTTTGTCTTTTCATCCCCTCTGCTGAGCCTCCCTCATTTGCCTGGATCCCAAGCCACTGTCCTCTGGGACTTAAAACCCTAGTTCTTGACTTCAGTTGGTGCATTGGCCACCTGAATTCCACGGTTCTCTATAATACCAAGAATGGCTGCTTGATGTAGCCTCATTTTGTAAATATAGAACCATTTTTTGTGGGGCGTGGTGGCGCATGCCTGTAATCCCTGCACTTGGGAGGCCGAGGCAGGAGGATCGCTGTGAGTTCGAGACCAGCCTGGGCTACATAGTGAGTTCCAGGTCAGTTTCAACTACATAGTGAGACCCTGTCTCAAAAAAAAAAACAAAACAAAACAAAAAAAAAACCAACACATTTTTTTTTCCAGCAGAAAATTTGTGTAATTAAAAATCACAAGCGGGTGTGTCAGTGCACACCTATAATCCCAGCCCTTGGCTGAGGCAGGAGGATTCTGAGTTTTAGGCCTATCTGAGCTACATAATGAGGTCTGGGCCAGCCTGAGCTACACAGTAAAATCCTGTCTCAAACAAATATATCACAAGCATAGATGCTCCTAGAAAAATGTTTACTGTTGGCAGTGTCTCTGTCTTCACTAGTACTCACTTGTTCTTGTTCACTTATCTGACTGCCTGATGGTGTTCACTAACAAAAGGCTAATGGTTTAAGAAGGAAAAAAAAGTTTTATAAGAAAAATTTTCTGAGGGAAAAGCAATTGAGCAAAATAAAAAAAAAGGTTTTTTTTTCTCCTTTTACCAAGGAAGAATTATGTTGTTTGGTTATTCATAGACTATGTACAATTTACGTTAAATTGTAAATAGCAATCAAATCTAAAATAAAATTGCAAAATGCACTAATGAATTCATTCTGCTCCTCTTGCTTCAGAAGACATGAGTCATAGGTCATTGACGGCTAGAGAAGGGTATTTTCTAAGTCTGGAGAGTTTGCCAGACCCTCTGGTGATGCTTTCTTTATGTAAGTTATAGATGTCACCACCTTCATACCGAGTCAGGAGGGGCCGGGGGACCTTTCACAGTAGACCCACAGTTCGGAGACAAATCTAGTGCAAAGGCAGCTGGTGTCATCAGATTAGTAACATTAGCGATGTTCGTGGAGCTCCTGAGCATCTGTCCCTAGTTCCCTTGTCTGGGAAGGATAGGCCCAAGGCCTGTGCTGCTTCCTTCTACCTTAGGTAGCTGGGATTGTAAATTTGAGGTCAAGAAGCTTAAACTGCTGGGCAGTTAAAGCTTTCATTTCCATCTTTCTATCTAATACTCAATAATTCGCAGCATCTGGCCAGCAGTGTACTTGGTATGATGAAACCCAAAATGTTTTCATTTAGCAAACTTTCTCCTTCAGATCACAGCTGTTTCTCTTTAAGATTTGGGTGGGAGCAGCCTGGGAATCTCCAAAGAAGGGGGCTGTGTAGTCAGTGATGGCTTTCGGCTGAGTGGACCCTGAGCGGGCCAAGGACACAGTGCTTCAGTTCCCAGGAGTCTGCGCACACAGCCGTCACCAGCCAGGGTCCCCAGGCTCCCGTCTCTGACAATCAGTCTAAGGAGGCAGGGTTTACTGCTCTGCTAGCTCAGTCTCCTACCTGTGAAGCTCACGTGTCACTCAGGTTTTCATTTCCGGAAAAACAAAAAGTGACCAGGGGAACAAAAGGACACTCCCTTGAATCTTGGCCAAGTTCTCAGGATTGAGAATTTTTCCAGATCACCTGTCATCATTTCTTTTTTAGAAAAGTGACTCAAACGGCCATTAAGACATAGAGCTTGCAACACATTTGGGTCAGTGCTGCTGTCTTCCTATTGTTTTAGGTGGAACTGAGAGCACCCATCTCGTAAGTGTCAAAAGAGCGACTTCATTGGGGGTTGGCTCCATTTTTCCATAGGTCTACCATTTTGTTACTTTGGGAAAATTGCCGCCTGTCTTCCCCTCAAACTCAGTGTGACATCTTATCTGTATAAGTTGTTTGCTCACACACATCTACAGAGCAAAAATGATCCATCACAGGCTGTAATTTTTTGTGGCAGTCTCCATCTTAAATGTATTCGTTTCCCTCAAAGGAGTTTGCAGAAATTTGATGTTTTCAAAGAAAAGGCCTGCCGACTCATTGACAAGTATATCAAAAGGTAAAAGTCTAATTGAGAGGAACTTCTCCCTCCCCAGGCCAGAGATTGTAAATACGTTCCCAAAGTCAGCTAGAATCAGAATCCGAGTGTTGAATACAGAGGAGTGAAGAAAGAAGAATTAGTTGGAAGGCTCAAGTGGAAATAGAAGATATATAGGCTGGTAACCTTTACATTATGATTTTTCTAAATTCTACACTTTTGCTGGGTGTGGTGGTGCATGCCTGTAATCCCAGCCCTCGGGAGGTGGAGGCAGGAAGATTGCTGTAAATTTGAGATCAGCCTAGACTACATAGTGAGTTCCAGGTCAGTCTCAACTACATAGTAAGACCCTGTCTCAAAAAAAAAAAAAAAAAAA